>NW_027492879.1:0-494395 GCF_021521415.1 Bidens hawaiensis
TGCAACTCATTTACACCCTGAAAGCATGAAAAATTATGTAAGTTGTTGGAAGTGAAACAGTATTCTTTCATATTATTGTAAATATAATCACAAGTAACAAACCGCAAGAACACCATCGTATTGGTTTCAATTAATACTATGCATCACATAAACTTAGGGCCATAACAAACCAAATTGGGCCTTGTTCATGTTTGTTCATTCATCTTTTATCAGACAAACGAACGGTTCATGGCAACTAACCAAACGAAACTTCTTGTTCATAGTTCGTTCATTAAAGAAATGAACTTGTTCGTGAACAGTTTACGAAAAAAAACGAACGAACACAAATAAACAGAAACAATGTTTTATATTATTTGGTTCATGGTCAGCTTCAGCGGTTCAGTCTGGCTACCAAGTTTGTGTTAGCATTCTATTTAATATTCATATTCATATGTTAATTTTACATATAAATTAATCACATACTCAAATATATTTTTGTATTATAGTTACAATTTTGCTTAAATCTATATAAGTTCATAAAAAAGTATTGAAACCTTTAATAAACAAGCAAACATCAATGGACATAAACAGATGAAGATAAAAACATAATCGAACGTTCATGAACACAGCTAAACGAACATGGCCTCTTTTCACGTTCGTTCATCTAGTTAATCGAACAAAACTCCTTGTTCATGTTCGTTCATTTATTAAATGAACGAACATAAAGGTAATTCTGTGGAATGTTCAATTCGTTAAGCTTCATCAACCATCAGTTATTGCTATTTTAATATAAATAATAAAATGATATCAAAAGGTAGACATACCAGTGGAGATGATTCACGGTTTGTTGTTCTCCTCACACTTGGCCTAGCTCTTGCACCTACTTGAAGACCAAAAACTCAAATTTATAACATGGTTCCATCAAACTCAAACATGTATAGATAATCAACAGAGTTAAGTTATGTTTTAGTCCCTTTGGTTTGGTCCAAATTGCCACTTTGTCCAAATTCTTTATTGTGGTTTGTAGTGTATTGTCACTTCAGTCCAACCCATTAACACCGTTATAAAAATATGTTAACTCAAAGGGTGTATAAATTCTGTGAAGAAAAAACTAGCACATGTAATATTTAAATTCTCTAATTTATAAATTTTGCATGACGTGTATTTTTAAAAAAAAATATTTTTTAGTCTTTTATAAATCAATGTGTAAAAGAATTAAAAAATAAAACATTACAAATGTTGAATAAAAAAAATTAACGAGCCACTTCGAGCTTTTTATGAACCGAGCTTGAGCTCAACTTCAGCTCGTTAAAATAAACGAGCCGAGCCGGTTTGTAAACTTGGCTCTTGGACTCATAGATCGTTCGTTTTCTGAAAAATTTGAGCTCGATCTCGTTAACAGATTTTACTAACGGGGCAAGCGAGTTGTACTGAAATACCAAAAAATTGCAAACCACAAAACACAAAAGAGATTGGATTAAAGTGACAACTTGGACCAAACCACAAAGACTAGAACAGAACTTAACTCTAATGAACATGAATTCTAGCTAATTGCTAAATTACTGATAAATTTTGCCACATAATTAGGGGTGAAAACGAGCCGAGCTGCTCAAGCTTGGATCAATAAAAAGCTCGAAACAAGCCGAGCTTTTTCGGCCAAGCATGGGCCTCAAATAAAGCTCGTTTAGTTATCAAGCTCGAGCCCTGTATGGGAAGCTCATTTAGGCTCATCAAGCCTTAACGAGCCTTGCGTATTTTTATATTTTACCTTTATTGGACTATTATATTGTTATCACATTGCACAACCAAGCTCTAGCCAATCTTTGGCTCGTTTAAGGTGATTCTTAAAATATATAAAACAAATTAAAAACATATATAGTTGAATTATTAACAAACAATAAATGAGCCGAGCCTGAGCTTGTAAAAACAATTAACAAACCGAGCTCGAGCTTTAGAAAACATATACCTTGAGGTTCAGTAACCGTCTGCAGCTTCCATCCATGGCCGTAACTCACAAGAACAGAACTAGGTCCAAAACTAACCGGCTCTTCACCTTCTTTAACCGCTTCAATATACAACGCAATCGGCGATCCGCCATCAACCTTTCTGTTGATCAAATTAACCGCGAATCCGGCCTCTGTTCCCGCCGAAAACCGTCGGATTTTGGATGATGTTGTGCAGTTCACCTCCAGGTACTGTAACAGCATCACATCATGATGATTACTGGTTATTAATGCTACAAATACAATTCAAATCGAATCGTTTGAGGAAATAGATGCTTACAGACGGTAGAACTGACTGTGAATCTTTGAGTTCTAGGGTTTCGGTATTGTCCGCCATTGGAGAGTTGAAATGGTGATTGGATTTGGGGGATTGGCAGATGTTCGTTGACTTAAAGAGTTGACTTTTTTTTAACATGTTGAGTAGTAGTTTGGAGAAGAGACTGTTTTGGTACCTTTGTTGTTCGTAAATGAGATAAAATAAGTTAAAAAGTTATAAAATGAGATAAAATAAATAAGGAATTCCAAACACCCTCTTAGACTTTAGTTATGTTATTTTTACTTATTTCTCGTTCTTTGTATGCTATGGTTGTTTAAAATGCATGTGGTTCAAACATGCTTGTATGATTATTATAAGATTGGTTGTTATGAAAAAGTTTTAAACATTAAGTTAAAACTTCACCCCTTTAACACCGTATTGTGGTTTAAAGCCCCACCATTAAGCGTTTGGGCCCCCATTATTTTCTCATTTGCCACCCGTTAATGTGTTGAAGCTCTCTCCCTTACTGCGCGTCCTTTAACGCCCCAACGCAGTGTGTAGGGCGTTAAAGTCGGGCGATGTCACTATATCGGCACCCCCCCCCAAAGCCCACAACAACCAGTCTAAAAGCCTATCCGAGTTGAATAGTGTAAAGTTTAAGGCAGGTTCAAGTGGAGTTGAATCTGGTCGCTTGACTTGCTAAAGTTTTGTAGGTCGTTCAAGAAACTTAGCTTTTATTGACAAAGAAACTCCTTTGGCATTTTTTATTTTAATATATGTTCTCATATGTGCAACAAATTGTTACATTTTTGTTGTTATATGTAGTTCAAGATTTCAAAAATTTACAAACTGGATAGTCAAATAATGAGATCATCTAAGTTTCATCCGACCTGAGCTTGAGCTCAAAAGTCATCTCATTATGAGTTTTGGAGTTATGCTGAATCAGCTCGTTTTGTTTAGGTCCCGGGCTCACTATATGTACAGAGTATATCTATAAATAATATTGATAATTGTCACAATTATCACGTTCTTTATGAAAGTGACCATTTTGGGAAGACAATGTTTATTGCATCAAATAGTTTTCATATTCCATATATGGTTTTTTTCCTTCTACAACCGTCGAGGGAATGGCAGCGGGATATCCCACCGATATAGCATGGGTAGAGTGGCATTCCCACGTCCCCTTTTGTCTATGTTCATCACCTGCATGCCCTTGTTTTTGCAGATGGGGATGAGGTTTCCACTGATACCGTCCGCCACCTCAACCATACTCCATCCCACCTTAGAATCAGTTTTTAGGTTGGTCTAGTTCAAAAGTGAGGCTAAACCCTTTGCTATTAACTTACGACGACATTATTATGGGTTTTATAGTTATTTTTAACTAAAACTAAGAACTGGCTCATGGTCAGACTTAGGATTACAACGATTGTAAACCAAAACTGTTTCATTTCAGTATTTCTTATATGCTGTCACATCATGTTCAAAGTAGATGCTCACCCGAATACTAAAACTACTTTATACATGAGTGAAACACTTGTAGCCAAATGTTTTAAGTGTTGAAAATAAAGTAAGCACGTTAATAAATTTCGAATATTAGTAACCACATCATGACATCAACATAATTCGGAAATAACTTTTTGAGTGTTATGAAATGCGACGTAGACAAACCTACCATCAGTCTAATAACTTAACTGAAGATTTAGCTTATCATTAAAGCAATATAGTTTTTCTAATAACAGCCAACACACAAATCACTTAAAAAAAATAGAAATGTTCAACATGGTGTTTGCGGGCCGGGTCAACCCAGCCATGCCTACCTTGACTGCTTTAATAAAATGATTTGTTTCACTTGAATATATTTTGACACCTACCGAGATTGCTCATCTTCTTCTTAACATAAAGAGATTAAAACGTAATGTTAAAGAAACAACATAACAATCGTAAATAACCATGATCCCTCATAAAGATTATACTCTACTTGATAGTTATATTCTAATTTCAAAGCAAGATAACAATAAAGATCAAAGACCGATAACTGTGTGCAAAATGCTTACATATCCCGTTTATTAAGCCGGCCTCACAACAGCTTTAACGAGATTCCCAATCCTTAATCTTCTTTCCCTTAGGTTTAGCAATAGGTGCATTCATGCCCGCCATTTTAGTGTTGTATTTTGCCCGAAGCGTATCATTTTGTGTCCACCTGCAAACAGATTAAAAGCACATGTTAATAGAAGGTGTTTTTTTTTTGTAAAAATGGCATCTAAGGTTCATGTGTCATATGAGCTATAAATTTTGAACTCCGGCAGTGTTTAAGCTATTTAACATCCTAAAACTCATTTTATATTTATTGGGTGAGAAAACCCACCACCAAACAGCAACCGAACCTAGTCAACCGGTTTGAGATCCAAATCGTTCGGTTTTCTCTGGTTTGTGGTTTAACTGTCCGGTCCGGTTTAAAACTTGGAACTCGCCATTTAACCTTTCATTACTTATATATGTTGTTCTTTTTATGTTTGGAATAGGTAGTTATGTGCATGTTTGTAATCATGGACCACCAAAACCGCCAAAGTGGTTAAAATCGTTTGTGCAGTCACCTAACAAGCATATACTCACTAAAAACTACAAATTTCAAAAAACCAACACCATTAAAAAAAACAACTTGCGGATCAAAGTAAAAATTAAAAGGTATCTAAATTCAACAGGTTTGCTTCCTTATGCATGACTGGATTATAATTTATAAATGCATAAAGATATATAAAGCGTATAAGAATAATGTACGTACGGGTTATTCCAGTCAGTCGTATCTTCATTAACAAGATGAGTCCACTTAGTCCTTCCACTGCGACCAAAATGCTTAACCTGCATAACCTTTGGCAAAATTGACTTGTCCATTTTATCCTCCCCAGTTGGTGAAGAGTAATCACGCTTAAAAATACCATCCGCTCCAACAGTTCCAGCCCTATCATCAGGATCATCTTGAAAGAAGGCACCTTTATGATAATACTTCTGCATAAACCTCCATTTTTGCTTCGGTGCAGAAGCAGGTTTAGGGTTCTTTCTCTCCCATTCTCTTCTTTCTTCTTCAGTCATATTCCTAACCCTTTCAATCTCTTCTCTTTCCTTCACCATCGCATCACGGTCGTCTCGGTCTCGTTTGATTCTCGCAATCTCACGAGCCTTCCAAGCTTCATACTCTTCTGCTTCATTCAACTCATCATCGGTTTCCACATCAGCAATATCTGCCTCAGCTTCTAGATTCTTCTGGATCTCAATATCTTTCCTTATCTCCTCAACAACTATCTGTTTAGTCTCCACTTTCCTCTCTTCCAAGCGTTTTTTCATCATCTCCTCAATCGCACGTTCTTCCGCTTCAATCTTTTCACGCTCCGCAATCGTGTCTCGTTCCGCTTTCGGTACAAACACAGGCTTCACCATAGCCATTCCCATATGCTCTTCCTCCGAATCAGTTTCGTATTCAGACGATTCTTCTTCCTCCTCCTCTTCTTCCTCTTCTTCTTCTTTAATCACACCCATTGCAGCTTCCTCTTGCTCCCGTTGCAGCAACTTTTCCTTAATCCTCCGTCTCCTTTCGTCAACCGCATCCTCATCATCCTCCTCAAACTCTAACCTCTCTTGCCTCCTCTGCTCTTCTTCCTCAGTAGATATAATCTCGGCTTGTCTAATCCTTCTATGATCCGCCCTAATTTCCTCCTTATTATCCAACCGATTCTCCGCCAGACGACGTAACCTCGGATCATCTCTTTTCATAATGTCCAAATCCTCTCTCGTAGGAAAGGCTTTCTCCAAGGCGGCGGATCTCGCCATACGCATATCGCCTTCTTCATCGCCATCATCCGCCCACTCAGGAGCTTTACCGGGCCAATATCGTTTCACTTTCGTCTGCCCGATTTTACCTCGAAGCTTATCCCTAACTGCTATTACAGTATCGCTAACCCCCGCCGTAACCGACATCGTGAGATCGTAAATTGACAAACAAAAACCCTAGGACGAGTAAATATCTGCAGCAAACAATTGAAATTGAAACAAAGATTAAACCAACTGATTTCAAATCATGTAATATTAATATCCACAAAATCCTCTCAATCTAGGGCTAGCAAATGAAATTAACGAGGGCTGTAAACAATCTGAACATTCGGTGAACTGTTCGGAGGGAAGTTCGTTCGTTTAATAAATGAACAAACATGAACAAAGAATTTCGTTCGATTAACTAAATAAACAAACACGAACAGAGGCCGTGTTCGTAAACGTTCGATAATGTGTTCGTTTACGTCCGTTAATGTTGGTTTTTAATACCTTTTAATGGCTTATCTAATCTTATCATACAGATTTAAGCAAAATTATTAAGTATAAAACAAAAATATACACGAGTATTATGTGATTAACTTATATGCAAAATTAACATATGAATATAAATGTTAAAAAACCACAAACTTGGTAGCGGGCTGGACCGAACCGCTGACACTGAACCATTGTCGGTTAGTCAAATAAAACTCTGTTAGTGTTCATTTGTGTCCGTTTGTTCGGTTAGCTGCTCGTGAACCAAGCTTAACGGATGGTTCGGTTCGGTTCGTTTCGTTTACAGCCCTAAATTTTAATTATTAACTTATCAAAGCAACAAACAATTGAAATTGAATCGTATATATTAAACTTTACAACAATTGATTTTAATTTCCAAATCGCGTAAATATTAATATTATTATCCGCAAAACCTAGTTTAATTAAATTAGGGCTAACTAATGAAATTAACAGGAAGAACTTACAGATGCAGGTGCCGTGAATCGATGGTCTCCGTTGAGATCGAATTTAGTGTCAGGAGCAACCAATTCAATTTGGAGCCCTAGATGATCCTATTGCATTCATATACACACGCATTATTATTTTTATTATTATTAGTTATAGTTATATATATTTTATGGGCCCTCTAGATATAGCGAGTTAACTTTTAAACCCCTCGTATATCATATAATTCACTTATACGTGAGTAAATTATACCGATCATATGGAGCTCATGGGATGTGTTGCGGGCGTTAACTTACATGTGTCAATTGACATGTCGGTTGCGCCAGCCGTTAAGGGTGTGCACACTGCCACACCTTGATGCAGAGAGGGGCATAGTTCAGTTAGGCCATGTGTAGTGGAGGGGCTACAATCATAGCAGTAATGAGTGGAAATTTGTTTTTTGTGTCTAATGATGTAGAGGCTATAAATTGGGCTCATAGTGTCTTTTTTTATTATTTTCTTTTTATAATTAAACTAATTAAATAAAAACCAATTTATTTAAATAATTAAATAAAAATGCATTAAAATTAAAAAGAAATACAAAAAAAATACATAACTAAAAGATTTTTCACCAGTAATCTTCGGGTTTATTAGTTATCGCGAGCCAAGCTTCAAAGACTTTCTTCCAAAACACCCTGGTGGCTTGAAAGTTAGCTACAAATTAAAATTATTTGTCACAATTAGTGTACATTTTAATAAACACTAAATACATTTTTAATAAACACTTAATGTTAAAAAACTTACCGACGTCGGGATCCTCCGAAATGACGATCCAAGCCCTTGCGAGGGCCACCTCCTCCTCCTCGCTCCAATGCTTGTATGGATCACGTTGCGCCATCGGCTCCCCTGGTTGTTGTTTTTTGTGTTTACGGGGTGGCTTTTGGCTTGAACCGGAGGCCCGTGACGTTTGCGTCTCCGGCACCGTCACCGGCTCCGACTCCGGTGGTGTAGACCCGAACGCCGGCATTGTGTTTTGGGGGCTGAGATAGTTGGCGTACATGTTTAGGTTCGGGTCGAAAAATTGATAAGGATAGCTCGGTTGGTTCAGGTTCATCGGGTTCCATTGTAAGTTCGGTTAGTTCGGTTGGCTCGATTGCGAACCATACGTTTGACCGAAACCAGGGAATTGGTAGTTCGGTTGGTTCGGTTGGCTCGATTACGAACCATACGCTTGACCGAAACCAGAGAATTGGTAGTTCGGTTGGTTCGGGTTGTTTCTAAGATTAATTTTGTAAATTTTTTGTAAGAATTTGGGTATGATTTGTGTATAAAATGGAGAAGAAGAGTGTATGTTTATATATATATATATATAGTTTAAATTAAATAAAAAAAAATTTAATATGACCGTTGTAACGGTAATATTTATATAATATTATTATTAATTCAACTCTCGCCGGCGACAAGTTAACCCCGCCCCCGCCCCAAATCGCCCAAAAATCACCTGGGGGCGGTGTTTGCACCCTTCCTCGCCCCAAATCGCCCCCAACCTTCGCCCGCTACGTTTGGCCTTCGGGCGTTGAGAGACAAGATATGATCGTGTGGGATATGGTGTTTCCAACATGTTGAACGTAGTTCACGATTGTTAACAAGACGACCCCACTTGAACGGGATTGTGAGGGCGCTAACGAACATCTAGTATGTAATTGAATTTGTGAAGAATATGTTTGTGATGCAAAAGAGTTTAGGGTGATGTTTCCACATGAGTTAACAACTATTTGTACGAATAGTTGGTGATCTGAAACAAATGTATGAATTGTTCCAACTTAAAAAAAGACACTAGAGGAAATCCTGCTTTCATGACGCCACAAAAGTGTGAACCTGCTAATCGTCAACTTGTGTATTACACTGTCCCCGACTCGTTGGATGAATACTTCGAAATGTTGTAAGAAAATATCACGAGATAGTCTTTAATATTTTTTAGCTAATGTATTATTATTGTTATTATTGTTGTTGTTTAAAGGTGTCATTTGCCTCTACGTGAGGATAAATAAGGAGACTAACATTCAACAATTAAATAAGGTGCATGAAGAGGTATGTCACTTTCCCATTATGTTTGGTAGCATTGATAGCACACGTTGGTCATGGTTAAACTATCCAATTGCTTGGTGGTGCCAACTTTATCCGGATGACTATCAAGGACCATCAACTATGCTCGCATAGAAGTTGTGGCATCGTATGATCGTTGAATTTTGCATGCGTTCTTTGGTATGGCGGGATCCAACAATGACATCAACGTTGTTGAGCAATCACCCATTTTCAATGATATTTTAGACGTAGTTGTACCCGGACAAGCCATTTTTTTAATGATGAATAGTCTAGCTATATCTTGCAAATGTTATTAATCGAAGTAGGTGACAATTGTTAAAGCATTTGCATGCCCACATGAGGATAAAAGAGAGATTGTTCAATATGACGCCCGATCAACGAGAAAAGATATTTAACAAGCATTTGGAGTTTTGAAGAAAATTATGTTGTCATATACAATTCGGCATGAATGTGGGTGAAAGAAAATATAAGGTTTGTAAGTAGGGTTGCTCGATATTGTATAACATGATATTGGAAAATCAATGTAAAGAAATTTTTCAGAGCTATGAAGACCTTTCATTATGATAAACAACGAACAAACTTGAAAATTGTTGGACATTATGATATAGAGAAACGCAAATAGGGCTGTCACTTTTACCCGAAACCCGAAACCTAACCCGAAAAAACCCGTACCCGAACCCGAACTAACCCGGCTCGAAGAACCCGAACCCGAACCCGAAAAAAGACTAACCCGAACCCGAACCAAAGTAATTCGGGTTGGTTCTTGGGTTTGATTTATAAAATTTGGGTCAACCCGAAAAACCCAAATAAACTTTTAGTTTTAAAATTAAATATATATTTATGTAAATAGGTTAACTCTTGGCCACTAAAGTTATTAGAATCTGGCTCTAATCGACTGTTGTCATTCTAACTATTATGGATCGATTGCTTATTATTAATTTATGTTTTTCGTTTATTACTAATAGCAACGTAATTGAACAACCAAATCACGCGCGATTGAATACGATTATGGTTCGAGTTAGTTTTACTCTTCTTTTGAATTGTTTTATCAAGTTAGGTTAGTTTATTATTTGTGTTTATAAGCAAAGAAGAAAGTGTTTAAATTTTTTAGCATTGTACTTTCTAATTTTTTTTTTGTTTTGTGTGTTTTTTTTTTCTAGGGTACTCGAAACCCGATTAACCCAACCCGAAAAAACCCGAACCCGAAAAACCTGTGAGAGATTTAGGTTGGGTTTTGGGTCAAGATTTAAAACTTTGAAACCCGAGGAACCCGACCCGAAAAACCCAAAACCCAAAAAACAAACCCGAAGAACACCCTTAAACGCAAACAACCTCCATGCGGATATGATGGAGCATTGTTTGAGGCTTTGTCGACATGGCTTTGATTTAGATCTGTTATGTTTATTTAATTGATGTAATCCCCTTGCCTCCAATTCTCCGACGTTGTCTTTTTTCTAATTCCACCTCTCGATCGTATAACTAAGCTTGGCTTTGAACAATATCTGCCACCTTGCATAACTTTTGGGATTTTAGCTTGAAGATGTTTGAAATTAATATCTTAAGTACGTTTGTTTCCTCCCATCTAAATAACAGATATTCTATGTTCTCTACTACTCCTTTCATGAGGCCGGCCACATCTATTTTTTATTCCTTAATATTAGTTGCTTCTTTGAAGATATTTTTCCAGACGCCCAAGAGTGGTTGCTTCAATGGTATGCCTTCTAGGGTTCCTTGTTGAAATGCAAGTTGTCAGTTATAATAGTCGTAGACCTTTCGGTTTGAATTTGTACCTTCACCACTTCGAGAGTAAGGCCAAATTTGTTGTTAATGTTACTTATCCTAGGGTTGCCTTGATCCTTAGTTTCCATAATTCTTTCTCAGGATGCAACAAATCTTGGATTATTTATATATATTGCCCCAAAGGAAACTTCTTTAGTGCCTTCAAGTGTAACACCGCGTCTTTTACCCTATAAATTTAAGCCTAAATATACTAACTTAGAAAGTATGAGGACCAAAAATGAACATTCTTAAAACTTCACCCATCGCGATACGCGACGAGGCAAAGATAAGCCCATCGCGTAGCGCGATGGCCTTGCACACAAACCCATAAACAGGTAGCATAGCGATACGCTACGGCTCAATCATAACGGTCATCGCGTATCGCGATGACCCTGATGAGTCACTGGACACGTGTCCAACCACGTGTCAACACGTGGCACAATATGACAGGCCACGTGTCACGAGCCGGTAAGGCGGCGTCAAATTGCGGCGCCGCGATACGCGACGGGCTACAAGGGACCCATCGCGTATCGCGATGGGGTCCAAAAACGGCTATAAAAGAGGAGGACGGGTATGAGCTCCATTCATCCCAAACTCACCTCCATTTACACACACTTAACCTCGAAAGGCGTGCCCCATTTCCGTACCAAGCCGACGTGTCATTTTCTCGTAATTCGTGCAAGGAACAAAGTTATAATCAAGCTAGCAATCGTATAATCGAGTAGATCAAGATCCTGCCTTTTTCTTATTATCAATCTAAGTATCCAATCTAAGGTAGGAGTTATGTTTAAGTTATTTAAATTATAGCTTAGACGATCAATCAAGGCTATGGCCTTTAACCTTGAAAGGTTTTATAAACATTTTATAAACATGCATAAACGAGTTATCATAAACGTTACTTCATAACTAAGTAATGTTAATCAAAGATATATTTTGACGGGCATGTAGTAACTGTAAGGGTGATATCATTAGTAGTAAGTTTCTTGCCTAAGGAAAAGTAATTCGTATAAATCTCAATCAACCGAGGGACCCGTTTACTTACCTGGAGAAACTTACCAACGTGTTATAACATATTAAGCCAAAGCATGCTACATCAAACGTCACATAAACTAAGTGTTTTCTATCACAATCAAAGATAAACGATTTCAAGGTTAAGCTTAGCAATCATAGCTTAATCAAAACATCATTCAAGTATTTATACAAACCTATTATGTATAGGTTAATATCATTCACAATCAATCAATCAGTCAAGGTTTTCCAACACCGACGGTACATGTGAATACGTTAACCTTTTCAATCAGTCAAAACATATTTATACTCGATAAGATGAACGAGTGTTTGTCTTAACGAGTCAGTCAATGTTTACATGAGATTATGTGATCTCTAAAATGTTATAATACAAAGTAGAGAATAAAATCAACTCAGACCGAATACGCATGTGTCTGGATCCAAACATAACTGTTAAAGCCCAATCAATCAATCAAATGCAAGGAAGTTGCGGGCTGCAACGGTCATGACCAGTTCTCTGTTCAGGGCCGTTTGGCTCAGAGAATACCGTTATGTGTGTAGGGCAGTGATACATATACCGGAAGTAGTAATGTTTCCGCTGAGCTTGTCAAGAAAACTATATTTGTATTGTAATATCATTTAAATGTTTTATCGAGTCATACGTGTTCACCAGCATATAGCTGACGTATTTTTCCAACCCATTGCAGGTAATTAAGCATAAGTAGCATTAACAAGGATTGGAGTCTTAACGAAGATAGAAGCGCATACAAGATGGCTCCGTTTTTTATAACTAAAACTCCTTGTAATATGAAATATATATTTTGTAAATTAATACTTGGGTATTTAATTCCCGAGTAAATTTTCAATGTAAATTAATATTATATTCAAATCTAAAATCTTCCGCTAAAATTAACCCATAAACTATGATACATTTACAAAACATGTACCAACTTGTGGTCACACGCCTAGGCCTTAAATCGGGGTTGTGACATCAAGTGTCCAGATTTGTTTAAACTATAAACAAATTTTATAACAACAAAAACGAAGAAACCACCGGCCGGAAGTTGGAAGGGACCAACAACAACATAACAGAAAAGCAAGCACCTGAAAGTATCAACTTATTACAGCAGATAAAGGATATTTTATCCAATCGAACCAAGAAATCTCCTTATTAGAAGACCTAGACTTAATCCAACCAAAAAGGTTTAGCATAATCTCCTCTATAATTGCATCCGTGGACAAACATTAGTGGCTATAGTTTCATTGATGATAGAGGATCTACGGTGAATCTAAGATTCCTTGACCCACAGTGAATCTAAGATTCCTTGGTTATAGTTTCGTTGATGACAAAGGATCTGGCTACAATTGGGCCATTTCTTCATAAAGTTAGAAAAGGTTACTTGGTAGATTACCAATTCCAAGACGTCGCGCCTAAGAGTATCTAACAAAATAGACCTTGAAGAAAAAAATTACGTGACACTATGTAAATGCAGATGTGTAGTTGGGTGTTTCACATTTCACATCAAGAACATATATTATGGGTAGATTGAGTGAACTTTTCTTTAAAAATCTTTAACAACAGAATGGTGATGTGGCATTGTCTAATTGCCTCGAAAAAACAAATGTTATCACCAAAGATAAGCCAACACCCGTGCAGCTGCTCACGATTGAACGTGCAACGCCCTTTCACCAAAAAAGTGTTGTAATGTCGGCGTTAAATTTGTCCCATGTGAAGGCTTTTCACGTCTAATTCGTGGCTCTGTAGCGCATAGCCTACCCTAAATGAACTTCCTAAATTTTATATATCAATTTCTCAAAATAATTTACACTCAATGATATAAATTGAAGTATGTGTATTTATGCACAACTGTCAATAACAACCAAACACATACAACCCACCAGTCCCACGAGTATAAATATGTACTTACAAGGTACTACGCTACAACATCACATACCCAATAAATAATAAATATCCCAAAGGTTTAACATGTAGTTGATATTGGAAAAAAGGAAACGAAAATAAATAATAATGACTCAAGAGTTTAACGCACCAAAAAGGTTAACAAATGTATCGAGCTCTAAGCTGCTATAAGCATAAGTTCACAGCATGTAAGTTAAAGTTGAGAGCTGTAATTAACGTGTAGTTGAAGTAACTAGTTGTATATATGTATAAAAGTTAGCTGTGGCAATCGAAAACTAAATTAACATTTAGTTTAAGTAACTAGCTGTATAATTGTATCACTTTTTTTTTGTAAGTTAAAAAAAAATATATATATTACTATATATAACAAATAAGAAGTTTGGTGCTGCAAGTGCCCTATTGGGCCACTTGGCGGCCCCGAAATAGTCCGTAAATTTTGTTTTTGGTTTTTTAGTTCAGTCATTGTAACGACGTAAAGGAAACCGACAGAACGTCAATTTTTTTGTCTTTTTTTGTTTTAGTTATAGGATAGACAACCTTCGGGTTATACCAACGCTCGAATTTTACCGACTGACGTCACTTCATTGGCCCACCTTAGTTTTTATAATTTTTTGTTTTATATCTCGTTTTAATTCTGGTACAATAACGCACGTCACCGAAACCAACCGCATTCGCGTCGACTTACCGGCTCAACGCTTAGGACCGGCAACACTTGGGTTTTACCACCGTCCAAATTTTACCAACCTGCTCAGAGCAACGCGCTGGTCAAAAACTATTTTTTCTCTAATTGTGAGTGAGTTGACAAAACACCATGTTTAATATTAGTACAACCGAAACACAACTTGTTTATCATTAAGTGCATTATCTCAAATATTACATGCTTTATCAATAAGAGGGTAAACATACTCATCGAGATTGCCTCCTTGAAGAAACACTAACCGGTCCCACGGATAGATTACGGGTAACCTGGGGGTTAGATAGATGTTTCCCACGAGGTGTTAGACCCGGCAAATATGGTTCTTCTGATAACCTGCAAAACAGACACCGTGAGCTTGTCACTGAGAAGGGGGGGTTCTTCCTTGTGACCACCCTCCGGCGTGAGAATCAGACTAGATTGCTCTTTAAATATAAATGTATATTAAGAGATTGCTAGAGCAGATATCAGGTATAATATGATGATAATATGATAAGATGAGATGATCATACCATTTGGGGTATTTATAGCCGAAGGTAGGTTTCCAAGGAGGTGTGGCCGGCTGAATAGTATTCCTATTATACCAACTGTGGCCTACGCACGTGCCCTGCTGGTAGTTGGTGGGTAGGCAGCGGCTGACAGTGACCAGGCCTGCTGTGTACTATTCCTTTTCCACCAACTGCCGGCTATGCACGTGGTATGGCAGGAGTTGGTGAGTAGGCAGCGGCTAATAGTGACATACAGTACAAGAGCATGCTGCTCGCCATACTATTGTCAATAAGCTGTCGTATCTTTAGTCAGATCTCTTGCCCATACCTCGTCAGGTACAGTACAGAAGATCTTCCCGTATCGTACGGACTGGCTTTTGGGCGGGAGTATTCCCCCTCCCGCCTTTGTGCGGGACTGTTCCCGGCTTTGCTCATTCCTTCAGGTGACACTGAGTGATTGAGAGCTAAGTGCCTTGTGCGTGTAGCCTTGCTGCGCGGGTGGCCTTCCCTGATGGCTTGTATCCGCAGCTGCGGGAACAGGCAGAGTCCTTCACCATTGGGAGGCATTTCCTGCGGGAACAGCTTGCGTACTGCGCGTAAGGACGTCACGTCTCTGAGCATGGTGGGTCCTGCGGATCCAGTTGGTTTCTACGCAGACGTCCCTCTTCAAGGTGAGTCTTGCGGGTCCAACTGGGCTCTGCTGGGACCTACCTCTTCACTCCTTAAATAGACCGATCGAGTTTTCGAGTCCAGGCCTAAACTTTACTCATCGAGTTCGAGTAGCTAGACGAGCCTATTATTCATATATAATATTTTAGTTATAAATATATATAAACACAAATATAAATGTTTGTATATAAGCTAACACATGCCATTAAAAAATAAAACTTAGCAAATAACTAATGAGCCAAGCTTAAATGAAAACCACCCATGAGTCGAGATGAGCTTGTGCTATAAACCAAAATTCCAAACAACCACTCAACCTCTTTACGTCTTTAACGATACATATTTTATTGAGAAGACTAACATGTACCAACTCCAACTGTACATCATAGGCAAATCTCACATCAGCCGTGGACATGAGAGATATTTGGTTCATAAGTAATGACCCCGCCTCTTAAATTATCAACGCTTTTTGGGCTTAATGGTAGTGGACGAGAGGACAACTTAACAGTTAAGCGTGTTCGGGTGAAAATATTACTAGGATGAGTTACTACCTGGGAAGTATTTTCTTAGGCAACCAAAAGCAAATATGTGAGTCACTGGATGGGTCATCCATCGAGGGCAAACCGAACAGTATTGATGATACGAGCAGGGGCGAATCTTCATTGGGGCCAGGGGTGGCCCCGACCCCCCCCTGTTTTTTTGCGCAGTAGTGTAAATTTACCCGTTTTTGGCCGAAGAATTTTATACATAGTGTAAGTTTAGTCTTTTTTGGCCGAAAATTTGAGTCCGCCCCCCCTCGTTTGTGAAATTTTGTATACATTTTGAGCTCGCTCCCCCGGTGCCTCAGTCAAAGCTTTGCCACTGGATACGAGAGACTGGATGTTACAACACCATTGCTTATTAACACCTAAGCTTGTTTACACACACCACTATTCAGGGGAGAAGGTTAGTGAGGGCCAGGGGTCCCCCCCCCTTTTTTGCGTACACGTGTAAATTTACTAGTTTTCGTTTGAAATTTTTTTATACTCTGTAAATTTAGCCGTTTTCGGTCAAAAATGTGAGCTCGGCCCCCTCCGTTTTATGAATTATTTATACATTTTGAGTCCCCCGTGTTTTAGTTCAAGTTTCACCACTGTTACTACTTATTAACTCAACTCAACTCATTAACACCTATACTTATTAACAACTCAGCTTCTTTAAATCCTTATTTATTAAGCATAATTGCATATCATACTTAAAATCTGATTATTTTCATGTCACTAACATGCTTATATCCCATGGGCATTTATGCAAATCATTATCTTTGCCTACAACTCTTTTAGTAAACGGATTAATATTAATAATATTATTATTCCTCCTGATTCTTTTGTTTTATTTTTTTCTGAAATAATAATAAAAATAATAAAAGGAAAAGAAAAGCTGAAGCTGTATGTGTTGTTTGTTGAGCCGTCAAGATTTTACTCCGTCAATCTCCAATCGTTAAATCCTCCGATTCCTCTTTTGCCCTAAAACTCCTTCCTTCATCAAACCCACAAACACAACACCCTTCTCTTCTCTTCTCTTCGCTTTCTTTCTTTCTTTCTTTAATTTTTACTCACAAACCCTTCATTGTTTTTACCGGATCTGAAACCCTAAAACTTACCCACAATACCCAACTCATTCTTCTCTCATCTGGGTTTCCTCTTCTTCTTACTGGTCAGTTCTTCAACATATACACACATGCATGCAATTGTTGTTCTTACTCTCTTTTTCCATCCAAGATTTGTTTTTTATTCATGGGTTTTGCGTTTCTTCAATCTTTTTCTCATTTTCTGATCTGGGTTTTGGTTTTTGGGTACCCTAGGGCTTTATTAAGCTGCATTGGTCTTAATGGTGAAATTATGAACCATTTTCTTGTGGTGAAAGGTTATAAATTGATGGTTTTTGTGCAGTGTTGTTGATGTAATGTGTTGAAGCTTGAGGGAACAATGGCCTCTAAAGGTCCAAGGTCGAAGCTTGATCATGAGTCGCGGGCCAAGCGACAAAAGGTAACATGAATTACTGGTTGTTACTGGTTAGGTGACCTACTTTTGCTTATGTAGATATGTTATGTGATTGTTTAGGACCCGAATACCGTCTTGAGTTATAGTTTCATGCCCTTGTTTTATTTATCATTTTTGTAAGTAATTAAGGTAGTTTTGAAATAATACACACTATTAAGAGCATACCTAATGCATTTTTTTAGCTCACGTGGAGAAAACACGGTTAACATGAGGAAGAGCATTTGTGAGAAAAGGGAAAGGGGGGGGGGGGTTGGAGCGCCTCTGCTTTAAGATTTAAGAGTGATTATTACAATTATAATACATTTAAGTATTATCTCAAACATCACATTTTAGTGTAACTAGTTATTTAGTTTTGATTGCTTGGTACCATTATCTCCTACTTCACATTCAAGCACCTTCATCTTTATGCTTAGTGGATATATATTCACTTTAGTAAGACAATATCAAGTGATGAGAAACCTGTGTTTATGTACAGATATGTATATGTGACCACCCACTCTATATATATGCTAAAAGAATATGTTTTATTCAATTTTGTTCGTTTCGAACGGTTTTGTAGGCACTTGAAGCCCCCAAAGAACCACAACGCCCGAGAACACATTGGGATCATCTCATTGAAGAGATGGTGTGGTTATCAAAGGTATGATCTTGTTTCATTTTATACTTAATCTTGCATCTTTATTCTTGCAAAGTTTTAACTTTGTAAGTATTTCATACAAAATATGTTATTCTTTCAGGATTTTGAGTCAGAGAGAAAATTTAAGTTGGCTCTGGCAAAGAAGATTGCCATACGGGCCAGCAAAGGTATGGTGGATCAGGCCACACGAGGAGAAAGAAAAGTCAAGGTTGGGCAAAACTTAAAAATATTTATATTTATTTTTGAAATTTTATGTAGGTATTTATTTATACGATTCAGTTATTTTTAATTTCAATGGGTAGGAAGAAGAGCTTCGGATGAAAAAAGTTGCACTAAATATCTCTAAGGACGTGAAGAAATTTTGGACGAAAATTGAGAAGCTGGCAAGTACCCTTTAATAATTTAATACATATTTTTTATGTATAACATATTTTGTGTTTTATAAATTATTATGTCATATTATGTCATTTCAGGTGCTATACAAGCATCGGTTAGAACTTGATCAAAAGAAGAAGAAGGCACTTGATAAGCAACTTGAATTTCTTCTAGGGCAAACAGAAAGGTAAACATTTACATTAGAACGCGGTGATTTAAAAAAAGATTATATTATAATACATAAAATCTCATTAATCATTTCTTTTTTACTGGCAGGTATTCTACAATGTTGGCAGAAAATCTTGTTGACTCGTCTTCCAAAGAGCATATGCCTGAATCTTCAGTGCAGGCACTACCGGCTATTGAATGCAAAGATCAAACTGATGTCAACGGGTGTACTGAACCAAATATCGGTATAAAATTGTTATTTTTGGCTGAAAGTATTTCTTTTTGAGGGCCCTTTTGTTTATATGACTTGTACTTGTTGTTCTGGCAGAGTCCCAGTCAAATATTTTAGAAACTGACGGAGACTACAAGTCTGAAAACGAACCCGTAAGTACTTGCTCCCTTTTCTTTTTAAGTGTTAGAAACAAAAATCTAGGCTTACATAAACGAACGCAGACGAACATAAACCAAAACCAATTTAAAGTAAATTTGAATATAAAGTTTAAAATACCATTATCATTACATCCAACGTTGCAAAAGTAAACACATCTATCTAAACAAAAGATTTTAAAATGTGAAAATCATATGATTTTGGATCAGTGTTAGTAGTTAATAAATCTAAATGAATATGTTCAGGGTCAAAGTTACAGTAAAACTCAAAGACTGCGTATAAAAAGTGTTCATTTTTGCCTTTTTAAATCTTGTAACTTAAATGATAACCCCTTTTTTGCCTTCTTGTTCTTCATAGAACTATTATTTGATAAAATATAAATAAAAAAGTTTGCTCTTTCTTAAAAGAAGCATCAGTTTATCAGTCATTTGTTTTTAAACTTTTTGTAATAAAATTGACACAAAAGAAACTGAATATGCAATTTTTGCTAAACCGATTTCTTGAAAATCTGGTATATAAAATAGTTATGAGCTGGAATTGAGCTCAAATATCTGATTTTGTTGCTGCTTTAGGAAGACGATGAGCATACAATTGAGGAAGATGAAGCCTTAATTACTGAAGATGAAAGGCGAGAGGAATTAGCAGCTTTGCAAAATGAAGCCGATTTACCCCTGGAGGAGTTGCTTAAAAAGTATGCTGTTGGTGAAGAAGGTTAGTTAGTCTGACCCTCTTATGTATTTGATGGGTCAAAATGGGCGGGTCGGGTAATGAGTCAAACTTATTAATACGGGCCATGTTGACCCGGAACACTTGTGTTCAACCTTAACTAATGCTAATCATTGAATATCTTCAGCTAGCACAGACGACACTCCAGGAAAGACTGAAGATGTGGCTGAACCAAGCAAGGCCCAGGATGATGTTTCTCAGTGTAAGTTACTTGAATACGGGTGGGTTTTGGTAACAAGTCAAAACGGGTTTGGGTTAAAACTGTTGCTTAATCTCGTTTTCCCATTTTGTGGAATACCTATTATCTAATGCATAGCTATGAAACTACATTGTAAGTTTGTAATAATTATCTAAAATGAAGTAATTTTGGACGTTTCTATTTGAATACATGTTAGGCTACTTTAGACACATTTAGGGGTGTAAAGGGTTGGGTTCGACTAGGCTTGGGCTGGGCTTGTGAGTAGTTCTTCGAGCTTGAGCTCGGCTTGTTTATTATTCATTATTTTACATTTTAAATATTTTTTGTAAAACATAATATGTATTAGCTGAAGCCCGATAACTGAAACTCAAACTTGGGCTCACTTATTAAGCAAGTTTTTTTAAGGCTTGAGCTTGGGTCTTAACTCGTTTGAGCTTGGTTTTAGCTAGCCAATCTCGAGTAGCTCACGAGTGGATTGGTTTGTTACATGACTAGGCATGTTTAAGCCGGTCAAGAACTTATTTGACCAGTGTCATATTTAGCTAACATGTCGCGTTTATCTGGTTGACTGATTATCAATGAAAAATAAATAAAATTGAAGCGTTTTTCATATGAACGGTTTGACTTTTTGCAGGCAATGGAAAAGAAGCTTCTGACCATAGTTTAAAGACAGAGAGTCGTCATTGTGTAAGTTGTAGGTCTTCATTATGGATATAAATGGAAATTGTTTTGACAAATTTGCACTGCTGACAGTTACATATATTTTCTCACGTTTATTACAGGCTGAAAGTAATGGCGGTCCATTATTAGTTTTCCAAAAGCATCATTTGGAAATCAAGGAACATTATGTTAGAAAAAGAAAACGTGGTCAACAGGAGCAAAAAAAATATTTGGAGCCAGACGTTAATGATGAAAATGTAAGATAATTTATTACACTCACTCATACCACTTAAACATATAAAGATGTTCTTATAATTCAATGATGTATATATTTTTTGTTTTAGGAGGATGGCGACTTTGTTGCTACGAATGGAGATGATAAGGTATGTTTGATATGATGTGTAGGAAATTTATTTTTCGTGCATTGATATTTAACCATCATTTATCTTTTATGTATATATTTTTTTTATATCAAGGATGATGAAACGACCATGTTGGAGGAAGAGGAACTAGCAAAGGCAGAATTCGATGATTCAGTGGATGAGGTGAATACTTTTGACGTTGATTTTTTGGGATTTTATCTTATTGCTATAGTCGTCGACTCATAGTGGATCTTTCGTATTGTGATCATTTAGGGTCAAACTAATAGATTCTGATAGTAAGATGAGTAGTTAGCTGTTAGAAAACTGATTATTGAGATAAATGTAAAATTACTTAACTGCTCTTTCATAGCTTTTAATAAAGCTAGATTTGGAAAGTGATTAATTTTAATGGGATTATATGTTAATATTTTTAATTGAGATAGATTTTTATGCATCAAATTATTCTTTGCAGATTGCATTATTGCAAAAAGAAAGTGAAATTCCAATAGAGGAATTGGTTGCAAGGTATAGACAGGTATGTTGATAAGCACGTGACTAATTATTATTTAAAAATTCTCGTCATATCCTAACGTCTTTTTTTTTGGTCATATCTGCTTATTATTAACAGGATCCCGACACTAATCATTCAGAATCAGAATCTGAATCTGAAAACGTGTCCGGTTCTTCAAGCCAAAAAGAAACCAAAACTGATCTTGAAATCCATTCCGAACAAGAAGAAAAACAAGAACAAACGGTTGATGATGAGGGTGGGGATAATGAGGACAGAATTGCTGACGTGGCAGCCGCTGCCAGGTCAGCACAGCCGACAGGAAACACGTTTTTGACAACAAAAGTCCGAACAAAACACCCTTTTTTACTTAAATTCTCTCTTCGTGAATATCAACACATCGGATTGGATTGGCTCGTGACAATGTATGAAAAAAGACTAAACGGGATTCTTGCAGACGAAATGGGCCTTGGGAAAACAATTATGACGATCGCATTACTTGCACACCTGGCGTGTGAAAAGGGGATATGGGGCCCACATCTCATTGTCGTACCAACAAGTGTCATGCTCAATTGGGAAACCGAGTTTCTTAAATGGTGTCCCGCGTTTAAAATCTTGACTTATTTTGGAAGCGCGAAAGAACGGAAACATAAACGACAAGGTTGGATGAAGCAAAACTCTTTTCATATTTGCATCACGACTTATCGACTCGTTATTCAAGATTCCAAGATTTTCAAGAGGAAAAAGTGGAAATATTTGATTTTAGATGAAGCCCATCTTATAAAAAACTGGAAATCACAAAGATGGCAAACACTTTTGAATTTCAACTCAAAAAGGCGGATTCTTTTAACGGGTACACCGCTTCAAAACGACTTAATGGAATTATGGTCGTTAATGCATTTCTTGATGCCACATATTTTTCAATCCCATCAAGAATTTAAAGATTGGTTTAGTAATCCAATATCTGGTATGGTTGAAGGTCAGGAAAAAGTCAACAAAGAAGTAGTTGACCGGTTGCATAACGTTCTTCGCCCGTTTATACTCAGAAGGCTAAAACGAGATGTTGAAAAACAGCTACCTGGTAAACACGAGCATGTCATTTACTGTAGACTGTCACGTAGACAGAGAAATCTTTATGAAGATTTTATTGCCAGCTCAGAAACGCAAGCTACACTTGCAAGTTCCAATTTTTTTGGGATGATTAGTGTTATCATGCAACTTCGAAAAGTTTGCAATCATCCAGATTTATTTGAAGGGCGTCCCATTATTAGTTCTTTCGATATGAGTGGGATTGAAATACAGTTTTGCTCTTCAGTGTGCTCGGTTCTTAACGCGGGCCCGTTTTCAAAAGTTGACCTTTGTGGATTAGGGTTTGTTTTCACTTATCTTGATTTTGACATGACATCTTGGGAGAGTGATGAAGTACAAGCTATTGAAACACCCTCGATTTTAATCAAAAAACGTGTAGAAGAAATCGGAAGTGAAGTCAAATTCGGGAAACAGTCAAAAGAGTTTAATATCTTTGAAGAAATTCAAAAGGCGCTTCACGAAGAGAGACTTAAAGAAATGAGACAACGGGCCGAAGCGATCACGTGGTGGAATTCTTTAAGGTGCAAGAAAAAGCCTGTTTATTCAACGGGCTTGCGTGATATGGTCTCGTTTCAAAAGCCTGTTTTGGATTCATCTAAGTTTCCAGAGCTCATTTTGTCTCCAGTTGAACGGTTTGAACAGATGGTTGACAAGGTCGAGAGTTTCATGTTTGCAATTCCAGCAGCGCGGGCCCCACAACCTGTTGGATGGTGCAGCAAACCCGGTTCTTCAGTGTTTGTTGACCAAACTTACAAATCAGAATGCTCAAAGTTAATTTCACCATTATTAACCCCTATCCGACCCGCTATTGTCAGAAGACAAGTTTATTTTCCCGATAGGCGGTTAATACAGTTTGACTGTGGAAAGCTACAAGAGCTTGCGATTTTGCTTAGAAGACTAAAATTCGAAGGCCACCGAGCATTAATCTTCACTCAAATGACAAAAATGCTCGATGTTCTAGAAGCTTTTATAAACATATATGGATACACGTATATGCGGTTAGACGGGTCGACCCAGCCAGAAGAGAGGCAAACCCTAATGCAACGGTTCAATACGAACCCAAAATATTTTCTTTTCATTCTGTCTACGCGCAGTGGCGGTGTCGGTATTAATCTTGTTGGTGCAGACACAGTTATATTTTATGATAGTGATTGGAACCCTGCAATGGACCAACAGGCTCAAGATCGGTGTCATAGAATCGGTCAAACCCGTGAGGTGCATATTTACCGGTTAATAAGTGAATGCACGATTGAAGAAAATATTTTAAAAAAGGCGAAACAGAAACGGGCTCTTGATGATTTGGTGATTCAGGGTGGGGAGTACAACACTGAGTTTTTCAAGAAACTTGACCCAATGGAGTTGTTTACGGGTCATGAAACGGGTATCATAAGTAATATGCCAAAAGATAAAAACCTGACTAACGGGCCAGTGTCGAATGATGACGTGGAGGCTGCGTTGAAGCACGCGGAAGACGAAGCCGATTACATGGCATTAAAGAAAGTTGAACAGGAAGAGGCGGTTGATAACCAAGAATTTACAGAAGATGGCATTCTAAAAGTTGAAGATGATGAGCTTTTGAACGAGGAAGAAAACCTGCAAACGCCAAAATGGGTCGACCCGAATGAAGAAAAGGGTGTGGAGTTGGTTAAGGTTGTTGATGATGATGAGGTGGACATGATGGATAGTGTTAAAACAGATGGGTGCGGTATCTGGAAACGAGATTTCGTCTTTTGAGAGTCAACTTCGGCCGATTGATCGGTATGCGGTACGGTTTCTTGAGCTGTGGGATCCGATTGTTGATAATAAGGTGATAGAGACGCAAGACCGGTTTGAGGAAACCGAATGGGAATTGGATCATATTGAGAAATTAAAAGAGGATATGGAAGCTGATGGTGATGAAGATGATGAGCCAATCGTCTATGAAAGTGAGTTACTTGTTAATATTAGTGGTGCAAACAAGCCGAGCCAAGCCTGAGTAGGCTCGTGCTCAGTTCGTGTAACTTACTCAAGCTCGAGCTTGGCTTGTTTCGAGCTGTAAAGCTCTAGCTCGATTTCTAAACAGTTTTTTCAAGCTTGGGTTCCGGTCTCTATTATTTAATAGTTAATTTTGATTTGTTTTTAGTTATTCTGGTATCTATTTTAATTATAATCTTTATATGCATAGTAGTAGTTATATAAATGTTATGCATAGTAATAACTATATAAATGTTATGTTAAATAAAAGCTATGTAAATAATAGGCTCGCGAGCCAGCTTGATCTCGTTAAGTGAAGCTTTGGCTCGCTTGTTAAACAAAGCTTATTTTTAGGGTCAACCTTGTTTAAGCTCGGCTCGATTTGGGCTTATAGTGAGCCATTGAGTAGCCCACAAGCGGTTTCTCTCGTTTACATCTCTAGATGCATGTACATTTTTAATTATTTGCTAACATTTTTGTTCAATTTGTGTTACTAGGATGGGATTCTGAATTTGCAACTAAGGTATACAAAGAGCAAGTAAAAGCGTTGGCTGAAATTCAGGTGGGAACTTTAATCCTTTTTTAAAAAAAGTATAAGTGTAAACGCTCTCACTGCTGATAATCACACGCTTTTTGCATTTTTTAGTTGATGGAAGAACGTGAAATGGAAGCTCGAGAGAAGGAGAGGCAGGAACAGGAGCTTGCGGCATTAGAGTCAATGAGGTAAAATAATATTTTTTTTAAATTTACCTGTTGACATTTTAATACTTTTGTTTATACACATTAGAGGTGCCAAAATGAGCGGGCCGGATGGGTCGCAACAGGTTTTGGTCAAAACATGAAGATGATGGTTTGCTTAGAAATGGGTTGGGTTGGCCCAGAACATTTCTTGTCATAAAAGTTCTCACTTTTTCATACAAGTTATTTAGTTTGTCAAATAAGATTAAAGTTAAATTGTTCGAAAGATGACATCTTTTACATGATTAAAATGATTCAGGAGGTTTTAATGTTTTATACATGAAAATTCATGCTTAAAGTAGATTTCAAACAAGACTATTTTTGGCCCATTTGACCTGTCAATTGTTACTAAAATAATTTTCAGCCAAATTACGTTTGACCCGTTCTTTGTTTTTGTACCAGTTTGACTAACAAGGCAATTTTCACCCAAAATCTCTTTAACCCGTTTGACTTGCCATCTATTTTTTTTACTAGATTGATTCTTCAAGGTGATTTTTCAGCCAAATTTCATTTGACCCGTTCTTTGTATTTTACTTGTTTTGACTCTTTTAGGCGATTTTCAGACAATTTATTTTGATCTGTTCGACACGTTCTCTCTTTTTTTTAATCTGCTTTGACTTTTTAGTATTTAAATCGACTCATGTGTTTCTGATCCGGGTAATCATCTTTCAATCGGACCAGGCATGAAATGGTTGTCAAGAAATCAAAGTCAAAGAAAAAGTCAAAGAAAACAAAGTTCAAATCTTTAAAGAAAGAATCTTTCTCGTCTGCAACAAAGACCCCAAAAATCGAGTCACCAAATGAAGTTGTTTATGATGATTATGATGATGACGAGATTGATCTCGAGGAAGAATTACTCTTTGTGAAAAAACGCAAAAAACACGTAGAGGAAATAGAAGCCAAAGTTTCCAAGAAATCCAAAAAAGTGAAAAAGATTCTTGAACCGAG
Source organism: Bidens hawaiensis (assembly GCF_021521415.1). Lineage (NCBI taxonomy): Eukaryota > Viridiplantae > Streptophyta > Magnoliopsida > Asterales > Asteraceae > Bidens > Bidens hawaiensis. The sequence continues at coordinate 26,434 of NW_027492879.1, forward strand.
CCCGTTAGAATTTGAATCAAATTCTGTATTCAGCCCACAGGATGAACCACCAAAAGATTTGAAGTTTAGTGGAAGCAGTAGTTATAATAATCGTGAAGCTGACCATAGGCTGGTCAACAAAAGCAAACAGGGTATTAGAATATACATCACTCCAATGCCTGTAAAACGGGTTATGACTATAAGACTCGAGAAGTTGAAAAAGGGAAGTATTTGGCCAAACGATTGTTTTCCTGCGCCCGATCCATGGTTATCGTCTGAAGACGCGGTTCTTTGTGCGGTTGTGAATGAATATGGTGTTAATTGGAGTTTGGCTAGTGACGTCTTGTATGGAATGACAGCTGGCGGGTTTTATCAGGGGATAATTCGACATCCCGTTCATTGTTGTGAGAGGTATCGGGAACTTGTTCAGAAACACGTGTTGTCTAGTTCCGACAATAATAATATTCATAATGAAAAATCAAGCGGCAAAGCTCTTCTTCGAGTATCCGAGGTAAGTTACGGTGTTAGTAGTAGCAATGATTAATGGTTAATTGATTATTATACATTTGGGTTAAAGTATTTGGGTTACACAACTTGTTATATGATATTAAAAATGAAAATCCATACATTTGGTTTGGTTTGGTTTGGTTTGGTTTATTCGTTTTTTATTGCATGTAAAACTGAAACCGAACCGAAACTTTGGTTTATATGAAAACATAAACCAAACCGTGTCCGGTCTTTGGTTTTGATTTTCTAGAAATTTCTGGTTCGGTGCGGTCTGGTTTCAATGTTCATTTTTTTGACCCGAACCCATTTTGACTACTAGTGTGTTTGTATATATATATGTATGTATGCATGTATGTATGATGACGGTATGTTTGTTAATTGCAGGAGCATGCCAAAATGTTGTTGGACATCGTGTCTGAACAGCCCGATCAAGCATACACGCTTCAACAACATTTCAGTTATCTACTTACATCTGTGTGGAAGTCAACCACTCAGTTTGGTCAACGCAGAAGTCTGCTAACAAGTGGAAGATTTCATAACACGGGTTTAAACCGTACTTCTCGAGACCCGATTAGACCACAATCGCAAAAAATGGATTTCACTAACTTAAGTCCGATGAGTAGATTAGTAGCCGATGCCCTCGACAATTCTCAAAACATACCAAAAGATGACCGGGTTACAAGTGTGGGTGAAAGACATGATTCTCGAGGTGTTGCTGAGCTGGCGGTTACTTTAGAGTTTCCTTCTGGCCGGGCTCATGATCAAAGTGTTCCATTGCCACCTGTCGTACCCGTGTTGATAAATGACATGGAATCAGTGTCGGCTGACCACGTGCCAGGTGGCGGGAACAGTCATTTTAGGTCGTCAAAGGATATTGTTGAATGGCGTTTCAGGTACGTGTGCTTGTGAAATTATCTTACTACCCATCTTTAGCAATATATGTTTTTTCAAATTTAATGTTATCGTCTAAATGGGTATAAACAGGGTTGGGTCGAAAACGGGCCGGGTCTTGTTGGTTTGAATTTGACCCAAAACATGTTTTTGTCCAGTTTCTGTTTTTTTATTATTTGTCAATTAATGTGTTGAATTTATGATCACAAAAAATGTATTATTAATTTATTATTTTAAACATTTGTATTTTTGAATATAAATAGTTTTTAGTTTAGCAAAATTTTGACCAAAGTTGACTCCTTGCCATCGTTGGAGATAAAACACAACTAAATAAACGGGTCAAATTTGTCAACTTCAAAGATAACATTTTTACACAATCTTGTACAGGGATGCATCAAGAATTGCAGCCGAGGGCAGTTTAGCTTTACCACCGTCTTTATTCCCGATAACCGAAGTGAAATCCAGACGGCCGACAAAATCCCAGCTGCCGGGAAAGCACAAGCAGTCTAATACCGAAACACCATTGAAGCATTCTAAATCGAAATCAAGAAAACACGTCCTGGGTTTAAATGACCCGAGTTTGCAATCGCCATTAACAATCCCGAGTGATTTAACTTCAAGATTTGAAATAGAAGCTTCTGTTTCAGATGTCGGGATTGATGATTTTCTAATGCCTGAAACGGGCCTCGAGGGGTTTGATATCGTGCCTCATAATTACGACCTGGGCTTCATATCGGGCCTTGAAGATTGCTCGTTAATGGAGTTTGGTGACATCGGGTAGGATTGCATCCTGGTGTTGATGGATTTGGTTGGTAAGCCAATCGGGCCCGTGCGTGCATTTTGATGGTGACGTTAACGGGCTGGGAATTTTTATTGATTCAAGAAACAAGAAAACTAAGAAACCGCTAACTTAATATGTATCTGGAGAATGGTGGTGATGTGGGGCCCAGATACGCGATTCTTGAGGTTTTGCACATAGAATGAATGTAACATTGTATAGCATGAGGTCCTTGAAACCGTGTTATGTTTTGTGGTTGGTTAGCGGGAAATCGTGCTTTTAGATTTTCGGTCGAAAATGATAATTTATTATTTTGGACGCAGTCCTGTTATAGTGTAGGACTTTAGAAACAGAAAATTAGACTTATGATGAAAGAAAAGCAATTCACTCTCAAATATTGCTAGATAGGACTAGCTGGTTTTGACGGTTTGAGCCAAATGATTTTGTATTAAAAGTTTTTCAAAAATCAGAGTAAAAAAAGTTACAATAAATAAAGGTTAAGCGATCACAGTCATTCTAAAATATAATCCAAGTTAAATTGTTGGTACAAAATTAGTTCTGTGATTTTTAAGTTTTGTGTTACAAAAATAATTTGATATGATATAGTATAGGTAATGAAATTAAGAGAATGGGATGTTTATTCCGTTTATTAATGTTGGATGTTTTTTTGGTACAATTGTTGCCTATTTAATTATTCATGTGACTTAAATACAATATATATGAACAAAAAAACGTTATAGAATTAAACAGGCTTAATATAAATAACGGGAACATAACCTATGTTTTTATTATTAAAAATCTCATTCTTTACAATTTCATTTCATTCCCACCTTGTGATAGTCTCGACATCGTGTTCAACCTCATCATCAATCTCTTCATCAGGGATTTGCCTACGCAGCAATGCATAAGCGTGTTGGAGTCTTCGGATACACTCCCACGTGGCACCCCCATTTCATGCAACTTCTTCAAAACACTATTGCTACACACTGTCATTACCTGTTCTAGAGACAATAACCTTTTCTTTCTCCTGTTTGCTCATTGCGAGCACAAGTTGGCTCTTTGCATAACAAAACCAACACAACAGCTTCACCTCATAATTCCGGCCTCCCACTAAATGCAACGAGGATCCCGTTACAGAGAGAGTATTGGAGAAACATAATATGTTCTTTTTTTGGAAAGGATCCTCCAGGATCGATTGAAAGGTAATCTATTTATATTCGTTAATCTTCATTTCAAATTCATCTGACGTTTATTGCAAATTTATCAGGCCATGCACTTGATTTGACGTGATCGTTCAAATTAACTTTAAATAACGATTTTGTGGGTAGTTAAAAATTTGGGGTTTAAAATAAGTTTAATGGTAATGGGTTGGTTAATTGCTTTAAATGAATTAATATGGTGAACATAACTTACACTGCATTTATAACAACATTCATCATCAATCCTTGGCATCTAAATAAAAGATTTGATTTGTTTTTTTTTTATTTTCTAATTTGAAAGGCTGAATATTACTAAAAACAAAAGAACCACTTACAAGTAGTCAAAAACAAACATAAGGAAAATACAAACAATATTAAATGACATTAAATTAGGAAATCCACAAAGTTGAATTTGAACTTGTTTAATCCACAAGAAGGAAGCCAATTTGATGTCATTTACCATTTTTGACAATACAAAGAAAAATCATTCCTTTATAACTTGATCACCCAACATGTTACCACCGGATATCGATTGAACCACTTGACATAACTCCTTGTTCTTTATAATCTTAGTAGACAACTTGACTCAATCATGTATAATCCACAAAATCTCTTTAATAACCCCATGTTAATGCCAATGATTCAGTTGAAGAAGACAATATCTGGCCTGCTTGTATGCTAGCTGGTGGTTCTACTACTATCACACGCACAACTGTTACAACAGTCACATGGTATGAAACAACGAGATGCATATCTGTGGGAGCTGATAAGTAGCTAGTAAACTTAATTAATTTCTAGCTAGCTAGCTAAATACATACACAACACAACGTTACGTGCAGTACAAAAACTCATCAACACATGATGAGATTCATAATGCCCTCACAAACATAGCTTATCTGGACAGCAAGATTCATATGCTTGGCTTGATTCTTTTCGAACCAAGAAATCATCGATCAATCCTCCGTGCCGTTAGAGCGTCTTCTGAAAACCTGCCCTTTGTTCATGGCCAGCAATGTCTAAAATTCACGGTTAACAGCACAACAACTAGCTAGGCGTGCACATATTTATCTATATAGTGCTGTAGTTATTAAATTCAAGATATGTATAGTATAAAATCTTTCCCACTTAAGATCAAGTTATTTGAAAAGCATTGTTGTGCCACCACTGAACACCGGATGAAGCAATCTTTAGCCAACATATGCAATTATGTGGCTCACAGGGTGGCAATTGAGGAAGCAATTCTCCTCGCGTGTGCCTTGTAAGCCACTGAGTCACATGGTAACCCCACACGACGTTCTAATCATACTGTTTGATTTTATTCTCTTGTGCGTACGCTGCAACTTATTTGATAGTCACAGTACGTTGCCGAATTAGCTAGCTAGTATAGGGTAATTATAATCTATATATTGAGTGAGTGTTACTTTAGACTAGTTGACTCTTATTAGTATTGATCATCTTTCAAAACTACAAGCATTGACATGAGAAATCCGAAAATAGACTTGAAACCTGCACCAATTCACGACACTTCTCAGTATTGTGGCCGCATTGCTGTTAATACTACTTCAAGAAACAAACTTGACCCCTATGCAAAAACATATAAGTTATGCTCGTTATGTCAAATACGATACCTGATACATATGAGAACATGATTCAAGTTTGTTTCCACATGCAAGTAAGATAGATGTGTTTAGGGTGAAAATGACTGGCATGTTGGGTAACTAATCAAAACAGGCCCGGCTCATCCCGACCATTATATATTCGTCAAAATGAGCCACATGTAAACATGTTATATATAACTATATATTTAGTGCATTAATCTTTTGTTTCAAAAAACCAGTATGTATGTTAGATATAATCTGCAAGTTACATTCAACCATGTTCATGTTGGCTAAATTGCTTCGTTTGACCGACCTATTCATAACACAGACTTAATTAAGTATATGTTTTAGAAAGAAAGTTTTATATAAATGTAATTTTATTTGGAGAAAATTTTTGTATATTTTGATCTTTGATCCGTGTTCAAGTGTAAATCTAACTGGAAGTAAGGTGCTCGGGTTCGGGGCCTTACACGAAGATACCTTAAAACCAAAATGTTATGTCCATCAAAGTTAACCGGATGCTCATAAGTAAACAAAGATGAACTAAGAATGTGAAGTATTATTATTATTATTATTATTATTATTATTATTATAGGTTTAAGTGTTTAACCCATTATGCATTTAACTTGAGAAATTGAAACACAAAGGGAAAAGACCAGAAAACATCTAAGCAAAGGAAAACGTGAGTTCATGCTAATTTTCATTCAGGCTATATGCATTCATAAAAATGGTACCCGGCCGATTATGTATATTCTTGTTGTTGACCGTACAACTAATCTTTGTAGTGAGGGCATGTACGTAAAACAAACGCATATAGTTAAACCTAGGAATATAAAGATACATTGTGTAGAATGTGATATATGAAGTGAAAAGAGCTAATACATGTTCAAGATATGTTTTATGTAAAAGTTTTGATACGTTGTATGTTGCTAAACTCACATGTTAAAGTGAAAACCATTTTATGTTCCTTGTAAGACTTGCTACTTTGAATTTTCCTTAATCTAACGAGTAAAAGGAGTTAATATACCGTCAACCCTCCCCTAATTCCTATACCTGCACGGTGACTCTTACCGGATAAACGCTTACCTTTGTTTACTATTTATTACAACAATTATCATTTGTTAATCAAAGAACACAATCATTATTAAGCAAAAAAACAAATTTAATCCAAAAATTACTAAAATTAATACAATAATACTCACCTTTCTGAAACTCAATAACGCATCGTGTTGAACATTGATATGATTATATGGCGTTCAAGAAGACGCCATTGAAGATTTGCAAGACGTATTCTGATAAACCTCATCTTTGTTGGTGAATCTGTCTAATAATATAAAACATTTCAATGAAGGTTCATAAAATAACATAAAACATTTCAAAAATGAAGAACATTTTAGTACCAAATCGTTGAGTTGGATAGTTGTTAGAATAAATACTCCACTCGGGTTTTGTTTTGTGTTTGGTAAAGGAAAGCAAAGATGGAGATTCACTTATAGAGACCAATGTTGATGTGTTGTCACTTTCATTTGCTTAAAAAGGAAACTAATGGCACAGACGAAAATATATTGTACCCGAGTTTGTTCTTTCATTATGGGTTCACAAGGTTGAAGGGTATTTATCTAATTGTTTTTATATATATTGTAATTAATCTCTACCTACCAATGACACAAAAATTGAATTTTGTCATGCAAACGGTTCAAACATAACTTTATATGTTTTGGTATAACTCCGCAGGTTCGTTATTGAAATGCCGTTCACCGAAACACATCCACAGTATAAAGATCCATGAATTGGCGGGGGCACGTCGTCGATTCTTGGATTTTCCACATCAACGATTGTGGTTTCAAAGCAGTTAGTATTATATATGTTGTTAGATTAGTGATAAGTCTTTAAACACGCAAACAAAAACCAGGCTCAATACTATAATACCAGACGGTACGACGTTGTTTGGTTATAAGATTTGACAATACTGAATTATGAAAACTTTATCAAAAATGAAAAGTTTGGTATGACTGAATTTTCATAATATATAATATATATGAATTTTTAAAGTTCAATTTAAATTTGAAAGTTTGACACAATTATATCTGTTAGATGTAAATTAAACACATGTAGAAAGGAAATGTTGAGAATGAATATGACAGTGAAAACTGGAACAATCATATGTGGATATCCCATGAAAAAGTCATTTGTCACCCAAGTTGCTTATTTATTTGATAGGGAATTTATAAGGTGATTAGACAAATTACAAACAAATGCACCCAAAACTAAATTGAAAATCAATAAATTAATAATAACTATGTCAAGTTATTCTATAAAGGAGAATAAAAATAAAAAGGATGAGAAGGATTTGTAGCCATATAAAAAATCTCTTAAAAAATAAAAAATAAATATATCATAACTCAAAATTTAATAAAAAACGAAAAAAGTAAAAACACTAAAATGTTTTCACCGTCTTTCTCGCTCTCATAAATAAAAAAAATAACGGTAAGTGAAAAAAGTCAAATTGTCTTTTTGTTTATTATTGTGTTTTGTGTTTATTTTCGTTATTGATTGTACATTTTTTGATTAATATTGTGTCTTTTTTTTCTTTATATTGTGTTATAATACTTAACATTGTGATATATTTTGTTCGACATTTGTGTTATATTTTGTGATCTGTTGTGTCATTTTTTAGTTATAATTGTGTCTTTTGTTCATATTCGTTATTCTGACTTTAATCTTGGCATTGTGTCTTTTCGTCATTTTTTTTAATTTATTTTAGTTTTTTTACAGGAATAATGACGAAAACACTTTAGTTTTTTAATTTTTTTTATTATATTTTAAGTTATGCTTTTTTTCTTATTCTTTTTGAATTTATTTGTAATGAGTTTTTGTGTGGTTACAAATTCTTCTCACACTTCTCATTTTTGTCTCTATCTCTATTTTAACTTTACCATGCAATAGCAGAGAATCAATCAGAATAAAAATGTACATATTTATAAGTTTCCTATCAACTCGACTTTTATTTGGTATCCCTCAAACAATTTTAAATTTAACGCATTGTCCTTCTTATGTTTTTGTATTTGTTAGCTGTATATACTCATTTAACTCGTCATTATGGGGACGGTTGATTTACTATAATAACCAAGTGGAATCGACCAAACATCGATGACTAAACTGGTTTCAAAATTTTCAAACCAAAAGTTAATTGGTTTTTAGCATATTTCCATATTTTTAAACAATCACTTCTAAAGATAGTATGACTTTAGTTCTTTTAACGAGGTTGAAGTGTATACTAAGTCGTCTTTGTGCTTGACAAGTTGAGTTGGTTTTCAATGTCTTGCTTTGCTTTCCAAATGAGCTCTCTAAATAGAGTTAGATGTAGCTTTAAAAAAAAGCACGTCTGACAACTTTTGCGTTGAGTCCTTTTTGTACGTCTAATATTTAAATCGATCAAATTTAAAAAACTCAGGGTTTTGTCATTGTTGGCATGTTGATATGACCTTTACCATAGTTGATTCACTTAAGGCTGAGGGGTGTGGAGCGTGAGAAAGGGCGCAAGAGGACAGCCGCTCGCGCCCCGGGGCGCGAGCACCACACCACCGAGGCGCGAGAGGGGCGCGAGAGGGGCGCGAGCGCGGAAAAAGAGGCAGGCGCGGATGGGCTAGCGGCTGAGAATGGCGTGAAGGTTTCTTGGGTTGCGTGAATAGAGCCGTTTGGGCTCGTTTTTTATTAAAAAAAAAAATTTTTTTTCATACAATTTTTCTCTATATAATAACCTATATCCAACACAAACCCACAACAATATAACATACAATCTTTTCTCTCTATTAAACCTATATCAAACCCAAACCAACACCAATATCACATACCAATATCACATACCATACCCAAAACCCAAAATCACCCCATCTTCCAAACCTTTTTTTAAAAACATGGCTGGAAATTGGTACCCAAACCTAGATTCAGATTACAGTTACGACGATTTATGGTCGGCACCGGACCAAGCGATGTTTTATTCGGGGTCGCAACAACCATCCGGCTTTCAACCATCCAACATACAACCGTCTCCTAACTTTGTAGTTCCGGAGACACAAGAACCAGAAGGTGAAGCTGCGGGACAAAGAAGACGCGTCCACCGGAAAAAACAAGTTGCAACGGACGGGTCGGGTTCGGCTTCGACTGGAAGGACGAAACGGAAAACCACTCCGTGGTCATCGGATGAGAAGGAAGCCCTGTGTCGGGCTTGGATAGTCATTTCTGAGGATCGGCGTTGCGGTAATTGTTTTAACGTTTTTAAAAATGATTTTTAATAAAAAAGTTAAATAAAAAAGTTAAATGACTTATAAATTTATTTATGCATTTTGCAGCGGACTACCAAAAGAGCAAGGTCTTTTGGACAAAGGTTAGGGAGACGTTCTATTCGCTCGTTGGGAGTACAGAGCGGAACGCCGATATGATTTCGGGTCGGTGGACCGAAATCAGAAAATTTATCGGCTTGTTTACTAATCTGTTCAACAGGAACGCCGGTCGTATGAGACCAAGTGGCAGTGACGATTTGGCGGTTTATAATTTCACTGTCGAAGAGTGGAAGCAGGAGTGCCTGCGGAGGTATGGGACGGTGAAGACGTGGGACGGTGTAAAGGTGTGGGAGAGGTTGAGAAGGTGTTCCAAGTGGGTTGAGCTGGTGGCGCCGGACCTTGATGCGGAAGTAGGGCCGAAACGGACTAAAACTAGTTCGTCTGGAGCGTATAGCACTTCCCCCGGGTCGGATTGCCGGGTTGGATTCGACCTAAACGTTGCGGGGGAGGAAACGTCTTCACCGCCGAGGAGGCGGCCATTGGGAAGGGACGCCAGGGGCAAAAAACCGGCTGAGGGGGAAGCCGTAAACATCAACGATCTTGTTGAATCCCTCAATAAATTCAACAAAACCATGGAGGTGGTCTCTAATGACAAAAAGGAAAAAAAAAGAATGAGAGATTTGGAATTCCTTACAAGAGACTTCAGTAACCTAAATCCGGTCGACCAAATGCTGATGGAAAAACAAAAGGAACGTATCCGGAAGAGGTTGATCGAAGAAGACCAAGCCGAAGAATAAGAATAATGTTTTTTTTTAGTACTTTAATTTTTTTTTTAGATATTAATGTGTTTTTTTAATTAATGTGTGTTTTTTTAAATAATTTATGAGTTTTTTTAATAATACGTTTTTTTAATACATTTATAAAAAAATAAAAAAAAAACCGCTCGCGCCCCCTCTCGCGCCCCTCCACACCATGTCCCGGGGCGCGAGCACCACAACCAACACCCATCTTATCAAGTTTCTCTCTCTGCCACACGTCACAATATTATTGGCTGGCGCCCCCACTCGCGCCCCCTTTCGCGCCCCCCACACCCCTCAGCCTTAATAAAGCACGACATAATCGATAAAGTTTACATCTTTAATAAGAATTTTCTAAATAAAATAATGGTCATTAGTGTACATCAATTACTTTTCTTTACCAACAACCTGTAACTGTGATCTTCGAGGTCACATATCTTGAAATGGTTGTAGAATTGATTCACCTTCAACGCTTTGCAAAAATATTTATATCAAAATACTTTTTTATCAATGCGTTTCTATATATTTGTACAAATAATAGTAAAAACTTATTGCAAACAATTTATAAAATAGTAAGTCCGAAATTAAATCATTGGTCATGTAAACTAATCACAAAAAATACAATCAAATTACAAAATTCGTGCAAAAAATAAAATAATAAACATTTATTAGAAATAAAAGTTAAAAAACGAATCAACAATGGTACACTTATGGGACTTGAATAGCAAACGACAAAAGGCAGCAGTGAAGAAGCTCATATAGGGTTGTAGAATATGTTAGTACTTCATTTTTTTTTTAAAGTTCAACGAATTCTTTAAGTGGAACACCGGCTAAATTTATCACATCAGAATACACTCGTTTTTTGATTCGGAGAAAACTCTCACCTAAGGCTAACACCCGTGAACACTCACCCGAAAACACGAAAGTGCGGTGAGGTAAACCCCGTTCAATTTAAAGATCTAACTAGTGAATGTACCTACTCGCCTAATATCCCATCGTCACCTGGTGCCACCGAAACTAAATGATGGGTAAAGAATTGAACCAGGGTCACATGGAAGTCCAGTGGCGGATCAAGAATTTTATTCAAGTGGTGCACTACTATATAATGCTTCAATTTAATAGAGTCGGGTATAAAAAATTCTCGGTCGATTCGATGATTCAAGCATAGTTCATTGCATTATGAAAATATGATAAAATAATTAAAAAACACCGTCATTAGAAATAAAAAACACACATAATATAAAAACTAACAAATTTATTTTTAACGGTGTACCTCTTGAAGATGATGATCCAAGGTTCAATGGTCCTCTTTGAAAATATCTCTTGATATTCATGATACCTACAAATCAACAATTACAAACTAAATTAACAAACTAACAAATTAAAACTAATAAACTAACAAATTATAACTAAAATTTAACAAATAACTTAACTAAATTATAACTTAACAATTAACAACATCAAGAACAATTAACATTTAACAAATGAATCTAAATTACCTTTAAAAGAGGAAAGATTCTAGGACGAGTAGCAAGGCGGGAGGAAGGAACAATGGACCAACGGTGATGTGTGGTTAGCCGGAAAAGAAAAGCAGCAGCGGTGGTCGGCGAACATCAATGGGCTGGTAGTGGTGTGCCGTGACTCCGTGAGTGCGTGAGTACGAAGAAGGGAGAGAAGCAACTGCTGTGTAGTGTGTATTTTATAAAACCCTAAAGTGATATATAAGGCTGAATTATAAAAAAAAATTAAAAATTTGTTTGCTGCAAAGAATCGAACTCGCGACTTTCCGTTTACAAAACCAGCAAATTACCAGCTATTCCAGTGTTTGAATTGTCAACAAGGTGGTTCCTTTCTAATTTATAAGATGGTTACTCTATTATTTTCTATATATTGATACACTATTATTTCGAAACTTGGGTGGTTCCCGGCAACCACCCATTTGCTATATAGATCCGCCCATGCATGGAACACCAAGTTTCTTCCTTCAAGCTCATTGGCATGTTAGTACTTCATTAATCAGATATTCATGTTGTCACTGACACTCTAATATTTACTAGGGTTGAGCAATAATCGAATCAAAAACGATGAAATCGAATCAAGATTAACCGATAATCGACTTAATCGAAAATCGGTTATTAGTTATTTGATTTATCATCAGTTAACCAAAATTATCTTAACTGAACCATTCATATCTTATAGTTCACAGATTTTATACCTGATACCTCCAATTAATTATCTTCATGTTTTATACTATTTCATGTACATATACCTCTATTTTATGTATATTTTTGTTTCATATATATATACCTTAATTTCATGTATTTATGAATCTATTTCATGTAGTTGTAAGTAAAAGTTCTAGTCAAAATTTGATTTTGGTTATTAACAAAAAAAAAAAAATAACGGAACCGAACCGAAAAATGAAAAATTAACTAATTGAACCAACTAATTGGAAACCGATTTATTGATACTAATAACCGAATTGTGCACGGCCCTAATATTACAGTTGATGGACCACTGGCCAAACCGTTGTATGCCAGAAAATTTTCACATATACAATTTCTACGTTTTCTTTCTTACTTTGATTACTCTTTCAAAGGTACCTAAGAGGGTAAAGCTACCCTCCATGTTGAAAATTAATCATAACTATTATGTTTATATATAAAGAATAAGGGACATATTTGCCACTTGTGTATTTATGTGAAGGTGTTTAGTTTGGGCTAACATTAGACATTTTGGTGATCCAATGATCCATTGCAATTTGCAACACTGACGTTGATTCAGCACAGGGCACGCATATGACTTTAATGCCAAAATAAGAGATTAATTGTCATTTAGCTGCTAAAGTAATATACACATAGGCTAGAAATAAAAAAAGGAAATACTGAATTTGGAGTTGAGAAACAAAAAATAAATAAATAAATACAAATGTACGAAAAATAAAAAAAAGAAAAGACTTTGAAATTGCTCTCAAAGATAATACACAAATCCTTTATTTACGGGTCGGTTTATTAGTATAGTAAGTGGTTTAGATATTTATTTATGGGTTTGATAATACCCGGTGGCATAACTATAATTTTTTTTTCATGAAGCATGTTAACAATCAATATATATTTAATTAATTCGATCCGTTTAGGCCATGTACACAATGAAATGATGAGAATGAGTTGTGGGTTGTGTTTAAAAATAACTGGATTGATTGTCTAAATTTATAATCTAATCTAGCCGTTTGCCAATGGTTCAATTTTATGAAATGGAAATGGAGTGACGCTAAACACATAATGCCAATGGGTTAAAAACACCTATACTGCCTCGGGGGCGGTGTGTGCAACGCTATAGGGGCGCCATCCGTGTCCAAAACGCCCAAGTACATGGGGTCTTATACTTCAAATAAATCTTCTTAAGTTTGAGGTGCAACTTTCTCATTAATTTTCTCATATAATTTTCTATCTTTCCACGTACACCCTAACCCCGTTATGCTTGATCATTTAAAAATCTTGCCTTTTCACTTTTAGTTCAAATAAGAAAGGATCTTCTTAACAACGATATTAACCGGATCCAAGTCCACTTATAAAACGAAAATATAGGGGGTGTTTGGGGAAGCTTTTTAAATTTCTTTTTTGTTTATTTGCTTTTTGAAAAGCAAAATCGACTTTTGAAAAGCTCTATTTTGAAGCTTTTGGAGTTGATTTACCAAACACCTTTTACTTTTCAATAAACAAATAGCTACTAAATAAACAAGTTTAAAAGCTCACCCAAACACCCCCATAAGAGGGGGGGATGGGTGGTGCAAAACTCATCACACACCCCACCCAATTAAAAAGGGCCACCTCACCAACCCCAAATCCATCACATTCTGATGGAATTTGGTAGGGGTGGTGGTGTGGTGTGGTGTGATGGACAGCTCATCCGGCCACCTTCACCGGACCTTTTTCTGGCCAATATTCCGGCCACCTTCATCCCAAACACCAACCAACCACCAAACACCAACCTTTTTCCGGCCACCTTCATCCTTTTTCCGGCCAAACACCAACCAACAAACCACCAGATCCGTACCCGACGACACTACCAACCACCAGATCCGTTCATCACGCACCAGATCTGTTCATCACCAGAGCTCCGGCAAGAAAAAAATCACCGGAATGGACCTTTTTCCGGCCAAACACCAATTTTCCGCCCATTTTTTCCGGCCAAACACTCTCCCCTTCAATGGCTCCTCCCCTCCAACGTTCCATTTCCTCGATTTCCACCCCATCACTTGCGTGATAAACCACCGGCGGCGGTGTGGGGTGAAGCCATCACGCGTGATGGGCCTTCTTTATGCGGTGCCCCGGGTGGCCTAATATAAATTGTTTTGACAAAGTATTGAAAAGAGCAAAGTGTAAATACCTTAAATTATAATCCCATAAAATCTATAACAATATTATATGAAATAGCCATTTTACTTTGTGTAAGTAAATATATCAATGAACCAAGGGCCGGCTCCGAGAAAGTAAAAAAAATTCGGCCGGAAGGCGAAAATTTTTTTGGACCTTAAGTAAAAGGAGTATTTTGTTGGGTTTAAACAATTTAATTTTTATATGGGTTTATTTGGTTATAATTGTGCTGTGTAAAAAACTTTTATACAAAAATATGATTTAGCGTGCCTCAAATGATAATAGAAACCACAAACTTTGGGTTGGGAGTAATACCCCTTTGTAACTAGACCAAACTAATTGTTATGTAATTGAATTTAAACACTAAATATTATACATATTGTTTTAATAAAAACACATATAATTTACAAAAAATAAAAATAAAAAAATCGGGCTTATGGGGTGTCGGCCTGTGGCCGTCGACCACCCGGCTACAACTTATGGCCAACCCTGAATGAACCTCATAAATATTTATTTACGTTTGTAAATTTAATAAAAAAAATGATGGCAAAGAATAACAAATACTCCATCCGTCCCATTAAAAATGTTCATATTTTCTTTTTTATTTGTCCCGTTACAAATGTCCACTTTCAAAATTTATTGACTAATTTCCAAGTTTACACTTAAACACACACAACTAGAATTAATAAACAATATTAATGGAACTAAGTTTCAAGGGCATTATTGTAATTTGATAAACAAAAGGAGTAATCATTCAATCTACCTTAAACTTTGTGTTTTTTAAATCACGACACTTATAATAGGATGAAGGGAGTAAAACTACATAAAATTTGTTTCAAAATTTGATGTTTTGACTTGGTTTATTTATTTACTTATTTTTCATAACTCGAGCAGGAAGTTGAAGAGAATCCAAAACATAACACAAAACTTACAATATAAGGCAAACAAATAGCATTCAATCAAATGGTGTAAGTTGAAACAAATAAGTTCTAGTCTCAGTTAAAACATGATAAGAAACATGATAAATGAAACTTAATTCAACCAAAACAAACAATATTCTTATGCTACTGGTCTACTTTGTATGTTTTAACCTACCAATGAAAGTGACAACACCAGAAGGGTCCCGGATTTCGTGCTAGTACTCTCAACACATCAATATCGGTTTCTGGTCTATAAAAATCCCTCTTTGATTTATCGTTACCCTTCAACAAAAACAAAACAAACACCGAGTACAATGTGTATTCAACAAACCATCTCACTGATCAATAATTTGGTACTAAAGTGTTCTTCGATTTTGAAATGTTTTACGTTATTTACCAATCTTCATTGAAACCATAAATCTGATCTCTAGTTTGTTTAGACGGATTCACAAACAAGGATGAGGTTTCTCATAATACGTCTTGCAAACCTTCAATGGCATCTTGTTGAACGCCATATACTACAATCAATGATCAACACGACATGCTATTGAGTTTCAGATTGGTGAGTATTATATTAATTTTATTAATTTTGTGATTAAATTTGTTTGATAATGCTTGTATTTTTAGATTCCAAATGCTAATTGATGTAATCAAAAGTAAATAGAGGTAAGTGGTTTTCAGGCTTGATAGGCTGACTGAGTGGCTGCTAGCATACCAAACACTTGTATTTGGTTTCAACTCAAGCCTAGACTGGTTGAAACGACAGTGGGTCAAACCAAACAACTGAAAGTTGGAACCCACTGTGTACGTCAATAATACGTTTGTTAAATAAATAAAATTGTGAAAAATGGTTTGGGATGACTATATGATTCTTTTTGGTGAAAAATGAACATTTTAAATATTTTCTCTTATATGTCATTATGAAGAAGAATAGCGAATCACTTTCTTATCTAGTTATTACAATTGCATTTTTGAAATGTAGTTTGTTACAAAGCATAAGCAATTAAAATAATCATTTACAAACACATGTTATCTTTGCATTGTTCATGTCCATGTGTGTTGTATTGATTCATTAGAATTACATGAATACATTATTATATATACAAAGGGTGTGTTTAGGATTGCTTATTTTAACCTTCTTTTAACTTGTAAACTTTTGATGAAAAGTTATTTGGAAAATGACTCTTTATTTTAACTTTTGAAATAGTGTTAATAAGTTGTTTTAGAGAAGTTAATGGCATGTGACTTTTTGGAATTTATTTTAACATATTGTTGGTAATTACCGATTACACTCCTCCTTTTAACCAAACACTTTTTAAAAAATAACTTATTGACTTATAAAATAAAGTCATTTTTATCATTTTACATGAATAAGCTAAGCCAAACACTTAAAAAACAACAACTTGTTAACTTATTGGCTTTTCCAACCATATAAGATAAACCAAACACTTAAAAACTCCTTTTAGAAAAGTCATAAGTTAATAAGTCATTTTGATAAAAAGTCTGGACTTGAGTAAACAAATCCTACACACCCAAAAATTGACATCGATGACTAAATGACTTCAAATAAAGTGTGTAACTTATTTTTGGTATATTCATGGTGTGTTACACCATCTATTGGTAAAAGTCTATAATGTAAAACGCCTATCCATAGGACCTATACCAAAATTAGGCTAAACCAAATGATGGTACCATTTTGTTCAGTCGGTATCGGTTGGGTACTCGGTACAAAACGCCCATCCATATATGAAAATGGTAGTTGTGACTATTTCATTACTTTTGATTTCTCTATAGGATTAGACATGAAAATCATGGACACTTAATATGGTCTCTCTTTATCATCATGGTGGTCATTTTTCTTGCATTGTAGTCAAGTGATCATGAGCAATGTTTGAAACTCGGATCGGAACGACATGTCGGACTGATTGAACCGGACCCTGCTGAGTATACTCGGTCTGGTTTGCAGTATGTAGCCCGTTTTCTAACAACCCGACCAGTTTTTGCGGGTGGTGTTCAGGCTGGACCTGATGACCCACCAGTTCAACCATACATATTTGATATTCTTATCAGCCTCGTCCTTATTCTAGGGATGTTCTCTACCTTTGATTCCATTTACATTGTTACAAATAGTAATTGAGGTTCTTATTATGAAATCAACATAATCTACAGTGAATTTAAGATGAAGACGACATGAGTTAAAAAACCCTTATACAAGTTCACATAACAAAGAAAAGAGATGAACCAGAAATACACTACTGATGAGACGAGACGAAAGGGGCGGCCATCTCTCTTATTTTAGAACTAAAGCTTAATAATGAAAGATGGGCAAGAGTAGTGGTCAACTTGACTTTTAGAAACACTATTTGTTTAAGCCCAACCAGAGTGCAACCATTTATTATGGATAAAAAGCAAGAAACATAAATTAGAAACTTTAATTATTAACTAAAAAAGATTACCAAATTATAAAATTTGACACTATTCGGTTTCCCATCTCTTAATTTGGTTATTAATTTAGAATATTTTATATATAAATATATACATTATGAAGTCATTTGGGTCAATGTCTAGTCCAACCTCCCGGCCCGATCTGACCTATGACTCGGTAAGACATTCGAGTCAATATCTAGCCCGGGTCTGAAAACATTGATCATAATGGTACGATCTGGGCGGTTTTAATTGCACGCCGGTTCATGAGATATCACAGCTATGCAATGCAAATGAGTTACAAACTACTTAAGGTGTAATGTCATTTTCTTTCCTAATAACCACTAATTATATAATATGTTGTTACAGACAGGATGGTATATGCCATGCTTATTGGGTCCTAAGAAACGACAATGTAAATAAAGAAAATAACATTTCGCCATGACATATGATATTGCTTATAATCCAAGATTCCAAACCATGGATGATTTGAAATAGCCAGGACATCTACCATGGAATCCCTAAGATAAATGTTATGGGTTTAGGTATATATTTATGATTTAAAATTGTAGTATTGTTATTTTAAAGTACACATCGCACTGAAAATTAAGTTCCGGCCATTTTCTATTCGAGAATAACCATGTGCACAAACCGGTTTTCAGGAACCGGAACCAGGTGGGATATGGTCAACAAAAGTTAAACCAGGCCAGGAAGAAATCGGTTTATGATATAGTCGAGTATTTTACCGGATTTTTCTTACAGGTAGTGTCGGGTCATGTTTTAACCGGAAATAGCAATTTTATCTCTTATAAAGGTTTTTATTACTTAACGTGACTTCATTAAGTGGTGTCGTATCATATACAACAAAAGTTATAAAACCCTTAAAATAAAAAAAAATTAAAATACAATTCACAGAATTTGTTTGGAAAAAATGCACTTTAGATTTAATAATTTCAGATGTATTGGTAATAAAAATATTTTGGGTTATTAGATTTAAAACTATAAATTGATATTGAGATTTTTAATACCATTATTATTTCAGTTGAATTTATTTATTTATTTATTATTATTATTATTATTATTTCTATAAGTGTTAAGTTACAAAATTAATAGTGTTTACAATTAATACAAAGTCTTTGTTACAATATTTTGTATCCCTTCTGAACTAATTAATTAATTGAAGTTGATATAGAAAGTCATGTTTCTTCTTATCTTATTATTGTAGGACTACTCGGGTAAAAATTTGACCCTTCATAATATCATAGTTGTTTTGACCGGTAATAAAAAGACATTAAGAGGTGGAAGTGGAATAATTCTAGCACCGAACTCCAACGATAGGATTTTCATATTTTACTCGGGGCATGGACTATCAGGTTTGCTCCGTATGTGTGAAATAATTTCTTTTAAGATTATAAAAAATTATTCAAAATTTCACTGTTTCACATTATATATTGATTTACCTCATATAATCCTTTTTTTTAAATAAGATTTGGGTGGAGAGGTTTTAACTCGGGAAGTGTTACATAATGCTATTCAACAAATTCATATCAAGAAGAACTATAAATCCATGGTAAATAGTAATTTATATTTTCCAATCATATGTGATTAAATTTAACAAGTGAGTTTGTTAATTGTTGTAGGTCATGTATGTTTCCGCATGCTATGACGGAAGCATGTTTACAAATTTGGATAAAGAATATAAAGATATGAATGTCTATATAGTGACCTCCTCAAATGAAAAAAAAGAATAGCTTTCAAACACTCAAAGAGGACTACATTAGTTTTGGAACCCGGTTTGTTACCTAGTGGATGAAACATACGTATTTCTTCTTCACCTACTTGATCATGAGGGTGTTCGGTTTGAATTTTTTTTGGGTGAAACCGAATCGGATTTTGTATGTCTTAAACCGAATCGAAAACCGAATAAGCATTTGGTTTGGTTTTCAACTGAATAAAAATGTTTTTTCTTGAATTAAACAGCATTTGACCAAATAACCATACAAGTACAACTATAATTGTTTGGATTATTGGATGATTTGGGCATTTGGGATTTTAACTAGATAAAACTAAAGACTTAGATGATCTATGGGATAGTTGGGTTTGGCTTTACAAAAACTAAAGATTTGCTTATTCAAGTAAACTTAATTCAAAATACGGGGGACCGAATCGAAAACCGATTTGCTTATTGGGTGTACTTATAATTGTTTGGATCATTGGATGATTTGGGCATTTGGGATTTTGAACTAGATAAAACTAAAGACTTAGGTGGTGTTTGTTTTTTAAGTGGTAAAATGTCTGCAGTCTGCGAACCACATCTGCAGGGATCTGTGGCAGAAGAGGTGGACCAAACCTCTGCAACATGCAAGAAAAAGACTGTTTGTTTTTTAACGTCTGCAGACTGTTAAAAATTATTTCTGAATGATATAAACAAATAATTCATAAACAAACCGAACCAAACAAACTAATGGTAATCAAACCTATTAAAATTCTTAACAAATCAAATAAAACCACAATTGACATTAATCAACAACCAAAACCTAAATTAATATTAATCAACAACAAAACCTAAACATAAACAAATCAAACCTACTAAAAATCCTTAAAAAAACCAAATATATAAACAAATTTGTGGTCCATTTTCTGGTGAGAACATCACACACATGAACAGAGTTTGTGACACCATCTAACCATAAAATTGAAACATTTAACCTAATCAATCAATTTGGGGACAATTATACAAACTCAAGTAAACAATCAATCAATGAAGGATGGATGGATGGTTACGGATTCCAGGGACCGGAGACGAAGGTCCACCGCCAACAACAGTGTCGCCGCCAAATAATATGAGGCAGTGGCGCCGCCGAATAATATGAGGCAAGGAACAGCGTGGGAGGCGGGGTTGTGTAGACAGGGCGTAGCAGCGGTGGATGGATGGAAGTGCAGGAGGAAGGTGGCGGAGGAGCGGCGGCGAGGTGGAGCAAGGTGGTGGCGGCTGAATCAAAGGTGGGAAGGGGCTGACGGGATTTGAGGGTTGAAGATGAAGATGTATAGGTTTTAGGTTTGAGAGAGCTAAGGGAAATAAAAGTTGAGAAGAGGTTAGAAGTAGCATGAACAACACTTCTGGGAGAAGAGGACGGGCAGAGGTTTTTTAATGAAATGTCTTCGGAAAAACAAACACACTGCAGACCACAACGTCTGCGCTTGGTCTGCGCGGCGCAGACAGAAGTGGTCTGGAAGAGCTTTTGAGGAAAAACAAACACCACCTTAGATGATCTATGGGATAGTTGGGTTATGCTTTACAAAAAATAAAGATTTTCTTATTCAAGTAAACTTAATTCAGAATACGGGGGACCGAATCGAAAACCGATTTGCTTATTGGGTTTTGTTTACAAACCCAATCGGTTATTCGGACACCCTACTTGATCCATTATTAAATATGAAAACTATGAAGACATAAACAAACTTGCATTGACTTTTATTTCTTACAGTGAGAGACATAATTGGAAACTCAAAACTTTACAACAACAATATGAAAATGTGAGACTAACTCTTGTATTCATATAGCTTTTGTGTTTATGAAATCATTGTTAATACCGACCGGTACATATTGTTGTATACTTGAAGGGTATGCTAGATAATGGCTCCCGGCAATCACACGTGATGCATTATAGGGAGAAAGGAATTGCAAATAATACACTTCATTTGTATCAAGGGCTTAAAGAAGTAAACCAAAAAAAAACTTAGAAAAAAATTGAATCAAGTTTGGCTTATACACGTGTGCTTCTATAAATCATACATTGTAATGCACAAATTTATCTTAAATGATATTTTGATTTGAAACGAAGATAAATATATGCTTTAATAGTAAATTCGAAATTTTGTAAAACATAGTTATAACACGAGAGGAAAAAAATAGAAAAGGCAAAAATTAGTGATAAAGTATAGGGCAAGAAGACAAAGGCAAAGTACACAACGATAGACAGGGTGACCAAACAGAAGACAAGGAGCAGTGCCAAGAAAACCGACGCCTTAGCTAGTATATAGGTAGTCGTTATTTTGTATTTTGTAAGATATTTTGCATATATCTTACAAAAGATGTATACATTTGCTTAAGTGAATATTATTGTTAATATAATTTGTTTCTAATTTTGTTTTGTCATGCTTGCTTATAGCTGTTTTATATTACTGCACAAAAGATAAAAATAATTATATATTGCCTAATTACACACTATTTGGCCACATAGAACACATTAAATAGGTGTGGCCAAAAATAAGACAATAGTCTCACCTCAAATTACAAAAATTAGAGTCTGTAAATGACCATTAGCCACAACAAAAACATTGTTGTGTGACGAAAGGGTAGCAAAGTTGATGGAGATAACAAATTATGTGTGGCTAAAAGTGTGACATAGCCGCACCGAAAACTCGTGATTTTATATATCACCATTACCCACACCATGCTTGCTTCGTTTTTTTTTGTGTGTGACGGAATCATATAAAACGTCATATAAAAAAATCACCAAGTGTGACCAAATGGCATAAAATAACCACACTAGCCATTGGCCACACTTTCATCACTTGGTTTTTGTTTGCGTGGCGAAACGAGATCAAACGTCATTGGAAAAATCACTATGTGTGACCAAAAGTATGACAATAGCCACACTTTAAATTAGGAAAAACATTATGTGTGACAAACGGTAAGACAATGGCCACACCACAAACTACAAAAAAATGTTTGAGTGGCAATTTCACATTTTTAGCCACATTGACAATAACCTCCCGTGTCTATATGATATGATTGGCCACACAAGACATCACTATGTGTGACCAAAAGTTTGACAATAGCCACTCTTTAAATTAGGAAAAGTATTATGTGTAACAAACGGTAAGACAATGGCCACACCACAAACTACAAAAGAGTGTTTGACTGGCAAGTTCACATTTTTAGCCACATTAACAATAACCTCCGGTGTCTATATGATATGATTAGCCACACAATACCTCACTATGTGTGATGAAAAGTTTGACAATAGCCACACTTTAAATTACGAAAAGCATTATGGGTGACAAACAGTAAGACAATAGCCACACTATAATTTACAAAAGAGTGTTTGAGTGGCAAGTAAAGATTGTTATCCACTTTTAATGTAATATCTAGTGTCTATATGATATAACTAGCCACACTATTATTAAATTTAAGTGGCCATTGCTTTGCTATATCCACACGGTATAGGTCACAATGCACGCTTAACACAACCCTATTGGCCACATTATTATAAAATTCATGTGGCTGAAACATGAATTCATATGGTTCTATACGTGCAATGGCCAGCAACTAATGCTTATACCCTTTAGCCACACTTATAACCATATAAGACCACTAAAAACTGTGTGTGGCCATATCATACCCACGGTGTCGTGACCTTTGGTCACATATGCCTGAACCAAATGTGTGTGACTAAAGGCCTATACGGCCACACTTTTTCGTGTGACCAAATGTCAATTTTCACGTAGTGGCTTTGCATAAACTAAAACTTTGCTTATTCAAGTAAACTTAATTTAGAATCGCAAGACCGAATCGAAAACCGATTTGCTTATTGGGTTTCGATTAGAAACCCAATCGGTTATTCAGAACACCCTACTTGATCCACTATTAAATATGAAAGCTATGATGACAGAAACAAACTGACACTGACTTTTATTTCTTACAGTGAGAGACAAAATCGGGAACTCAAAACTTTACAAAATCGGGAACTCAAAACTTTACGACAACAATATGAAAATGTGAGATTAAATCTTGTAGTCAAATAGCATTTGTGTTTATCAAATCATTGTTAATACTAACTGGTACATATTGTTGTATATGTGAAGGATGTGCCAAATAATGGCTCCCGGCAATCACACGTGATGCAGTATGGGAAGAAAGGAATTGCAAATGACACTTTATTTGTATAAAGGGCTTTAAGAAGTAAACAAAAAAGAAATTGTAACATTCCGAATTTTCAAATAATAATATTCTACATATTATTTCTTATAGTGGAAAAGTTACTTGAGTGAATAGATAAATAGTAAAATGGTAAAAAGGGAAAGATAAGGAGGTTAATTAACGATAATTAATCATGGACTAAAAAGGAATGATGGGCCTTAGGTCCATGGGCTTAAAGGAGTATAAATACCCCTTAAACCCTAAATCTTTCCATTTCCATCCATCTTATCCATTTTACACCATAAAAACACACACAAACCTCCCATAATCGGCCGCAAGAGAGGAAACGAGATCCAAGGCCAAGGCCAAGCCGATTATTGCTAGATAGTGATTTCTCAAGCTACATACAAGATCATCATTGAGCATCGAGCTAAACCGTAACCTAGAAACAACATTAGGTATGTTCCCTATGATTAGAGGTTACATTTTTATGAACCATTTGCCATAAAACTTGACCCTAGAGTAGATTGGACCTAGATGTCTCATAAAAATACGAACTTGATGATTAAAATGAACCTAATGGCCTTATGATGGTATACGGCTCAAAGATGAACCCTAGATCTAGCCTAGAACGTTTTAAACCCATAAAGGTCTAAGCTTTATGCCTAAAACGAGATAGATCTTGAAGCCGTGATAGTAATGGGTGTATACGGGTATGAACGATGATGATAAAGGATTAAAATTTCATGATTTAAACCGTGAACCAAGTAATCTGGGTAGGATGGAAACAAAAGATAGAAAATGGGCTGAATTGGGAGTTCTCGGCCAAGTTTGGAAATCCATGGTCAACCTTTATGGTTTTCGGTCAAACGGACAGCCAACAGGGGTTCTCGGCCAGGATGTTCTCGGCGATCTTGTGTTCTCGGTGAACACGTGTTCTCGGTCAAGTTCTCGGCCGAAAACACGGGTTCTCGGTTAAGTATGGATCTCGGCCAAATATGAAAGTTCTCGGTCAACTTAAAGGTTCTCTGTCCTGGGTTCTCGACCACCCAGTTTGGGCCGGAACCCAGCTGGACCCAGATTCTGTAATGGACCGTTGGGCCTGACTTAGCTCAGTCCACAACTTAAGCCCAGGTTCTGTTGAAACAAACAAGCCCAATATCTTAAGATAAATAACAAGCCCAACTTAGAAAATAATTTAAAATGTAAATGGAAAATGCCAGGTCAGCTTAACCCCAGCCAGGGGCTCTGCCCCTTGGACCCCGCTAGGGGTTGCCGCCCCTAGAACCCCGCTGCCAGGGGCGCTGCCCCCGGACCCCCGTTCGTTGTGGGTTATGTAAAGATAGAAACACGATATGAGTAGCAATAGTCAATTGATACATGTAAATTTATTATACAGTTAGCCGTGCACAGCTCAAGAAGGGAATAACTATTAACGGTGAACGTAACCGCATTCAGGTGAGTTTCTAGCCCCCATCCATGTGTTATGTTTTCGGGGCTGTGTGCATACTCGATGTGATTGTAAATACATTTATCCTAAGTGATAAGTGTATGCCTTATGTGACTATGTGAAAGGTAAGAATGATGGCTTGTCGATGACGTGAGGTCGAATACTCACTTAAAAATAAACCGATTACAACTATTAGATAGCGATAAGCGGGTATCGAACACAGGGAGATTTGTGGAAGATGCGTTACTGAGTAGTTATAAAATTAATCTAAATTAATCTAAGTGCAAAATGTAAATTCAATGATTTGATTGTTTGGTTTTGATTAATAAAAATAGTTAAAGCAATAAACGAGTTTTAACAATATAAGAAACAATGCTCTCTCCCGATTTCAGGTTTTCAATATTGATAAAGTTAACATTTACTTTTGGGATGAACTACATAAACATAGTTCGTGAAAATGCGATTGAATGTTATAAAAGAGGACTAAGTACTTGGATTATAAAAACGCATTGTTGTCACTCAATAATCAGTTTTATATAGTTAACCCTAATTCTCTTTTAATAAATCTCGATTGCCTATGGCACCAAGAACTGATAATCAAGAACACGGATTTACGCTATACTAACAATTACTAATCAAACTCATAATCACCTAGTAATCTAATCATAGGATCAAAAGACTATCCCACAAATAACATAAACGAATAACAAGTAATCAATTGAAAACCTTACAATTCGGGAGAGAACACAAAGAGTACTAGCCACACATAGTCTGATTTATCATCACATCAGTTAGGTTAGTCGTACAAATCACAAACCCAAATGAATGATTACAATCACCAAAGTCTTGTTCTTGCACTCAAAAATCCGTCCCTTGGTTGTTTAGAATGAAAAGATAATGAAAAGACTACCCAAAAACGTCTAAAAATAGTGCAGAAAAAAAACAGTTACGACTTGAACCGTGGCCCACGGTCTACACCGTGGGTCACGGTGGACTTCTTGAAACGCTGGACCGTGGCCCACGGTGGAACCGTGGGTCACGCTGATCCTAACGGTGTTCTCAGAGGCCACGGTACGGTGGCCTCTGTTCCATTTTGCACATCTTGACCGTGGCTCACGGTCTGGACCGTGGGCCACGGTGGACTTCCACCGCGACTTCTCGTTTTCACTTCTTTTAACCACTCGCGCGTCTTCGGCTCATGCGGTTGCCTCGGTATACTCCATAATAGCCCCAGAACCTCCTTTAAGCCTACAATTCACCAATAATACCGTAGTTATCTAATTCCACAAAATAAACAAAATCAAATCATGATTATTACGGCTTTAAATCAATTAAGGGTTGTCCCATGGACCACATGGCATTGAATAAGAGGCTGGCATCGGAAGACGTTTGTGTTTAATATTATGTTATTTTGAAAGACAAGGTGTTCATTCTAAGACAAGTTATGGATTAATGTACTGTTTATGAAAGTTTTTATATTCCGCGAATGTTTTTATCAACTATGATGACTAGAACTATGTGAATGAGTAAATCCAACGTCCAAACGTGAGGCACCGGTAACGGGGCCTTACAGAAACTTAGAAAAACATTTAATCAAGTTTGGCGTATACACGTGTGCTTCTATGAATTATATATACTATATATAATGAGAGATAGCTGAGCAAATTAAAACACTTCTTTTTTAAGTAAAATACAAGCTATCAAACACATGGTACAACCTTCAATAGGGGCAAAAGAGACATTGATACATTAAATCTCACACCTGTTTCAATTTCTTCAAATATAGTTACAACATTGCCTCTCATTTATTCTAAACTTTTGTTAATTTAAATAATAGTTACAAATTTGCCTCCTCATCTTTAACCTTTACTTGACAACTTTATTTACTTTTATATTTTCTTTCTTATTTTTAGGTATATTATATCATAAAAAATAAAGAAACTTACCGTTGCGGCGAGCTCATTTTTTCAACGTTTTGATATAAATTTTTGTAAGGCCCCGTTACCGGTGCCTCACATTGGACGTTGGATTTACTCATAAACACAGTTCTTTATATCAGAGTTAATTAAAACCTCACGCGGAATATAAAACTTTCATAAACCATTACATATCAAATCATAAACATGTCTTAAAACATTCTTCTTGTCTTTCAAAATCAAAACATAACTTATAAAACATAGCAGGTTTTCAGATGCCAGGCTTCTATCCTTCTTCCATGTGTCCCGCTCACGCCAGCTGTCGCATCATACTCGTCTGCATGCATACTAAAAGTCAGCTACGCTGAGTGAGTTCTAGTTAATCATACATCATGCAATACATTTACTAACCGTCAATTACGCATCCGAAGATACATAATAATTTCTTTACTCATTTACTTTCATTACATAATTTCATACATACGTTCATACTTTATATTACTTTCATACTATAATAATTACTGTTCATTCTATCTCAGATATTATTAGGGTCTGATCCCTCTTTCCTTTATCTATCTCAGATATTATTAGGGTCTGATCCCTTTCTTGTCTATCTCAGATATTATTAGGGTCTGATCCTTCTTTCCTTTGTCTATCTTAGATATTTTAGGCTCTGATCCCTTTCTTGTCTATCTCATATATTATTAGGGTCTGATCCCTTTTTATTTCTCTACCTCAGATTTTATTAGGGTTTGATCCCTTTCTTATCTATCTCAGATATTATTAGGGTCTGATCCCTTTTTACTTCTCTATCTCAGATATTATTAGGGTCTGATCCCTTTCTTCTCTATCTCAGATATTATTAGGGTCTGATCCCTTACTTTTTCATCTTCGTACATACTGGCTTTTCATACCCATAACATACATATACTTTCTTTAATTATTATTACATACTCATGTGTTGTACATATATATATATATATATATATCATACGCAATCATTTTTCATATTCATACCTCCCTTGTCAATACATGCAATATCCGAAGATCGTTCACGTACCGACAAGCTTTCATTCACATAAATAACATAATATCTATCAAATAAATCATGCATGGCATACACTTACCATTTAAGGTAAGTGTATTAACTATCACATCGAGTATGCACACAGCCCCGAAAACATAACAAGGAAATGGGGCTAGAAACTCACCTGAATGCGGTTACGTTCACCGTTAATCGTAATCCCTTTCTTGAGTTGTGCATGGCTAACTGTATAATATTTACATGTATCAATTAACTATTACCACTCATATCGTATTTCTATCTTTATATAACCCACAACGAACGGAGGTCCGGGGGCAGCGCCCCTGGCAGCGGGGTTCTAGGGGAGGCAGCCCCTAGCGGGGTCCAACGGGCAGAGCCCCTGGCTGGGGACTTAGAGGTGCACAAAAAAACCGGTTCCCGAACCGGTTTGGCGGTTAAAACCGGAAACCGGTTTTTAAAAAAACCGGTTTTTTAAAAACCGGTTTGACCGGTTTACAAACCGCCGGTTTGTATATCGGTTTTAAGTTTTAGAGCCAAAACCGGTTTTGAAACCGGTTATAAAAAAAACCGGTTTTCTTTAATAAACGGTTATAAAAAAACCGGTTAACCGGTTTTTTTATAAACCGGTTTTTTTATAACCGGTTAACCGGTTTTTTTATAACCGGTTAACCGGTTAAACCGGTTTTGACCGTTGTATAACGGGCATATAGCCGTTTTTTTGGTTTTTTGACCGTTTTTTATGGTTATTAAAAAAAAAAAAAACCGGTTAACCGGTTAAAAACCGGTTTTTAAAAACCCGGTTAATAAAAAAACCGGTTTATTAACCGGTTCTAACCGGTTTCTAAACCGGTCCTAACCGGTTAGACCGGTTAGGGTTTTGAGATGAAAAAACCGGTTATTAACCGGTCCGGTTATTAACCGGTTCGGTTTTTTTCCGGTCCAAAAAAAACCGGTCCGGTTAATAACCGAACCGGTTTTTTTAAAAAAACCGATTTGTGCACCTCTAGCTGGGGTTAAGCTGCCAGGTCAGCTTGGAAAAAATTTATTTTCATTAGCTGTATTAACACATTTTCCATTAACATTTTAAGTTATCTTCTAAGTTGGGCTTGCTTAGTTTTGATGAGTTATGGACTTAAAGTTTGTAGATTTAGTTAGGCCATGCCCAACTGTTCAAGAGCACCTAGGCCCAACTGATTCAGGCCCACAAGAACCGGGTCAGCCGAGAACTCTTGCAGAGAACATATGTTGACCGAGAACCCATGTTTGACCGAAATCTTTTGACCGAAAACCCATCCTGACCGAGAACTATGGTCTGACCGAGAACTCAGTTTTGACCAAGACCTCGTGTTGACCGAAATCCAACCCTGGCCGAAAACACAGGTTGGCCGAGAACCCCATAAGGTGGCCGAGAACCCCTTGTCTTGGCCGAGATCCTTCAGGTTAGGGGTGTTCAGCTCATCTTTCTATCTTAATCATTTTTACCCATCTCTGTTAACTGTTTTATGGTTTATAACCAGAACTTTAACTACCCTTTCTATTCATACTAACCGTTTTACACCCGTCTCTATTCCATCATCTAGATCTAATTCGTTTTAGGCATAAAGTTTGGACATTTATAGATTAAAAACGTTCTAGGCTAGATCTAGGGCTCATATATGAGCCGTACATAACCATAGGTCTATGGAGTTCATTTTAATCATCAAGTTTGCATTTTTATGAAGCATCTAGACCTAGTCTACTCTAGGGTCAAGTTTCATAGCAAACCGTTCACAAAAATGTAACCTTTAACGTAAAGAATATACCTTTATGATGTTCCTAGGTTACGGCTTCGCTTGTTTGTCAATCTTTATTCTTGTATTATGCTTGTATATTAAGGATCTATCCGGATTTGGCTTGGTTTGATCTTGGATTTCACCTTCTATCTTGCGGCCGAAAAAGGAAAGGGTTTGTTTGTGTTATGGAGGTGTAGGGAGAATAAGATGGATAAGATGGATAAAAATGGAAAGATTTAGGGTTTAAGGGGTATTTATATTCCCTTAAGCCCATGGACCTAAGACCCATCTTTCCCTTTTAGTCCATGATTAATTATCTTTAATTAACCTCCTTATCTTTCCCTTTTTACCATTTTACTATTCATCTATTTACTCAAGTAACTTTTTCATTAAAAGAAATAATATGTAAAATATTATTATTTGAAAATTCGGGATGTTACAATTTTATTCAATACCGAACTGTCATTTATAATGTTCAAGTCAAACAAAGCATGAATGTACAATCTAAATATGCAATCATAATACAAAAGGTGGTTAAAAGCATCCAATGTCCACCTATTTTTTCCCACAAAGATACAAACGACACCTCCAAATATTACAACAACCCAACTTAGGGAATTCAATAAAGTTCAATAATCACATTACCTTTTCACTTTTATAATTTAAATACAAAAAGTAGTAACACATTTTTTTTAACTTTAACACATAATAATTCAATTTTTTACCTTAAATTAACTAGCTTGATGAATCATTACATAATTCTATAATATTCTCTAAAATAAAATAAATCCCATATTTGTGACATTATTAAGTTTAACCTTTACTCGACTCATATACTTATTTGTGTTGTGTAACATCCTAAAATTTATAATGTTGAATAAAGAAAGTTACGATTAGTGAGTTCCGCGTTATTAATTAATTAATATCGAGTAAAGAACGGATCATGGATTTAGATTAATTGAGATGGGTTAAATGAGAATGGGCTTTAGGTCCATGGGCTTTAAGGGATATAAATATCCCCTATACCAACCTAAAACCCTAAACCCTCATTTCATTTCCATCATAATCTCTACACACTCCAAAACACACACACACCACACACCGCCATATACGGCCGACGGCCGAGGGAGAGAAACGAGCAAGATCCGAGAGAGAGTAAACGATTAGTTGTGATTAAACAAGTTAAACGAGATCCAAACGAGCACAAAAGGTATGTTCTTGACCTTTAAAGTTTATGTTTTATTGAATGTCCTTAAGCTTAAAGATCCAAGCTTTATAGTATATACGGGATATATATACGAACGAAATGGTTAGGGAACGTTAGTGGGTGATGTCGAACCATAACAAGGGTATTAAAATCGTCAAAATGCTTGATAAAAACCAAACCCGTAGCTGAACTGGGCAACTTCGCCTGCGAACTGGGCAACTTCGCCTGCAAACTGATAACTTCGCCTGCAAACTGGTAACTTCGCCTTCAAAGCTTAACTTCGCCTTCAAAGCTTAACTTTGCCTACAGCCAAGTTCGCCTAGCTGGTAACTTCGCCTAAAGCTAAGTTCGCCTAAGGTTTAACTTCGCCTAAAGCTAAGTTCGCCTAAGGTTTAACTTCGCCTAAAGCTAAGTTCGCCTAAGGTTTAACTTCGCCTAAAGTCAAGTTCGATTAGAAAATAAATTAAAAACCTAAAGTCAAGCTCGACCCCAGCCAGAGGCTCTGCCCCTTGGACCCTGCTAGGGGCTGCCGCCCCTAGACCCCGCTGCCAGGGGCGCTGCCCCCGGACCCCCGTTCGTTGTGGGTTGTATAAAGATAGAAATACAGCATGAGTAGTAGTAGTTAATTGATACATGTAAATATTATACAGTTAGCCGTGCACAGCTCAAGAAGGGAATAACGATTAACGGAGAGCGTAACAGGATTCAGGTGAGTTTCTAGCCCCATTTATGTGTTATGTTTTCGGGGCTGTGTGCATACTCGATGTGATGTTAATACATTTATCCTAAGTGATAAGTGTATGCCATATGTGATATATGTGATGGATATGAATGATTGCTTATCGGTACGCGAACGATCTTCGGATATTGCGCGTACTGTCAGGTCAAAAATAAAGGTACGAATATTATATATCGAAGATGTATGAACATTACAAATGAATACTTGTCGGGGCGTGAACGATCTTCGGATATTGCACGTATCGACAAGAGGTATGGTTGTTAAATGAATGATGTAAAGAACGCCTAGAGTGTTCTTATGCTATAATGTAATTATTGTATATGTGAAGTATGTGTATACAGGTACACGAATGGTATGTGAGTTCTACGTTCGACATAGTAAGTTAGGATGGCAAATCCCTCTAGCTTTTGTCGGACAAAGACTCGGCTGGTGATGGCGTAGTTAAGGACTGCGGGCCTTATACGTAATGTAGATGATAGATGTAAACGTATATAGGGACGGTGGGCCTTATACGTGTTACAGATAATAGACGACAACGTAGTTAAGGACTGCGGGCCTTATACGTAAAGTAGATGATAGATGTAAACGTAGATAGGGACGGTGGGCCTTATACGTGTTATAGATAATAGACGACAACGTAGTTAAGGACTGCGGACCTTATACGTATTATAGATAGGCATCAGCATAGGAAAGGACTGTGGACCTTATACGTGTTGTATTTGTATTGTGGTAGCATAGGGAGGACTGCGGACCTCGTACGTGCTATGGTTTAGGTTGCAACATAGGGAAGGACTGTGGACCTTGTACGTGTTGTGGATGTAGGATGGTATAGGGAAGGACTGCGGACCTTGCACGTACCATAAATGGTGAACATAGGTAAGGACTGCGGACCTTTTACGTGTTCACGACCTTGAGTACAGGTATAGACGGCGGACTATGAACGTACTCTCGGTAGACTGAGGTTAGTGATTGTAGATATGTATGTATGTATGGTAGTAAGTATGTATGTAGAACAGAAGGGTAACTAGTTAGGTATGGATATGTATCTTCGGATATGTATGTATGTGTATGTATTGTATGGCGTCCGATTAACTAGAACTCACTCAGCGTAGCTGACTTTTAGTATGCACGCAGGTGAGTAGAATGAGACAACTAGCTTGAGCGGGCACATGGTGGGCGAATAGGAGACTGGCATTTGAAGACTCAAGATGTTTTAATGAAATTGACGTTTATTTTGAAAGACAAGAATGTTTAATTAAGGCAAGTTTTGGATTGTTGTAACGTTTCATGAAAGTTTTTATATTCCGCGAAAGTTTTAATGAACTCTGATTTGTAAGAACTGTGTTTATGAGTAAATCCGACGCTAAAGTAAGGCTACCGGGTTCGGGGCCTTACATGTTGTGTCGAGCCCGCTTAAAATCGTGTTGTGTTTCGTGTCGTGCTGAACCATAAACGCCCATAACTGTTACGTGATTACCAAGATTTATGTTCAAATACCCGTTGCATCGCGCGAACACTCTTCTAGTACATTGTAATGCACAACTCTATCTTAAATGATATTATGATTAGAAACAGAGATAAATATATGCTTCAGTGGTGAATTTGAAATTTTGTATAACATGAAGTTTTAAGTCGGAAAAAAAAATAAAGGCAAACAATAGTGATAAGTATAGAGCATAAAGTAATTTTTTTTTAACTTTGTAGCCTCATCTACGAAATCAATCTCTTAAACTAGAATATGTTTATGTATTAGGAATTTAGAACCGAAGTGACATTATCTACTATTATAATAAACAAAAAAAATGTTTGTGCCACATGACACCTAATTGGCTTATATCTATGTCAAGTGGCACCTTTATCTTGTAACCTTTAATTAATACTTTTTCTAATTAAAACAAATCAATTAAAACTTTCCTTAACAAGATTAAAACATTCCTTAACAAGCCCTTATAAGATATAAATCATCGTTCAACATTGTTTTCACACAAAATCAAGATCTTTAAATCGGTATGTTTCACACCCGTGTATGTTTATATTGTTTTCATACCCCAAATATGTATTTGTATCCCCAAAATCCCTATTCCGTTATGTATTTTTGATTGTATGCAAATTTCGTACCCCAAGTTCTATTCGAACCGGTTATCAAATCTTTATTTTGCCCCAAAATCCCTATTACGATGGTATGCAAACACTAATAATACCCCAAATATGTATTTTCTGATTGAATATGATAACAACCGATTATTTATTCGGTTAACACCTCAATATGTCGATTAACCGTATGCTTCGATTACGTTGTCCAGTTTTTTTCCTCTTTGCATCCATTTATTGTATGTACACTTTTGAATGTGATGGATTTTTCAAAAACTTATTGGAATAGGGCGTATACGTCTGTTCATTTTTTATTAAGAAACATAAATTAGTTTGTTTTTACTTCAATTACTAGATAGATCGGTTCAATGTACTTGATCGTTAACTACTTGAATGATGAAATATAATTTAATCTTACTATCATATGCAGATACACGTTTTTTTATCGATCGATAGGGCCAAGTTTCTTTAGAGTTGTTCTCCATCCACCTAGAAATTATCTTGTAAACATCCTTTTTTTTAATTATTATTGATTTTTGACAATTTCTTAATATGTATGGAAAATTTTGATTAATTATACTTATTTATATTTACTTTAGGTGTTTCGGAGTAGATATGCACATTTATCTAATCAATATAACAAGTTTTCAAAATAATTGTTCTATTTGATAATTTATTAATTAACAACTTCCAATTGATCTGTATTCAAAGTATGTTGATAGAAGTTTTCCAATTGTGAAGCCTGAGAATAACTGAGAGAAAAAAGTTCATGGTTTCATTGGATCTAAGTTTTTTTGACAATAAAGTTCTTGACAAAAAGAAGGTTTTGATTTCTATTGAGTAACTCATGTTCATATAATAAACCATAGTCGTTGGATGTGCTTATGCTTTCTTTTCTTGAATTACTAAGTTAAGATTATATTTGTAAAGTACACGATTGTAGAAGTATCTTAAAGTTTTGTTAATGAATCAAAATAATAAGTTATTTGTTGCAGTGTGAACCAAGTTCTTATTCACATGGGGTTATTTTTGCATAAGCGCGATTGTTGGTAGGGCTTTCAAGTCAGTTCTTCAAGGCACCCTACTTTCTTTTGAGGAGTAAATGAGTAAGTTTATTTTTCACGCATAATATTTTATCTATGTATATGCAAAGATATAAGTTGTAATTTGTTATGATTGGTTTGATGTATCTTTGAAGGGAAAAGCTGAACTCTACTATCTTTGTTGTATTGTAGCATTGACTCGTCTAAGTATTACTTTTTATTAATGCAACTATGGCTTATGCAACTAGGTTGACTATCTCTAACCATCTTGATATATTTTTTGCATCGTATGTTTCATAGTTCACGGGTTATTGGCCAAAATAGGTATTTCATAGTTAACGGGTCAATATAAATCGAGTATGTTTGATTGAACGAATGATGTATATATAAAGTCAAAACAATTGAGTATGTTTGATTGAACAACTAATGTATTTATAAAAATAATTAGTTCATTTATTATATATGTGAATTGTGGTAAGAAAGTAGAATGAACGTGAGGTGTTATAGTGAATTGGTAAATTGTCATTATACATGAGGTGTTGTAGTGAATTGATAAATTGTCATATGTGAGGTGTTGTAGTGAATTGGTAATTGTCATTAGGTTTATTTTAGAAAAATAAAATGCCACTCAAAGTATAAATATAACATTTTTTAACTTACGTTGTTATTGTATATTTGAGTAGGAACATACACAAAGTTTCTTAAATATATTTTATGTTTTTATTAGTTATCAACCTTCATCAGATGAGAAACCAAAGTTTATTATGTATCAGGATTATTTTGAAGAAAAGTAAAACGAGAATTGGGCAATTAAAAGAGGAACAATTGTAAGTTGGAACAACGGGTTAAGAAATCAAAAAAAATGATACCTTAATCTTTAAGAACCCTAAACAATATATGAATTTTAGCATTTTAATTTTCCAACCCGTGTAACACACAAGTTTTTAACCTAGTTATAAGATATAATAACCAAACATAGAAATCACAACATTAAAATGCAAATAAGTGGAATAGTAACAAGATATATCATAGTTAAAGAGTTAAATGGTGAGAGTGGTGGCTTGAGGAAGCCAGCTGTGACCAATGTGGCCGTGACTAACGAGGACTCAGAGTGGTGGCCTGGATTCAACCAGCCGTGACCAATGAGGACGTTGGCCCTTAAGGAGGGTGTATTGTTACGGACTGAAACCAGTTTAAGGGATGACATTTGTTCCACATCAGTTGTATGGGCAATTAATGTGGGGTTTATAAATCAAATGAGTTCCCTCACTCATCATACTAGTCTTTTAGGTTAAGTTTTTCTGTTTGGCTTGAGTCTTTATCCACAACAGCTGCTTACTTTTTAGCATTTTGATTCTTGAGTTAAAACTTTCTTGCTTTACAAATATTAACTAACCCACACACACCTGCTAATGAAGCACCTTCATCTTCAAAATCCAAACTGAAAATTTGGATGTCTGCCTAACACATGAGATCCCGCCATTCCTCGGTCAAAGCATCCCCAAAAACAGCAGCACCGATAGTGACTGCCTCATCATGTTTGCCACTTGTCTTTGATTCCTTGCCATCAAAGTAATCCCTAAAGAGTCGTTGAACCTTTGGGTAATTAATGTTGTTACTCCCAACAACAAGAATGATGTCATCAATATGTTGTTTCTGTTAGATTTTATGGTCGCTTCGGATCAAGTCAACGCGGGCCGACCCGATTGTGACCCGGTATGAGTTACACCGAGAATAACGAATCTTAAGCTCACTTAATCGTTAACTGGACCGACACAATAAATTAGAATGATTGGATGGTGGATTAGGCTTCGGCTTTGGTAATTAGACTTAAAGCCCAATGAGTTTAAATTGGTTTGAACCCTAGTTAGCTTTCTTTATATAGTGTCATCTTATAATATTATTTTTAACCAAGTATCATCATCTAAACCCTAAATACCACCATTTCCGGCGCCGTTTTCCGGCGACCGGACTTCCGCCGTTCATCCAGCGCCGCCACTCCTATCCGGCCTCCACACCCTCACCGGAGCATCGCTACCAACGCCATA
This sequence comes from Bidens hawaiensis, assembly GCF_021521415.1. Taxonomy (NCBI): domain Eukaryota; kingdom Viridiplantae; phylum Streptophyta; class Magnoliopsida; order Asterales; family Asteraceae; genus Bidens; species Bidens hawaiensis. The sequence goes on from NW_027492879.1 coordinate 63,423, forward strand.
ACGCCACCGCAGCTGAGCCGCTGCTGCTGGTGGTTTTTCCGGCGACCTGGTGTTTTTGGCAACTGTTGTTGCTGCTCGGTAACGTTGCAGCCACTCTCTTTGGTTGCTACTGTTCACCGACCACCATCACACCTACTTTGAGCCGCCGCATAACCACCGGAACTCCGCCGCCGCTGCCACGAGCTGCTGCCGTTGCCGGAGTCGTCGTTTGGTCTTGTTGTGTCCAGATCTAGTGTTGTTCATTATCATCTCGGTGTCTCACCCGGTTTTGATAACCGATGTATAAAACTAAACTAATCTATGGTTGTTTGATTTATTAATCGTACTCGTATTAGTTGTAACCGGATCCGAGTTCGGGTTTCGGTTTATATGGTTCGTTTTTACTCGCTTATTATCCGCTGAGCATTTTGTTTCGTTTGTAACATTAAGATGATTAATATTTATTTAAACGGATCTAATAAACTAAAACGGGTTTTTATTGATTAACCATTTTGTTCCGAACCACCGTTGAAAACCCAACAGTTTCTTCAAGCCAGCATCCTCCATAGACTTCTTCAGGAGTCCCACGATCCTCCTTTGGTTAAAGTCCTCACCTGAAAACAGAACCGATCATTATCAACAAACTTGGAGATGATAGAAATAGAAACACCAACATATATTTGAACGCGGCCATTCATATAAACAACCAACACAAGAAGTGCTGCTTCCAAAATCAAACCCAACAGTTACTGACTTGTCCTCTTCTATCGCGATTGAAATTGAGAATATGCAACCTGTTTATATATGTTAATGTTAGTTAGTACATAAACTCAATTTATCTTTCCATCGAAGAAACAAAAGGAAAAAAATTTAGAAAACATTAGCAAGGCAAACAAATCAATATCCAAACATTTTACCGACTAAGACGATTGCTAGAACAATGCCGGAAAGAACTTATTTCAGAAATTGTGTATTGTAAGAAGTGTTTCGTTTTTCTATTTGTTTTCTGAGATGTTTTCACATCTAGTGTTTCCGTGGTTTGAAATCACAGGGTTTGTCAATCACAATCTCATGATTTTCAACAAACCGTGGTTTGAAACCACATAAACACTATGTAAACAGGTCAAATAAACCATATACCAATAAAAGTATTTTTCACAAAACACCATTTTTTTTAACAAAATTTTGCCAGAAACAAGTCACATTAGTTCATACACAAACAATAAATAAAAATAATGATGAAAAGAAATAATAAATAAAACAACATAAAATTTGTGTCAGAATTTGATGTTTTGACTAGGTTTATTTATTTATTTATTTTTTATAACTCAAGCAGGAAGTTGAAGAAAATCCAAAACAGAATACAAAACCTATAACATAAGACAAATAAATAAAATTCAACCAAATAATTGAAAACAAAAATATTAGCTGTTGAAAAGAAAAAGACACAAATAGCCCCTAATCAACCTTTAAGCCAAAAAAACAAGATAAATGAAACTTAATCCAGTTAGAACAAACATTATTCTTATTTATTCTTATGCTCTGACTTGTCTACTTTGTATGTTTTAACCTACCAATGAAAGTGACAACATCGGGAAGGGTCCAGAATTTCATGCTAGTACTCTCTACACATCAATATCGGTTTCTAATCTATAAATTTCCATCTTTGCTTTGTTGTTACTCTTCAACAAAAACAAAACAAACACCGAGTACAGTGTATTCAACAAACCATCTCACTCAACAATTTGGTACTACGATGTTCTTCGATTTTGAAATGTTTTACGTTATTTATCAATCTTCATTGAAACCATAAATCTGATCTCTAGTTTGTTTAGGCTTATTCACAAACAAGGATGAGGTTTCTCATAATACGTCTTGCAAACCTTCAATGGCGTCTTGTTGAACGCCATATACTACAATCAACGATCAACACGACATGCTATTGAGTTTCAGATTGGTGAGTATTATATTAATTTCATTAATTTTGTTATTAAATTTGTTTGATAATGCTTGTATTTTTAGATTCTAAATGCTAATTGATGTAATCAAAAGTAACTAGAGGTAAGGGGTTTTCAGGCTTGATCGAATGACTGAGTGACTGCTAACATACCAAACACTTATATTTGGTTTCAGCTCAAGCCTAGACTGGTTGAAACGACAGTGGACCAAACCAAACAATTGAAAGTTGGAACCACTGTTTACGTTAATAATACATTTGGTAAATAAATAAAATTGTGAAAAATGGTTTGGGATGACTATATGGTTCTTTTAGATGAAAAATGAACATTTTGATTATTTTCTCTTATATATCATTATGAAGAAGAATAGCGAATCACTTTCTTTATCTAGTTATTCTGATTGAACCGAACCCTGTTGAGTATACTGGTCAGGTTTGCAATAATTAGCTCGTTTTCTAAAACCTGACCAGTTTTTACGGTGGCGGTCGGGCCGGACCCCGATGGCCCGCCGGTTCAACCATACAAATATGATATTCTTATCAGCCTCATCCTTATTCTAGGGATGTTCTCTACCATCGATTCCATCGCTGCTCTACATTGTTACAAATAGTAATCGAGGTTCTTATTATGACATCAACACAATCTACAATAAATTTAAGATGAAGATGACATGGGTTTAAAACCTTTATACAAGTTCACATAATAGGGAAAAGAGATGAGAAATACACTACTGATGAGACGAGACGAGACGAAATGGGCGGCCATATCTCTTATTTTAGACCTAAAGCTTAATAATAAAAGATAGGCAAGAGTAGTGGTCAACTTGACTTTTAAAAAACAAGAAACGGAAATTAGAAGCTTTAATTATTAACTAAGAAAGATTATCAAATTATAAAATTTGACATACGGTTTCCCATCTCTTAATTTGGTTATTTATTTATAGTACTTTATATATAAATATATACATTATGACGTCATTCGGGTCAATGTCTGGTCCAACCTCCCGGTCCGATCTGACCTATGACTCGGTAAGGCGTCCAGGTCAATATCTGGTCCGGGCTGAAAACATTGATCATAAGGGTACAATTTGGGCGGTTTTAGTTGCAGGCCGGTTCACGAGATATCACAACTATGCGATGCAAATGAGTTACAAACTACTTTAGGTGTAATGCTATTTTTTTAACAAGCACTTATTATATAATATGTTGTTACAGACATGATGGTATATGCCATGCTTACCAAGTCCTAAGAAACAACAATGTAAAGGAAGAAAATAACATCTCGCCGTGGTAGATGATATTGCTTATAATCCAAGTCCAAACCATGGGTTATTTTAAATAGCTTGACAGGTCAAGGCGTCTACCATGGAATCCCTAAGGTAAATGTTATGGGTTTAGGTATATATTTATGATTAGTATTGTTATTTTAAAATACATATTGCATTGAAAATTTAGTTCTGGCCATATCTATTCGAGAATGACCAGGTGCACAAACTGGGTTTTCAGGAACCAAAACCAGGTGGAGTATGATCAACAAAAGTCAAACTCCGGCCACGAAGAATCTGGTTCCTGATACAGTCGAGTATTTTACCGGATTTTTCGGGTTACGGGTAGTGTCAAGTCATGTTTTGATTGGAAATAGCAATTTTGTCTCTTATAAAAGGTTTTTATTACTTGACGTGACTTCATTAAGTGGTGTTGTATCATATACAACAAAAGTTATAAAACTCTTAAAATAAAAAAAATGAAATACAATTCACAGAATTTATTTGGAAAAAATGCACTTTAGATTTAATAATTTAAGATGTATTGGTAGTAAAAATATTTTGGGTTATTACATTAAAAACTAAAAAATGAAAAACTATAAACTGTTTCTGTTGCAATTTTTAATAGCATTACGATTTTTATTTATTTATTATTATTATTATTATTATTATTATTATTATTATTATATTATGATTTATATTATTTCTATAAGTGTTAAGCTACAAAATTAATAGTGTTCACAATTGATACAAAGTCTTATGCTTTATATGGCCGAACTAATCTTATTCGGGTGGCAAAGATATGGAGATCTATCTTTAGACGTTATTTACTTGAAATTATTTGGTTGTTTAGTTCTGAGTTAAATAAGGATTAGTAGTGTGTAAATAAATAAGGGTATGAATCTTTGTTACAATATTTTGTATCCCCATTTTGAACTAATGAATTAATTGAAGTTGATATAGAAAGTATGTTTCTTCTTATCTTATATGTTTTATTATTGCAGGACTAAACTGGTCAAAAAATTTGACCGCTCAGAATATAATAGCTATTTTGTCTGGCAACAAAAGGGCTTTAAGAGGCGGAAGCGGAAAAGTTCTAGCACCGAAATCAAATGATAGGATTTTCATATTTTATTCGGGGCATGGACTTTCTGGCTTGCTACGTAAGTGTAGAAGAATTTGTTATTACAAAAGTTTATTTAGAATCGAGTACTGCTAAACGTATCCCCCTCTTATCTATTTTTGCTAAAATAATAATTAAAAAAATGTTCGAGGAGGATAATATGTCAAATAAAATTAGGGGTGTGCAAGAAACCGAAAAAACTGAAAATCCAAACCGAAAAAACCAAACCAAAACAAAAACCGGCAGTTTGGTTTTATGTTTTTGTAAAAACCGAACTAACGGTTCGATTTTGGTTTTGCATATAAAAAAACCAAACCAAACCGAATTACTGAATTTTTGTTTCTTTATATTTTATATTAAGTAATTTATACGAACTTAATAAACATGTAACTAAAACATTTTTGTTAAAATGTTTAATAGTCTATTAATTTACAATTAACAAAATTATGTATACCTAAACTAATTGTATTTTGAAAACTTTTTTTTGACTTAAAATTTTCAAGATCAAATGTCAAATACTGAAACCAAAATAAAAACTGAAACCGAACGGTTTCAAATACTCCAAAAACCAAAGTTTTGGTTTTCGGTTCGGTTTTAACAAAAAACCGCACCGAACCGCACCACGGACACCCCAAAATAAAATTGTTAAATAAATGGAAAGTATATGAGAGAGAGATGATGACAAGTAAATGAGGGAGTTACGTTTAGCCTAACCCATTAGGATTTTATTGTTTCACATCATATATTGATTTACTTTGTATAATCTATTCTTTTTTCCTTTTTTTTTAAGATCTGGGAGAAGAAGTGTTAACTAGTGAAATGTTACATGATGCTATTCATCAAATGCATATAAAGAAGAGCTATACATCTATGGTAATTAGTAATTTATATATTCAAATCATATATCTATGATAGATAAAATCTAACAAATGATTTTGTTAATTACTTTAGGTGATGTATGTAGCAGCATGCTATGCTGGGAGTATGACCCTTCATAATATTATAGTTGTTTTAACCGGCAACAAAAATGCATTAAGAGGCGGAAGTGGAAAAACTCTAGCACCGAACTCCAACGATAGGATTTTTCATATTTTACTCGGGGCATGAACTATCATTGTTCACATTATATATTGATTTACCTTATTTTTTTTTATTGGGTGGAGAGGTTTTAACACGGGAAGTGTTACATGACGCCATTCAAGGTAAGTAGTAATTTATATTTACATGACGCCATGCGATTAAATTTAACAAGTAAGTTTGTTAAATGTTGTAGGTCATGTATGTTTCCACGTGCTATGCCGGAAGTATATTTACAAAGTTGGATAAAGAATACAAAGATATGAATGTCTATATGACCTCCTCAAATGAAAAAGAGAATAACTTTAAAACACCTAAAGAGATCGACATTAGTTTTGGAACCCGTTTGGTACCCAGTGGATGAAACATATGTATTTCTTCTTCACCTGCTTAATCATGCGGGTGTTCGGTTTGGATTTTTATTTAGGTGAAACCGAATCGAATTTTGCATGTCAAACAAAACTGAAAACTGAATAAGTATTTGGTTCGGTTTTCAACGGTATAAAAATGTTTTTCTTGAATTAAACAGCATTTGACCAAATAAATCATACAAGTACAACTATAATTGTTTGGATCACTGGACGCTTTGAGCATTTGGGATTTTGAACAGATAAAACTAAAGACTTAGATGAGCTATGGGATAGTGGGTTATGCTTTACAAAAACTAAAGATTTGCTTATTCAAGTAAACTTATTTCAGAATACAGGGGATCGAATCGAAAACCGATTTGCTTATTGGGTTTTGTTTACAAACCCAATCGGTTATTCGGACACCCTACTTGATCCATTATTAAATATGAAAGCTATCAAGACATAAACAAACTTGCATTGACTTTTATTTCTTACAGTGAGAGACATAATTGAAAACTCAAAACTTTACAACAACAATATGAAAATGTGAGACTAACTCTTGTATTCATATAGCTTTTGTGTTTATGAAATTGTTGTTAATACCGACTGGTACATATTTGTAAGGCCGTCGTTACCGGTGCCCTACTTTGGACGTTGGATTTACTCATAAACACAGTTCTAAATATCAGAGTTAATAAAAACATTCACGGAATATTAAAAACATTCAAACCATTTCATTACATAACCATATTTCTTGTCTTAACGATCATTCCAAATCATTTAACATAAAAATTGTCTTTAAAATAACATAACACTTCCTTGAGATGCCAGCTTCTTCAAGTCCATGTCATGTGTCTCCCCTTATGCAAGCTGCCTCAATCTACTCACCTGCGTGCATACTAAAAGTCAGCTACGCTGAGTGAGTTCTAGTTAATCACAAAACTTACTTTACATACACATATACGTTCCCGAAGGTACGCATTACATACATAACCCGTGCTTCATTCATCCACACACATTTATAGCTAACCTTACGTTATAAAGGGCATTTCACCCTATATACCTCGGATATTATTATCCTCGGATATTATTAGGTTCCGGTCTCCCTTCATCCTCGGATATTATTAGGGTTCGGTACCCTTCATCCTCGGATATTATAAGGGTCCGGTCACCCTTTCTTCCATACCTTCATACCATACCTTTCTATATACATATTTATAAGTTTCATACATACATACATCATTCATTCTTCATATCCAACAATTTTATCATCAAACCTTTACCAGGCTGTACATGCAATATCCGAAGATCGTTCATGTACCGACAAGCAGTCAATCATACCTTTCACAAAAAACATATATGGTATACACTTATCACTTAGGATAAGTGTATTAACTAATCACATCGAGTATGCACACAACCCCGAAAACATAACAAGGAATGAGGCTATAAACTCACCTGAACGCGATTACGTTCACCGTGTATGGTTATTCCTTTCTTGAGGTGTGCACGACTAACTGTATAACAATTATACGTATCAATTAACTATCACTACCCATATCGCGTTTCTAGTCTAATTATAACTCTCAACGAACGGGGTCCAGGGGCAGCGCCCCTGGCAGCGGGGTCTACGGGCGGTGGCCCTTAGCAGGGTCCAAGGGGTAGAGCCCCTGGTTGGGGTCGAGCTGCTAGGTCAGCTTGAAAAAATTTTATTTCCATTAATTGCCTTAACACATTTTCCATTAGAATTTTGAATCATTAATTAATTTACTAACTTAAAAGTTCAAGGGCTTCTTTGTAATTATATCATTCTTTACTAAGTCCAGGGACTGTTGTTGTAATTTCATTAAACTTCTAATTCGTTACTGGTTCATAACGAATTAGCTTATCTTAGCGAACTGGTTCCTATAACGAATTGAACCCTTTAACGAACTGGACTCCTTAATGAATCAGTCTATAGGGACCAGTCCATATAACGAATTAGTCCATCTAATTCGTTATCTCTTCTAACGAACTGGCTATAACGAATCAAGGGTGATTCGTCATCCTTTCCCTTTAACGAATTGAACACGAACTGTATCTAGTTTGTGATGCTCCCATAGACGAATCAGCTAGCGAATCACCTTTAATTCGTTAAATCCCGTTAGCGAACTAGGGCTAGGTCAGGGAATGTCAGAACATTTCTTGACATCCTTGTATTACCCTTTTCCGGCGCCGTCGCCGAAAAATGAGTTTTAACTCGTTTTTCACCGTTTTTCGCCCCGTTCGATCCAGATCTGAGCTAGGATGACCCTTAAGCTCATCTTAGGTTCGGTTTATACCCGATTCCACCGGATCTCGAGACTTAAACGGTTTAACGGTGTCGGCTCGTCGTTTCGTGATTATATCTAACGAGTTTAAGCTCAAACAACATCATACTATCATTACCTTGGATCGGGATCAGTTTTCCTTAGTGATTTCGGCTAGAGAGAGAAACTAGAGAGAGAGAGATAGAGAGAGAGAGAGAGAGAGCTTAAGTGTGTGTTTTGGTGGTGTATGGAATATGTGTGAAATGAATAATTAATGGGTATTTATGACATATAATTATGGATCATTGGCTTAAGCCCATGGTCCTTTCCTCTTTCTTTCATAACCCAAGTCCATAACCCATATCCATTTAACACAACACTAGCCCGACTCATAATAACTCGTATTTTCATTTATTAACCGAAACTAGAAAATTGGATGTTACAATATTGTTGTATACTTGAAGGGTATGCTAGATAATGGCTCTCGGCAATCACACGTGATGTATTATAGGGAGAAAGGAATTGCAAATGATACACTTCATTTGTATCAAGGGCTGTAAGAAGTAAACACAAAAAAACTTAGAAAAACATTGAATCAAGTTTGGCTTATACACTTGTGCTTCTATAAATTATACATTGTAATGCACAACTTTATCTTAAATGATATTTTGATTAGAAACGAAGATAAATATATGCTTCAACAGTAAATTCGAAATTTTGTATAACATAGTTTTGTCACAAGAGGAAAAAAGAAAAGAAAAGGCAAAAAATAGTGATAAGTATAGGGCATAAAGCCATAAAGTAATATGTTTTTAACTTTGTAGCCTCATCTACAAAATCAATCTCTTAAACTATAATATGTTTTTTTGTATGTATTAGGAATTTAGAACAAAAACGACATTATTATAAGATATAATAACCAAACATAGAAATCAGTGGAATAGCAACAAGATATATCATAGTTAAGAGCTAAGTGGTGGGAGTGGTGGCTTGGAGGAAGCCAGCCGTGACCAACGAGGACTCGGAGTGGTGGCCGGGATTGAGCCAGCCGTGACCAACCCACGTTGGCCCTTAAGGAGGGTGTATTGTTACGGACTGAAACTATTGCAAGGTATGAGACTTGTCCCACATAGGTTGTGTGGGCAATTAATGTGGGATTATAAGTCAAATAGGTTCTCTCACTCATCATACTAATCTTTTGGGTTGAGTTCTTCTATTTGGCTTGAGTCTTTATCCACAACAGTTGCTTACTTTTTAACATTTTGATTCTTGAGTTAAAACTTTCTTGCTTTACTGGATGCCTGTCTAACACATGAGATCCCGCCATTCCTCAGTGAAGGTGTCCTCTAAAACAGCAGCACCGCTAGCGACTGCCTCATCAGGTTTGACACTTGTCTTTGGTTCCTTGCCATCAAAGTAATCCCTAAGGAGTCGTTGAACCTTAGGATACTTAATGTTGTTACTCCCACCAACAAAAATGATATCATCAATCTGTTGTTTCTTCAAGCCAGCATCCTCCATAGACTTCTTAAGGAGTCCCACGATATCAACAAACTTGGAAATGATAGAAATAGAAACACTAAAATCCTTACCTCAAAAATGGTTGTGGGTTGTGGCAAGAATCTCAAATTCACCAGATAGTGGAATACGGCATACCACCAGATATTGGTACCGCTAGACTACAAGCTGGATGATAAAAATTGAGCTTCAATGGTGGTACGTAGCGCCTTCAATTAAGAGCCTAGCCAAACTAGATTCAACTAGGCCCATTCCAAAAGTTAAAGGAACTAAATCGGCTCTGTCCATCACAAACTTGGAAATGATAGAAATAGAAACACAAAAATCCTTACCTCCAAAATGGTTGTGGGATTGTGGCAAGAATCTCAAATTCACCATTTTCGATTGTCAAGACACTAACATCAACATTCGCACCACCAAGGTCAAAAGCAATAACGTTCGTTTAAGTTTGCAATGTTTCCGTTTTAGGAAATATTGGTAACACAAAACCACTCTTATGTTTTCCACTTTGAGACTATAAATCTTAATTCGTTAAAAAATAGTGGAATACGACATACCACCAGATGTTGGTATCGCTAGACTACAAGCAGGATGATAAAAATTAAGCTTCAATGGTGGTACGTAGCGCCTTCAATAAAGGGAGTCGAGCCAAACTAGATTCAACTAGTCCCAAAAGTTAAAGGAGCTATATCGGCTCGATTCATCACAAACTTGGAAATGGTAGAAATAGAAACACTAAAATCCTTACCTCCAAAATGGTTGTGGGTTGTGGCAAGAATCTCAAATACACCATTTTCAATTGTCAAGACACTAACATCAACAGTCACACCACGAAGGTAAAAAACAAATAACGTTATTTTAAGTTTGCAATGTTTCCGTTTTAGGGGAATATTGGTAAACACAAAACCACTATTATGTTCTCCGCTTTGAGACTAGAAATCTTAATCCGTTATAGAATAGTGGAATACGACATACCACCAGATATTGGTACCACTAGACTACAATCTGGATGATAGAAATTGAGCTTCAATGGTGGTACGTAGCACCTTCAATTAAGGAGCCAAGCCAACCTAGATTCAACTAGGCCCATTCCAAAAGTTAAAGGAGCTAGATCGGCTCGGTTTATTTAAACAAAATACTTTTAGATAAAAAAGTAATATCTACATATATAATAAAAGAGTGGGTTTTCACCAACTTCCACTTTTATAGTTAACAAAATGTTTTCAAAGTGCCACATGACATTTTCTACTTTTTTATAATTATTTTAATTATAATTCAAAATCAATATCATTCCAATTCAAAATCAATATAGCAGATTTCATTTTAATTGGCACCATAATTGATAGGTTCTAACCCTATCAATCATCATCGGCCTATTGCATTCAAATTCATCAAAATTCCAGGTAATTATCAAACATTTGTAATCGAATTCACAATGCTCAATCGTCTCACATAAAATGATTAAATCAGATTCGAAGGTTCAATTGATTCACAACTTCTATCGGATTCAATCGATTCACTTTCTCATTTTCAATCAGATTCAATCGATCAATCTTTGTAATTCTATTCACGGGTACAATTGATCAATCTTTGTAATGCAACTCATGTAATTCGAATATTGTAATCTGATTAACGTACTTGCTTTATATGTAAGTCTTGGTCTTTTGATCTTTTAAGTTTACCTTGCTTGATTTACTGTTTTGAGTTGTTCATCTGATGTCCAATTTAAGTTCAATAATATTGACTCTCATCTGGTTTTTGTTTAATTTTATTGATTTCTTAATATTATTAGCAATTTCATGGTTTTTTTTGTTTAAAAAAGATTAATTTTATTCAGGGATTTAAAGGGTGCAGTATTGTTTCAAAATCTGAAATTATGGGGTTGATCTTGACTTTTACAAGATTTTCACCGACGAATGTCAACATCTGTCATATAGTGTTGTGGATAAAAAAGGAGTTTTCCCAAAATACTGATGACTGGCACAAAAATACTATAACAAATGTACAACACTTGATGAACAAATAAACTTAAAGAATTCACCAGGAAATGCCAATTTACTTACAGTTTCTTATGGTAAGGATGATTTGTATGATTGTGAATTTTTGTTGGCAACGATTGATCTATATTCCTGCGCTTGTTGATATGATACATGATGTGCATGTGTGCGGTGTGGTAAATTATAATGGATGTGAGATTTAGCTTTCACACAAGATCGTGTTTTAAATTTATAAAAGTGATTTCTACTAAAACTAAACACACACAAAATAGGCAAGTGTACCTATCGTATATGTAGAATAGTATTGGTAAAAACCAAGTATCGATCCGTGGACACAAATGTTTCCATTAATGAATCTTCGTTTTAGTTTAATCGGAGAGTTTTAATCATTTTGGGTTGATTTTTAAACTTTTTATAAAATAGAAATACTTATATAATATATAGGTGACAAGAAGAGAATTTCCAAATTAGTAATTCAATTATATGAAGGTTACCATCTAAGATCAAGAATCCACTCCATTCTTCTTTGATGATTATTAGGTAAACATGTGATAAACCTGTCCTAATAATATATGATAGAATAGTCCCTCATTTCTAAGTGAACATATTCTATGACATAAAAGAAAGTAACATGTGTATTTTCAAGTCCATCCTATGCTTAATATCATGCTACCACGAGGATGTCAGTTTAAGTAGACAAGTAGTTTGGTAAAGTAGAATGATTAGGATTGACTTCGATTTCTCAAATACCAATCCTAACAACTTCGAGTGGTTGTAGTTAACTCACACAACCTCCCCTTGGTTGATTTGATTATGTTATAGTTACACATTCCATTAGCATATAATTTCTTTAACTAGCATGATAACCTAAGCAATCACGATAACAATGTTATTTTAGAATTATCAAAACTAGAGAAATAGATCATAACTTACATCTCATCACTTCTAAGTACAACATAAGGATCCATGTTTTATCTTGAATAAGTTATCAATGTATTCTTCTTACCACTTCTAGTTTCCAAGAACATGAGTGAACATGAATGATTTTTAGTCATCAACCTTGATGTATTGAGTTAAAGTGATAAAACATTTCTTCATCAAAGGATAATTGCAAAATAACCACGTACTTTACCAAACTAAATGACATGTTCAACATAATCATCAAGTAAAACAAAACTTCTTCATAGATTTTAGATGGTAAAAGGAGTTTAGCTCATAATGAGCATAATTACGAATATTAAAAGAGATGAGAATAACAAACACATAATCAAACTATAAGAATCAAACCAAATGTCGGATGAATCTTCCCTCTTCAATAGTGATGGATAATGATGATGATGGATGATGATAACTTCCAAGCCTTCAAACTCTTCACAAGATCTTCAATATGAGTGTAATGTGATTGTTTTTATAAGAGAAACCCGTATGGAACTTTTCTTCAAGCACCCTTGATCAATGCAACATGCTCCCCTATGATGATACCTCACTAGTATTAATACTGATAATTGATGAACCGTCGATCGAGGTGTATGTGTTGCATGAGAGTTTGCTTGAGGGAAAGCAAATGATAAGTGTGGGGATGTGATGTGTGGGTAAAAGTACATGCCTTAAGTGTTTAATATTGTGTGTTTTACTTGTTTATATGTATCGAACACAAATACTTTGATAGGTTTTATGTTTACAGGTGTGCGGAGCTTAACGGAGCTTATTGGAGCTTAAAGAAGCTAACTTGGAGCATTCATGATGCAGTGGAAATGAAAGTGATGATCCATGAGATGATATAGAATTGAAATACGAAGACGTGGCCGCAAACGGGGAGGAAAATGGAGTTGAAACGAAGATTTTATGAAGAAAACAGTTTTGGCCCAGCAGGACCGTAAGACAGAGTCTCCAGACCGTAGCTTACGGTCTGACCGTAGCTTACGGTGGCCAGACCGTAGCTTACGGTCTGGTCTGATGGAAAATGGGATTTTGGTGATTTTTCTTCCATATTTAAGCCCAAAAACCCTAAGGTCAACCCCATTCATTCATAATCAGTTTGGGGACTTATTGGAGGCCATCTTACACCACCAATACTCATCCTAATCACAAGATTGATCCATGAACACCATCTCCAACATCATAATCAAGAGCATGAAGATCCAGATGCAAGGCTAAAGGCTTCATAACCATCTCCGGGTGTAGGGTTGAGTTGCATGATTAGGTTTTGATATTCTAAACTTTAACTTTGGATTTTTGATTGATCAATCATTCGGTTGATCAATTGTTTGTGTTTGATTTTGTGCTTCAACGGTTTTTATTAATTGATTACTTAATCTTTTGTCAGTTAATTGATTTGTGGTCATCAACAATGAGGATTAAGTTCTTTCGTCATTGACCCGTTTATCGTTAACCATATTATTGATTTTGTGTTTCAACAAGTAAAACCAATTATCAATTAGATTTTCATTAAGCCGTGTCAGTTCGGATTCAGTTCTGACGATCAACATATCCAATAGTTAAGTCTTTTGATTTACATATTTTAACACGAAAAAGTCCAAAGAAGTTTATCAATTCCCTAACTTGTTTCGAAACCCGAGCCCTGGAGTTTGGTTATTTTCACATAATTGTTTACAAACTAATCAACTAAACCGCTTGACATCGTTTGTCCACCTTAATATAATAATTATTAGTTATGAACTTTACTTGCACTTTCCACTGATTCCCTGTGGAGGCGATCTTACTTACCCGTACTAGTTATAGGTATTTAAGCATTATAAATACTTGTTTTTGATTAGAGCACGACATCTACATCAGCTATGTCAGATCGTACATGCTGACTCACCACGGGGGCGTGCTCTCTGAGGCACGGCCCCATGCTTTTGGTGATTTGTTTTATTTCTTTTGTCTTTTCTTTTGGTGATTTGTTATATTTATTTTGTCTTTTCTGAAAGGTGATCACATCCCCATGCCTTCTAAGGCACGGTCCCGTGCTTTCTGTGTCCAGTGTTTTGTCTTTTCTTGCAGATTTTTGTCTTTTCTTGCATTTAAAGGCATGGGGGCGTGTCTAGGGGGCACGTGGCGTGTTTAGGTATTTTCTTGGGTTTTCTTTTTCAATTTTCTTCGGCTTTTCGCTTGTTTCTTCGTTTAAGGCTTGGGTTTACTTGAAAATACATTTTAATATGATAAACAGCCTTTTGAGCTATATTATTTGATACAAGTTGCAGTTTTTAGAGATAATTTGATGCTAAAAAGATGTATAAAATACATATACTATTCATAAAGGCTATACAATTTCCTAAAAGTTCTTGCATGTGGTTAATTATTGTTCTTGAAGTCAAACATTTCTCTGGATATTGTATGTTTGTCAATTTTATTTTTATCTTTGTTTTCTTTTATAACTTATATTTTGTTTAATTTTATGGTGTTAAAATACTTTTAATGATCTATTGACTAAAGAAAATTATATTCTTTGTATATTTAGGACTTCATGGGTAATAAGCAACTATTACATTTGTTTTTTTTTCCAGATTGAACCCATTCTTCAAATGAATACATGCCTTTGGGACAAAATTCGGCCAACAAAAATATTCGTCACACAGGATAGCATCTCAAAGGAAGCACATGGTGATCCATCGAAGGTATAGCCGTTTAATTTTAATATTATTTTGTGGGTGAAGATTATTTTTCGTGAATATTACAAGATGACTTACTATTTATTTTGAAAGTTTAGGTGAGTGCTTATGAGAGATGATAAGGGTATGCATTTGCTTATCTTGCATTTGTTTTGTTTCCATGATATGGTTATTGACAAACTTCCTTTGTTTTTGTAGGTATGCCGGCTTTGGATTTTGTGAAGGGTGATGATACTTCCGATGTTGGATTTGGGGATGCTGCGACTACTGTTGGGGATAACGTCGTGGTTCGAGGAAAAGAGAGTAGGTTCGAAGGTTCTGGATATGTGGGAGTTCCGAACGTTAAAGGCTTTACTAAGTCTACTGCTCCTAAGGTTTCTACCCGCCGCTCTAATCGGCGTTTATTGAAGTCTTCTGGTCCATCATCTTCATATGAACTAGTGGATGTCAGCGATGATGTTCAAGTTGCTGAGGATCAAGGTCCAAGTGTAGAGGCGGAGAAGGAGCAGGGTTTGGTTGTTTCTAAGAAGAAGAAATCGGTTGGTAAAAAGGTTGCAACACCTATTGTTCGAGGGTTGGATGGAAATGAGGTTTATGTTCCTGGTTGGAATGTTAAAGTTGGTGACAACTTTAAGGATCCAGAGGTTTGTGCTGATGTTTTGGCTAACTTTGCTCCCCCCTGGGGTTCGAGATACCATATCTGAGATGGAGAGTGATGCCATGCTTTCAAGGCTAATTCTTAGCTCTTGCAACCTTTCAGCCCTCTTAGCTGAGGGCGTTACTCGTTTTCGGAAGGGGATGCAAGAGTATGAGGAATTTTCAAAGAAGAAAGAGAGGATGAAGGCTTCTATGACGGCGATGAAAAAAGATGTTGACGGTTTTTCGAAGAAGGAGGAGGATTATGTGAAGAAGATTGATGATCTTTCTCGTATTCATGAGATTGAGGTTGCCGGGTTGAAGAAAAAGATGGAAGTTGATAGGGTAAGCTGGAAGCTGATAGGGAAGCCTTTGAGTTTAAGAAGAAAGCCTTTGATATGGAGAAAGAAGGCTTGTAGGCTTCAGTCACCCAAGCTACTAACGACAACCGGCGGCTGATTGAGCATGGGTTTCATCAGGTTGTGACTTACCTGCTTCATTCGTCCGAATTTAACTCAGTGTTGGGTGGTGTTTACACGAAGTTGTTGAACTATGGGAAACACTTGGGTTTGGTTGTTGGCTTCAAACTTCATGAGGCTAGTCAACCCTTGGAGCAATCGCCTATGTTTAATCGTGAAGCTTCCAAGCTTTTTTCGTATTCCGTTCATGCAATGGAAAGGCTTACTTACCCCTACATGGGTGAAGTTTCATCTTGTTTCGGTAAACCTCTTTCCGTTTTGCAGGGTTTAAAGCAGGCTGGGCATGATGAGAAAATTTGCTTTGAGGTGTTTGATGCGTTATCCAAGAAGCGTTCTCACTCAGGTGACAGTGAAGAGACTTTTTCCAGAGATAGTAGTGGGTCTCATGCGGCCAGTCTCGAAGGTTCAGCTGTCGTTGGTGATTTGAAGGTGAGGAAGTCCAAGAAAGGCAAGAGTGGTGAGGCTAGTACTTCAAAGCCTGTCTCTGATGTTTGAACAATTTATTCGTAGCTATCTTAGCACTTTGAACAATGTTATGTATTTTAAACAATTTAGGTTTAGCATGGAACCCTTAAGGTTTCTGCTTTATGGTTATTGTTGGCCTTTGTTGGCCGTTTGAACACTTTTATAGGAATCCTTGTGATTTCCTTGTTTAGCCAAGATGGCTTATTATGGATGATGCTAGTTATGGCCTTAAAGGGCCTTTTTATGAATCGTAATGTTCGATGTTTTGTATTTTTGTTGCTTGTCTTGTTTGTTTGATGTGTTTTTTAGCTAACTTTCCTTAAGAAGTTTTAGTGCTGCAGTCACTTTAGCTTCAAGGCTTCATTAGGTAAAAAGCACATGTTGGCTATCCTTTGTATCATTACTTAGTGTATATTTGTTTCGTAAACTTTTTTCAAAGTTTAAGGAACGAATTGATGTAGGCTGTTCAGACCCGTCTATGAGACAAGTTTTGTTTGAAAAAATTTTCTAAGTCTCATGGATTTGGATTGACATAAGAAATCACCCCTTGTATAGGTTCATTCAACCCTTGAACCTATTGCACGATGTGGCCTGGGAGCTCATCCCCTTACATGGCCCTTGCCATGGAGTTTCTTGCTAGGTTCTTAACCTGATTATAGGATAGTAAATACAGGTTATGATAAAGACTTCATCATTCATTCAAGAGGTATTTGTTTACAAAAAGGGGAGTTATACATCTCTTGGAATACATTCTAAATTTTTGACTTAGGCATGGAACCTTTTAAGGGTTTTTCCACTCCAGTGTCTTGGAAGCTTTTTGCCTTCTACGTCGCCAGTTTGTAGGATCCACCCTTGTGAGCTTCAAGGATTTTGTATGGTCCTTCCCACTTTGGGCCGAGTTTTCCTTGGTTTTCTTTCTTGCTGGCCTCGTTGTTTTGTAGTACAAGATCTCCTAGTCTGAAACGTTCATGTTTCACTCTTGCATTGTAATAAGCTTCCATTTTTTGTTTGTACTTAGCCTCTTGTACTGCGGCTTGATCACGGATTTCTTCAAGGAGTTGCAAATACAACATGGTCACATTGTTGTTTGATTCGAGATCCATGTTGAGTGTTCTTTGAGTCACAACTCCGACTTCTGCTGAGATTACGGCTTCCGATCCGAACACTAGGCTGTAAGGTGTTCGTTTGTGACTAGTTTTTTCGGTTGTTCTTATTGCCGATAGAACATTTGGGAGTTCTTCAAGCCAATTGTTGTTATGTCTTCCCAGCCTTGCTTTGATTCCTTCCACAATGGTTCCGTTAGTTCTTTCAACTTGGCCATTGGATTTTGGGTGTGACAATCGCCAAATTCAAGTCTCGAGTTGTAATCGTTTTGTAAACTTTATTACGTAAAACCCGACTCAACATTTCTTTAGAACCTTATTTAATTATTATATAATATCATTATAGACCTCAATCTTAAATAAAATCGATGTTTGTCATAATATAATGTTGTTAAAAAAAACATAAGTGGTTCAAACTGATTTTCGTAAACTCGTTATAAGCTTTGGAAACTTTTAAACTCACATTAAACATTGATTGAAACTTAAGGGGGGTGTTATGAAAATATGTAATATATATATATATATATAAACTTAAACAAACAAACCCTAAACCTAAACCATCAACCAAGCCGCCCCCACCTCTCTCACACTTCCGGCGCCGTTTTCCGGCGACCGACGACGTCTGGCGAGACTCCGGCGGCTCCGATTCGGCCACCCACTCGCCCATAACCCGACACCACCACTTCCCTATCCTTTCCTCCGCTCGGTGTCTCCGGCAGTCGGAGCTGCGGCCCCATAATCCACTCACGTTTTTCCGGCCACCCCGTCTTCCTCCTTATCCTAGTCTCCGGCCACCGGTAACTCTATCTCTTTCTCAGAATCTGCTCTATCTCTCTCTCCATCTCTCACTCTCTCTCCGTCTCTCTCTCTCTTTCCCGTATCTCTCTCTCTCTCTTTCTCTCTTTCTCGTATCTCTCTCACCCTCTGTAGCTCTCTCTCTTTCTCGTATCTCTCTCTCACTCCCTCTCTCCGGTTCGCTTTTTCCGGCACGGCTTTGGCAGCCTTCATCTCCGGCTACCATACGAACCTCTAAAAGGTAATAAGTTTAGGCTTTTGGGTGTTTATGTTGTGGGGAAGAGTTTGTTTTAAATTGTTATTTAAAATATGGAATTGGATTGTTAACAGATTGTGTTTCAGGATTTGATTGTTAAGTCGTCTCGTCAAGACCCAAGATCGAGCCCCACGTTAAAAACCGATTTTTTGTTATCGTTGTTAAAAGTCATATAATTAGTATAAAACTATTTAAATATATAAAACTCATTATTTATAACAATTATTATTATTATTATTATTATTATTATCATTATTATTATAAATATTAAAGTTGCTATTATTATTATTAATAAAGATCATATTATTATTTTTTAAAATCATATTTCTATCATTTATTCATTAACAATAATATTATTATATTTATTTTGTGAATTCGTTTAGAAATCGAACCAACATCGAGTATGATATCATTTTTTTACTATCAATATTACTTATTATCATTATTATTAGTTTTATCAACAACACTTTAAATTAATACCAAGATTTTATTCTTTAACTATTATTATTAATATTATTAATAATAATTATTGTTATAATTATTATACTATATTAGTATAATTAAAAATAGTTATTGTTATTATTATTATCTTATATATTCATATATGTGTGTGTGTATATATATATGTATATATATATAACATATTTTTAAAGTCATTATTATCTTTACTATCTTTATCGTTAATAATATTATTATAAGCTTTATTATCAGTTCATTTTTATAAAGCCGAACTCTTGATTTAAACCCGTCTTGTTTCTATTCAATATTGGGTTAGTTATTTAAAAGCCCAATAAAATAATATTATTTTACTTTAAATTACCAAATTAAGTACGAGTCTCTAATCGTTAACAAATTAACCGGTAACCCGACTAACAACCGAACCTTCTCGTTCAATGTTTAAATGTAATTTCAACTAAAGTTCAAGTTCATTAATATATTATTTATTCTTTTTCAATTAGCTTTCAAGTCGGATTTGTTCGTTTCTTTCACAAGCTTTCTATATGTCAATCACTTATTAGTTCTCAATTCGTCAATCGAGGTGACTACTTTCATACCCCGTTTTCCATCTTTCGTTTTGGGGTGACATTTCATACTTATCAAACTAAATGCTTTATTTACTAGAATCTTAAACCCACAAACGTGATTGTATACTTTACTTAAATAAATGTTCGATTTGGTGTTCTATGCTTACATGCTTATGTGCTTATGCGTTTACCGCTTTTGGTTGGTTGATTCATAAATCCGTGAACTAACTGGTATTCTCTTATAGCACGGTGCCGTTAATGTATTCTTGTTAACGATCTCATGAAATCCGAATCTATTTGGTATTCTCTTATAGACGGTGCCATTAATGTATTCTTATTAACGACCTCACATAAAAATCCTGAACCATCTGGTATTCTCTTATGGCAGGTGTCGCTAATGTGTTAGCGATCTCATATTATCCATATTGTTGCTTTTATTTATGGTTTTGTATACAAGTTTTGTGGCTTTCTTTTATTATTATATACTTATATGCTCAAACTTATGAATTGCTCACCAACCTTTGTGTTGACAAACTTTATTTTATGAAATGTTATAAGTTTGACTTTTGTTGACTCGAGGACTTGAAGAAAAACGTTACCAAGACCATTAGGGTATTAGTAAAACGAACAATATGATTGCTACTTGTTTTCAAATTTGTTTGTATGAACGAGATGTGTTGTTTATTGATTTATGAAATAAAATGAGTTGATTAAATATTGTCACTTTAAATAGTGTCTTGTGTATTTGGGCAATCGGTTTCACCCCAGCATGTTCCGCTGCCTTTGGTTGGGGTGTGACAGATTGGTATCAAAGCCACAAGACTATAAGATAGGTGGTTAGACGTAACGACCTAGTATAGTCTTTACTTTAGGGTCCTTATACGTGTTGCCTATACGTGTTTACCCTACTTGATTGTTCAATACACTTGTTTATTTATATACTTATTTATTTTATCAAATCATAAATATACACATACACATACACAGACTTTCATAGTACTCCAAGGTATCCTTACCTTAAAACGCAAAAAACATTAGTTTTATTGTGTTTTATGGATCATGAGCTTAACTTGGATCCCGTTGTTTCAAACCTCCTTAAAGATTGTCTCATATGAGATGACCACTTTAAGTAGTCGAATGCAAGCGTTCCGCTCGCCATTTAAATTTTCTGTGTCAAAACAATAGAACTGTGTGGTACGTGGACTAGCGTTTTGATATGACGTTGTATTCTGATTTATTATTTTTGTTACAATCGTTGTTTGAGTCGAAGACATGAAAAAGATGCGGTGGTACGTGCACACGTTTAGACTCCAACATGGTATTTTTGTAATAAGGTTTTTAGTGTCGGAATATCAAGTCATGGTGGTTCATGCACGATTTTTCCGCCTTTAAATCTTAAAACATTATTAATACGTTTCAAGAATTTAAACCATTTTCCCTTCATTTTGTTATAAATTCTTATTACAAGTCTTCATTTATAAATGTTATATTTTTCTTATTGATAATAATTCTTTTATATCTCGATTTTATATGATAAAGTTTTACACCAATTATCTCATTTTGATTTCACAATAATTTTTATTGCAAATTTCGTTCATTAAAATCTCTTCGTTATAAAAAAATAATAATAATAATAATAAATAAATAAATAAATAAATAAATGTATATATAGAGTTTGATCTCTTCATAATGATTTTTAATATGCCATTTATTTTCATTAAGACGATTTACAATCGAAAATCTTATTATATAAATTTCATCATATTAAGAAGGTTTTAAGATAAATTTCACCTTAAATTTTCAAGTAAATTTCCTATTGTATAAACTTTAAATTGTCTTTAAAGTCATCGTACAAAATTTTATTTTTATAACTATTCCGTTTATTTTGGACGATCACTTCAAAATTTTAATTATTTAAACTTCTCACGACATTTTAAATTACACCACATTATATAATACACGTGGGAAAAATTTTCGTTACCCAAATTTATTTTCATAACAACTTTCATCATGCAATCTTTGGTTCACTATAAATTTTCGCAAATAAAAATTTATATCATACGATTTTTTACGTTCTAAAATTCTTATGATAGTTTTTGCCATGATTTTCTCAAGAAAGTCACAAACTTATAGCTTTTAATCTTCTTGAAACCCTCATGCAAAACTTCATAGAAATTTTACTTTAAAGACAAAATCGTTTGCTCGTGATATCTCGATTTACAATGCCGGTCATTTTAACTTACCACGATATTTTCCCTACACGATATTAAGTAACGAACTTGGAAAAAAAATTCATTACGCAACTTTGTATTCCCAAAAACGACATTCATCATTTAATATTGAGACCTCATAACAAATTTTAACATTCAATTTACGTATTTTAAATTTCCTCATAAGCAAAAAAAATTATTTTAATCCTTATAAAAAATTTTGTGTGATTCACACGCTCAGATCTCCAAAAATTCTGTTTATATAATATATATATTCATATATGTATTAACTTGTAATTTTATCATCAAAATTTTCATGGATGCTTCAAACATTATTTATAAATTATGATATTTTCAATTTAATACCTATTATTAGTAAAAAAAAATCTCCCTATACACAACCACAAGTTCCCAAACACCCGTATCCCATCTCAAACTACCTCCTTAAATCAAACCACCCCTCAACTTTAAAAGTTTCCCGAGCACTCACATCTTTTCTCAATATGAACGAAACCTAACACATCAAGTTATATCCTCACCTACCCAAACCCCATGCAAGTCCAAGGTATACAAAAATCAACTCAACAAAAAGGCCCTAACTGCCGACACTCCTACGCCACGAAAACTTATCAAACTCACTATCCTAATACTTCAAAGACACCGACAAACACACCCACGAATGCTTTGAACATATACAAACCAAAGTTTACCCATCTAAGACTCAAAACCCTTTGACCCATACTATGTCAAGTCACAAACCATATCGCCACACCGTTCCCATCCAACCATAGAGTTTGATATCAAAATGGCAACCCAAACACTCCTTACTAAATACATATATAAACCGAATCTCAACCCAAACTAGTCAAGATCAAATTATCCAACTTATCAACTTAACCCGAGCTCAAATAAACCAAACCTCACCTATTAGCCCAACCACTACTCATACAAATCAGCTAAGCCTAACCCACTCAAATGACCAAAACTCAACAAACCCCATCAATTCAACTCAAGAAAACTCAACTATCCAAGCCAACCTAAACACTCTCATTTACCACTAAACTTCCAAACCATTCACCGTACGAAGCCTAAAACCCCTCCCTACACATGCAAGCTTCGTTTTTCCTAAATTTTTATTTATTTATTTATATATATACAACTAGTGCTTTTATAACAACCTCATGTATTCAAATAATCACTTTTAAATTATAAACTCTAAAAATATGTGTGTGTATATATATATATATATATGGTATTGTCATGACAAAAAATATATATATTTTGATTATAAATTTGTTTTCAAAGAGGTTATTAAACGATTATATACGTGTTTTCAAGATTATGAATATTGTTATCTAAAGTGATAATCCCATAACAACTTTATAAATATAAGGTTTCATTTTGAATGTTGAACGCGAGGTTGATACAATAACAAATTTCAACTTTTCACCATTTTGCATAAACTCAATGACCATGGCTTTGCAAATCTTTTGGGACGCGTTTATGAATATTTTATTTTGTTACACAAATTTTTGGTCAATAACGGTTTACGTGACTATCACCTCTTGTTATTGCAAGCATCATCACTTTATATAATTTATTTTCATCACAATAACTTTATGTATACAAACTCCTTTAACAATTTGGGTTACAAGATTTCTTTCAATAATGATTTAAATATTTTCCCTAGCAATGAGTTACCGCGATGCTTTGTTATTATGTACATTTCTTAGAAACAATAAAACGACCTTAATTAAGACCTCATTTTCAGTTTTAGTCTATTATCGCTACGCGATTTACATATTTCGACATTAATTCGAGTCTCACAATTATTGCGATTTTCTTTTCTTTTTATGAGATGTTTCGATGACAATATTATGCACATGAGATTTCATTTTTGTGTTTTGAATTTTCGTGACCGAATGCAAGCTATTCAATAACAATTTGTGCAATACTTTCAAAACCTTAAATTTTCACTAAATATTTCATTATTATTTTAAACGATATTTTCATAACTATGTTATTCATATTTGAGCATTTATGCTTTTCAAGCAAGACGCGATTCTATACATTATTCTATATCATTTCATTTAATCTATTAACGGCCTATGTGTGGCTGTCTACAAGTTTTGACGCTATTAGAAACCGTTATTATAATGATGATTATATAAATGGTTTCGCAATAGAGGCCGTATTCACGTTTTATTGATTGTTTTGGTTGTTAATCAAATACTATTTTATTTATTTTGATACACGTATACGTCACCCCAAAGAAACTCACCTCATTCTCGTGATTTCATGCAATCGAATTCTCAATTACATTTAACCTCAAGTTGTTCACGTATGAAACTCATCGCACATTATTATTAATTGTAACATTGTGTACCCCGACTTCATGTACTCACCTTTTCGGGTTTCTCATTTTCACTCTTTGTATTCTCGTTTCACTTATTGGATTTCACATTTCCTTCTATCAGAGTTCTCATTATTAAATTTTCACTCACCATATTTTGTACTAATTTAGTGACCCGACTTTCAACCATGGATTTTAATGATTTACTTATTCTTTACATTGAGGGCTTTTGACTTCAAATCTCGTTTCATATTGTTTACCCTAAAATTTTATATTATTCGATCGTCGTTACTTATTTAAACCAAATTAATATTTTCACCTTGGTTTATATTTTTAGATTTAAATTGTTTCAATTATTTATTCCATTTTCCTACTTATTTAAAAAAAAGTCAACCCCAAAATTTCCAACCGCGGGTATTATTTATTCAATATGTGTAAATATTCAACAGATTCATGCACGTTTCTAATGTTTAAGATTTCAAAATAAATATATCTTTTAAACCACGCAATGGGACGAACCATGTGGACCATACGACGATCTAAATATTTATGGGTGCCCACTTAATTATCGAAATCCCCGTATGGAAGCCATAGTAAGTACACTTGTGTACAATAACTCAGGTCCGAGGATGATAGCGGAAAAACGGTAGAAATGCGAGTTATGATAAGGGCATGGTGGATACGCCGCTGGTACTTCCTATATATAAGTGCCTTTATTATATTCTCATTTGTAGCGTTTTTCGAGTCATGCAAAGATTTGACGTTATTTTTTTCCTTAAATTGTTCATGCAATTATCTTACTAAAGACAATATTCGTTAATAATTACTTTTGTTTAAGTTTATTTTAATTTCGGGACGAAATTTCCAAAAAAGTTGGGGATACTATGACATTCGTCAAATTCGAGTATCGAGTTGTAATCGTTTTGTAAACTTTTATTACGTAAAACCCGACTCAACATTTCTTTAGAACCTTATTTAATTATTATATAATATTATTATAGACCTCAATCTTAAATAAATCGATGTTTGTCATAATATAGTGTTGTTAAAAAAAACGCAAGTGGTTCAAACTGATTTTCGTAAACTCGTTATAAGCTTTGGAGACTTTTAAACTCACATTAAACATTGATTGAAACTTAAGGGGGGTGTTATGAAAATATGTAATATATATATATATATATATATATATATATATATATATATATATATATAAACTTAAACAAACAAACCCTAAACCTAAACCATCAACCCAGCCGCCCCCCACCTCTCTCACACTTCCGGCGCCGTTTTCCGGCGACGTCCGGCGGCTCCGATTCGGCCACCCACTCCCCCGTAACCCGACACCACCACTTCCCTAACCTTTCTTCCGCTCGGTGTCTTCGGTAGCCGGAGCTGCAGCCCCATAATCCCCTCACGTTTTTCCGGCCACCCCGTCTTCCTCCCTATCCTCGTCTCCGGCCACCGGTAACCCTATCTCTTTCTCGGAATCTGCTACATCTATCTCTCCGGCTCGCTCTCTTTCCCGTATCTCTCTCTCTCTTTCTCGTATCTCTCTCACCCTCTCCGGCTCTCCCTCTCTCTCTCTCTCTCTCAGGTTCGTTTTTCCAGCACGGCTCCGGCAGCCTTCTTCTTCGGCGACCATACAAACCTCTAAAAGGTAATAAGTTTAGGCTTTTGGATGTTTATGTTGTAGGGAAGAGTTTGTTTTAAATTGTTATTTAAAATATGGAATTGGATTGTTAACAGATTGTGTTTCAAGATTTGATTGTTAAGTCGTCTCGTCAAGACCCGAGATCGAGCCCCACGTTAAAAACCTATTTTGTGTTATCGTTGTTAAAAGTCATATAATTAGTATAAAACTATTTAAATATATAAACTCATTATTTATAACAATTATTATTATTATTATCATTATTATTATAAATATTAAAGTTGCTATTATTATTTATAAAGATCATATTATTATTAATTAAAATCATATTTCTATCATTTATTCATTAACAATAATATGATTATATTTATTTTGTGAATTCGTCGAACCAACATCGAGTATTATATCATTTTTTTACTATCAATATTACTTATTATAATTATTATTATTTTTATCAACAACACTTTAAATTAATACCAAGATTTTTATTCTTTAACTATTATTATTAGTATTATTAATAATAATTATTGTTATAATTATTGTACTATGTTAGTATTATTAAAAATATTTATTGTTATTATTATTATTATCTTATATATTCATATATATGTGTATATATATATATGTATATATATATATAACATATTTTTAAAGTCATTATTATCTTTACTATCTTTATCGTTAATAATATTATTATAAGCTTTATTATCAGTTCATTTTATAAAGCCGAACTCTTGATTTAAACCCGTCTTGTTTCTATTCAATATTGGGTTAGTTATTTAAAAGCCCAATAAAATAATATTATTTTACTTTAAATTACCAAATTAAGTACGAGTATCTAATCGTTAACAAATTAACCGGTAACCCGACTAACAACCGAACCTTCTCGTTCAATGTTTCAATGTAATTTCAACTAAAGTTCAAGTTCATTAATATTATTTATTCTTTATAAATTAGCTTTCAAGTCGGATTTGTTCGTTTCGTTCACAAGCTTTCTATATGTCAATCACTTATTAGTTCTCAATTCGTCAATCGAGGTGACTACTTTCATACCCCATTTTCCATCTTTCATTTTGGGGTGACATTTCATACTTATCAAACTAAATGCTTTATTTACTAGAATCTTAAACCCACAAACGTGATTATATACTTTCCTTAAATAAATGCTCGATTTGGTGTTCTATGCTTACATGCTTATGTGCTTATGCGTTTACCGCTTTTGGTTGGTTGATTCATAAATCCGTGAACTATCTGGTATTCTCTTATAGCACGGTGCCGTTAATGTATTCTTGTTAACGACCTCATGAAATCCGAATCTATTTGGTATTCTCTTATAGACGGTGCCGTTAATGTATTCTTATTAACGACCTCACATAAAAATCCTGAACCATCTGGTATTCTCTTATGGCAGGTGTCGCTAATGTGTTAGCGATCTCATATTATCCATATTGTTGCTTTTATTTATGGTTTTGTATACAAGTTTTGTGGCTTTTTTTTATTATTATATACTTATATGCTCAAACTTATGAATTGCTCACCAACCTTTGTGTTGACAAACTTTATTTTATGAAATGTTATAAGTTTGACTTTTGTTGACTCGAGGACTTGAAGAAAAACGTTACCAAGACCATTAGGGTATTAGTAAAACGAACAATATGATTGCTACTTGTTTTCAAATTTGTTTGTATGAACGAGATGTGTTGTTTATTGATTTATGAAATAAAATGAGTTGATTAAATATTGTCACTTTAAATAGTGTCTTGTGTATTTGGGCAATCGGTTGCACCCCAGCATGTTCCGCCGCCTTTGGTCGGGGTGTGACAGTGGGTATGCAACTGAGCTGAACACTTGGGTGATGTAAGGCCCCGTTACCAGTGCCCTACATTTGGTCGTTGGATTTACTCGTAAAAACAGTTCTAAATATCAGAGTTAATAAAGACATTCACGGAATATTAAAAACATTCAAACCATTTCATTACATAACCACATTTCTTGTCTTAACGATCATTTCAAATCATATAACATAAAAATTGTCTTTTAAATAAAATAACACTTCCTTGAAATGCCAGCCTTTTCAAGTCCATGCCATGTGTCTCCCCTTATGCAAGCTGCCTCAATCTACTCATCTGCGTGCATACTAAAAGTCAGCTACGCTGAGTAAGTTCTAGTTAATCGCATATCTTACTTGACATACACATATACGTTCTCGAAGGTACGCATTACATACATAACTTGTACTTCATTCATCCCTACACATGTACAGCTAACCTTACGTTATAAAGGGCATTTCACCCTACATACCTCGGATATTATTAGGGTCCGGTACCCTCCATCCTTGGATATTATTAGGGTCCGGTCTCCCTTCATCCTCGGATATTATTAGGGTCCGGTCTCCCTTCATCCTCGGATATTATTAGGGTCCAGTACCCTCCATCCTCAGATGTTATTAGGGTCCGGTCACCCTTTCTTCCATACCTTCATACCATACCTTTCTATATACATAATTGTATGTTTCATACATACATACATACATCATTCATTCTTCATATATAATAATTTTATCATCTAACCTTTACCTGGCAGCACATGCAATATCCGAAGATCGTTCATGTACTATTTACATTCCATACATATATAACTCATACATCATACATACTTCATCAAACATCAATCATACACCATATATATCATTCATATCTTTAGCTACCCCCTAACGGTCCATGCCATATTCGAAGATCATTCATGCACCGTCAAGCAATCATCATACATAATTCATATAAGGCATACACTTACCACTTAAGGTAAGTGTATTAACTATCACATCGAGTATGCACACAACCCCAAAAACATAACAAGGAAGTGGGGCTAGAAACTCACCTGAAGTCGGTTACGTTCACCGTTAATAGTTATTCCTTTCTTCAGTTGGGCACGGCTAACTTTATAATAATTACATGCATCAATTAACTATCACTACTCATCTAGCGTTTCTAGTCTAATTATAACCCTCAACGAACGGGGGTCCGGGGGCAGCGCCCCTGGCAGCGGGGTCAGCCCCTAGTAGGGTCCAAGGGGCAGAGCCCCTGGCTTGGGTCGAGTTGCCAGGTCAGCTTGGAAAAATTTTATTTCTATTAACTGTCTTAACACATTTTCCATTAGAGTTTTGAATCATTAATAAATTGCTAACTTAAAATTTCAAGGGCTTCTTTGTAATTAAATCATTCTTTTTCCAAGTTCAGGGACCATTCTGCCATTTTAGTAAACTTCTAGTTCGCTACTTATTGTTAACGAATTGGGTTATCATAACGAATTGGTTCTCATAGCGAATTGACCCCTTTAACGAACTGGACTTCTTAACGAATCAGTCCATAGCGAACCAGTCCATATAACGAATTAGTCCATCTAATTCATTATCTCTTCTAACGAACTGGCTATAACGAATCAAGGGTGATTCATTATATTTTCCCCTTAACGAATTGAACACGAACTAAGTCTAGTTCGTTAGATTTTCCTTTAACGAATCGCTTGACGAATGAGACTTAGTTCGTTACTCCTCCCTTAACGAATCAACACACGAATTACCTGCGGTTACGCCCGCTAACGACCCACTATAAAATAGAAGAAATTTATTTTATTATTATAACCAAAAGTAGGATGTTACAGGTGATTCCGAATTCCTTGCACCATGTGCTAAAAGGCTTCTCAGCAAAGTGCTTCCCATTTTCCGTGACCAACACTCCTGGCAGCCTATAGCGGCAAATGATGCTTTTCCATACAAAGTAGATGACTTGTTTGCCGTTATTTTTGCTAGTGGTTTGACTTCAGGCCACTCGGTGAAGTTGTCCACGACTACTAACATAAATTTGACCCCACCCTTGGCTGGTGGATATGGACCAAAGATATCTATTCCCCACTTGTGGAATGGCCAAGCCAAGGATATGGGAACTAGATCTTGTTTGGGGCTTTTGGGAACCGGTGCATGAATTTGACAAACTTCACATTTTTTAAGTTGTTCTGTTGCATCTCGGTGCATCGTGGGCCAGAAGTATCCAAGGTTCATCAATTTTGCAACCACTGTTCTTGGTCCAAAATGAGCTCCACATATCCCCTTGTGAACCTCTTTGATCAGATATTGACTTTGTTCAAGGCCCACACATCTTAGTAGTGGTGCAAGGTAAGCTTTTTTATAAAGGGCTTCTCCTTGCAACACATACTGTCGGGACTTGATTCGAACCCTTTCCGCCTCTATCTGGTACAGAGGTAACTCACCATTTTTGAGGAACTTTTCTATGGGAGTCATTCAATTAGGACCCTCTTCAGTGATTACATCTTGAACCTCCAATTCTTGAATTGAAGGAATTTTCAACACTTATACCAATACTTTCTTGGTGAGGTGTGCAAAAGTGAGGGATGCTTGTTTGCTCAGGGCATCGGCTCTTTTGTTTTGTAATCTTGGGACTTGTTTAATGGTGCATTCTTGAAACATGTTCATTAACTCTTTTGCTTTGTCATGATACTTCTTCATGCTGGGCTCTTTTGCTACATAGCTATCATTGACTTGACTTGAAACAAGCAACGAGTATGTGAAGACTTGTAGCTTTTGGATCTTCATCTCTTTGGCAATTTTCAGGCCAGCGATCAATGCTTCATATTCAGCTTCGTTGTTGGTGGTCTGAAATTCAAGTCGTAGAGCCTATGTAAATTTTAATCCTTCGGGGTTGATTAAAATAAGCCCAGCTCCTGACCCTTCAATGCTAGAAGCTCCATCGGTAAAAAGCTTCCAGGCTTCAGGGTCAGAAGGTTCAGTGGCAGTTGTATGTATTTCAGGAATGACTTGCTTCGGGATTTCTACAATGAAATCCGCCAAGACTTGGGCTTTGACAACTTTTCTTGGGACATAGGTGATGTTATGTTCACCTAGCCCCACAGCCCATTTGGCCAATCGGCCTGAATTTTATGGTTTTTCCAGCACACTTTTGATGGGTTGGTCAGTGACCACTTGTATAGGGTGTGCTTGAAAGTACCTTCGAAGCCTTCTGGCGGTTTGAATTAAGGCCAGGGCAAGTTTTTCCAAAGGAGTATATTTGATCTCTGCCAGTTTTAACGTTTTATTAAAGAAATAAACGGGTGCCTGAACTTTGTTGCGTTCGATGGTTAGGACCGCGCTTAATGCTTCTTCAGCCATTGAGAGATAGATAGAGATCAGTTCTCTTGTTTCAAGGCTGCAATAGCTGGAAGTGAAGCCAAGTGTTGCTTCATTTGGTTGAA
The DNA here is from genome assembly GCF_021521415.1 of Bidens hawaiensis. Classification (NCBI taxonomy): domain Eukaryota; kingdom Viridiplantae; phylum Streptophyta; class Magnoliopsida; order Asterales; family Asteraceae; genus Bidens; species Bidens hawaiensis. The sequence goes on from NW_027492879.1 coordinate 94,829, forward strand.
GGCTTCTTCCGCTTTTTCCGTCCACCTGAAGTCTTTTTTATTGGTGCAACCCTTTAGTGTTTTGAAGAAGAGTAGAGATTTCTCAGCGAGCTTGGAGGTAAAACGCTTCAAGGCTGCAAGCCTTTCGTTCAGACTTTCCACTTCTTTTTTCTTTGTGGAGATCTAGTTTGAAGAACAACCCTGACTTTGTTGGGATTGGCTTTTATGCTTCTTCGAACCCAAATGAACATTTTCCGAGATTGAGTTTCGTGTTGATCTTCCTCAGGTTTTGGAAGGTTTCTCGTATGTCATCGAGAATTTGATGCTCGGTTTTACTTTTGATTACCAGATCATCGACATAAGCTTCAAAGTTTCTGCTAATTTGGCTGGCAAATGTTTTGTCAATAAAACATTGATAGGTTGCTCCGGCATTTTGTAGCCCAAAAGGCATCTTTTGATAACAAAAAATACCCTTGTCCGTGTGGAAAGCAGTTTTTTCTTCATCTTCTACTTTCATGAGAATTTGATGATAACCCTTGTAAGCGTCGAGAAAACACTTAAAGGGATGGCCGGTTAAAGAGTCAACCTTGAGGTCCATCTCGGGTAAAGGATAGCAATCTTTCGGGCATGCCTTGTTCAAGTCTTTGAAGTCGATGCACATCCTCCAAGACTTGTCAGGCTTTCGAACCATGACTGGATTAGCAACCCAAGACTGATATTTGACCTCACGTAGGATCCCAGCTAGGACGAGCTTTTCAACTTCTTGGCATGCTGCCAAGCTTCGTTCAGGAGCCAGGCTCCGTTTCTTTTGGACAACAGGCTTGGCATCAGGTGGTATTTTTAGCTCGTGCTCTTAATGCTTCGAGGGATGCCCGTCATGTCTTCCGAGCACCAAGCAAAGACATCGCTATAGTGTATCAATAGCTTCTCAAGGTGCGAGAGAGTTTCTTTGGAAAGGCTTGTGTTTACCCGTACCTTTTGTTCAGGATACTTTGGGTTTATGATCAAGCCTTGGTCATCGTTTTCGTTTCTTGAACTTTCCCCTTCAACCGTGTAAACCTCTTGGGTGGGTTGAAGGGTTGCAATCCACCTATCGGTGGGAAACTTTACGGCACCTTGACCAACCGAGACAGCCATGTTGAACGCACATTGTCCTGGCCTTCCTATGATTACATCATAGTTGGAAGGTATGTTGATAACCACAAAAGTGAGTGGTTTGGTTTTCTTCGTTTTGCCTTCACTAAAACAGACATCAAGGTTTAGTTGGCCCAGAGGCTTCAAGGGTATATCGGTGATACCTTTTATAGATGACCCGGAGGGTTGAAGCCTTGAACGTTCTTCCTTACTTAGTTGGTTGAAGAACCTTTCATATATGATCTCCGTGGCCGCGCCTGTGTCGATGTAGGCTTTGCTTATTTTGAGCGTTCCCACGTTCGCTTCTACCACCAAAGGGTTTGAGAGTATGTCACCATGAGGTGGCGGGAAGCAGACGCATTGAAGCTCCCAAGCCTTCAATCGTTGTTGTTTGTGGGGAACACCTTGGTCTATATTCACCATGTTCACTTCTTTTCTTTTTCTCTCGGCCATCTTGTCCTTGACCCCCTTTACCAAATGGTACAATTCTCCGGACTTAACAGCTTCCTCAATTCTTCTCTTGAGTTGAAAGCAATCGTTGGTGTGGTAACCTTTTTCTTCGTGGAACTCACAGAACTGGGTGGAGTTTTCGTTTTTCTTGCTTTTGGGCAAGGGTCGAGGAGGTCGGAAGCTTTGTTTTACTTCTTCGGTAGAAAGGATTTCCTGATGGGTTTTGGTTAGAGTTGTGAAGTTCACAGTCTTTTCCCTGCTTGGAAGGTTCCGACCTTCAGGCCTTCTTTAATCTGAGCTCCTTGGATATCTATCATAGGGACTAAAGTCCCCTCTCTTTCGGTTGGGGCTGTTGCCTTGCCAACTAGGAGATCTTTTTCTTTGTTCTTTGAAATCAACGGCCTCTTCTCCTCGGATATGAGCCTCAGCTTGTTCGAGAGCCTCTTCAAGGGTTTTAGGTAGGCACTTGTTAAAGTCCCTTGTGAGGTACTTGGAGGTGATGGCGTTCATGAAGCCTGCCACCCTCATTTTTTCGTCGCCCCCCACATATGTCAACCCTTCATTCTTATATCTTTCGTTGAAGTCTTGAAGGCTTTCATCATCTTTTTGTTTTATCTGAAAAATTACTGTGGCATCCTTGACGTACCTCCTTTGTTGTGAGAAGTTGGCCAAGAATCCCTTGCTCAGATCATCGAAGCTTCGAACACTTTGGGCAGGAAGGTCGTTGAACCATATCCTGGCTGATTCGACAAGTGTTTGCATAAACATTAAACAACATTCAGTGTGGGACCATTTTTCGATTCTGGCAGCATCGGTAAAAATCTGGAGGTGGTCTTAGGGATCCTTGGTCCCATCATATGTTTTTATATGGGATGGCATCTTTATTTTCATTTGAGAGTTATAATCGGTGATTTGTTTAGAGAAACAAGATAGGTTACCGGGCTTATAGGGCTTTGCAAGGTCTTCTTCTACCCTTGTAGCAAGATTATGACTTGTTGCTCCTTGGTGAGTACTCAGCGCTTGGTTGATGAGCTGGGTCCAAGGGAAGTGTGCCATCATTTGAGCCATCATCTGAAGCATGAGGTTAAAGCCTTGAAGGCTTTCAGCAGTTGCTGCTGTTAGTGCACAGAAATTTGACAATGTGGATATCTTATCCTGGCATATGTTTTGGATCAGTTATCCTTAGCGTGTGTTCCAGATCCCGTCAGGATCAATGATCCACAGTACTTATTATTTACTAACGGTTGTTCTCATGTGTAGTCTTATATTTAGCAGGTATAACGGTTAGAAGACTCGGTCTATCTACTAACTTGCAGTCAAGAAGATATTGACGTGTCTGGATCAATTATCCTTCTGAAGAGTTCTAGAGCTATGTCAGGATCATGGATCCTCGGTATTTGGTGCTATTAACGGTTGTTTCTTATATGAAGGCTGATATTTATAAAGTGTAACGGCTCCAAGACCTGGTCTACCCCCTATTTCACAGCCTGAGTGATGGAGCACGTGGTCAAAGTGGCAGTTACGATTATATTTAAGGCAATGGCGGATTTTTAGGGATTATTAGTTAATAGTATTTATTATTCATAACTCCATTGAGTTATTATGTTTGATGTATAAATAGAGGCTATGATCAGTTAGGAAAAAACACAACAACACAATCTGCTCACTACGAATTCAGCAGCATACACACACACATAGCTTTCGTTGTAATACTGATTATAATCTCCAACCTTGTATCCTCATTTTTTTAATATAGTGGTGATCAACGAGTTGTCATCACCCGGGGTTTTTGTGCCGGCGATCCGAACCAGATCAAGGGCTTTTCCCCGTAACAAATCCATGTGGTTGTGTTTGCAATCGATACATACTTGTTTTCATCACCATAGCACTAATCCTCGCTAAACGAATTTGGATACATTATCCTTAGTAGATTTTTATCCAAAACAATTTGGCGCCCACCATGGGGCAATTGGTGCTATAATCCATATTATTCCTATTGTTTTCAAACTTTTCATACCCATATCACTATTAATGGCCTCTCAATAAACCTCTGCTTCATCAACCACGCGGTCTACGGTTCCTCTCTCATCAAGGACTTTTCCGCCGATGCCTCCGCCAATAACGGGAGCACCACGGCTCGCTGCTGCTGGAAGCAAGACACAGCTGCCAGTCTTTCAGAGCTCAAGAACCACTGCTGCCACCCCGGTGGTTAGTACTAACATTGATGTTTCATCTATGTTGTCGGGGTTAAAGAATATATGGAGCAGCAGAACAAGACCAATCAAAGGATCCTTCGTGAGATAGAAGATCTCAGGAAGAATAAGAGGCCAGCGGAGGATCACACTCCCCTGATACCCAGGATGCTGGATTTCACTAGTTTAGGATCCATGGCTCAGTTTACTCAAGGATCATCTATCCTTCAACAAGGGTCCATGGGTCAACAGATTTAAGGATCCTCACTGTTTCAGCCAGGATCATCTATCCTTCAACAAGGTTCCATGGGTCAAAAAACTCAAGGATCCTCGTACTTCCAGCAAGGATCATCTATCCTTCAACCGGGGTCCATGGGTCAACTAGCTCAAGGATCCTCAACTTTCCCACAAGGATCAACCATCCTTCAACCAGGATCTTCTGGGTTATATCACCAGGGATCCTATAATTCACAACCTCAAGGATCCTTCTTTCAGAATCAAGGATCCTCCGGACTTCAGCATCAACGATCTTCCGAACTTCATGAAGGAGATATAATCCCCATGCAAACCATAGCTTCTGGAGGACCAACTCCTATTGCAGACTCCTCTTATCCCAACTACTCATACGGGATGCCTACCTTCACCCAGCAAAGAGGTAACTCGTATGATCCTATATCCTTTAACGCTAACCATGGTCCCGTGCAGGATGCAGGTATCAACCAAGCTATGGCCAGGAAGCTACAGAAGCTCAAGGATATGATATCCAGTGTTCCCGGGGTGATACAGCCTATTCCCGAGATACCTGAGGGGAGTCACAAGTTATCCAGATTTGCTCCACCTATCTGTGATGCTAAAATCCCGAAGCGATTCCAAACCCCCAACATGAAGACTTACGGCGGAACCACTGATTCTGAAGAACATGTGGCACAATACAGAGAGAGAATGGAAATCAACCCTATCTCGGAGAGACTCAAGGAAGCCTGCTTGTGCAAAGGCTTCGGATCCACACTCACAGGATCAGCATTAAAATGGTTGCTAAGTTTTCCTCCTTTCTCAGTTACTTCTTATTCACATTTAGTTAACTTGTTCAACATCCAATTTTCCTGTAGCAGGAAATTTGAGAAGTTAACTAGTGATTTACACCGAGTTATCCAACCTAGTGATGAATCCCTAAGGGATTTTGTTACGAGGTTCGGCAGGGAAGCTTTAGAAATCCCTAATCTTGACATGGCTACCGCTGTTGAAGCATTCAAGATGGGAATTCAGAAGGGCTCCCCCTTTTATAATAATATTGTGATGACTCCGTGCAGGAACCTAGATGAAGTAAGAAACAGGGCACTCAGATTCATACGTTTGGAAGATGACAGGTGGATCCAGGATCGTCTGGGGAGTCAAACAAAACAAGAATCCTCTGACAAGAAGCAAGGATTCTCATTCAACAACAACAACTCGAAGCCCTACTCCAAATTCAACAACCAAAACGTCAGAGCTGTTGAAGAGGGGGATGATGATGAGGACGACCCGAGCCTTTCAGAGTACTGTTTCTCCGTAGATACCCATGGTTTAATTTGTGCCATGAAGGATCTAGGGGAGAAAGCAAGGTGGCCACGAAAGAACGAGAAGTCGACCGCCTTCAAAGACAAGTCTAAGTGGTGCGCTTTCCACGAAGATTTTGGCCACACGACGGATGAGTGCATTGGTTTAAGGAGGGAGATCGGATACCTCCTGATCAAGGGCCACTTCAAAGAGATTTTGGGGTGGAAGAAATCCAAGATCCAGGATCCTGAAGATCTTCCACAAAAAGCAACGCCACCACCACCAGACGCTCATGTAATAAACTTCGTCTACAAAGATTATGACATACTTCAAACTTCTTGTCCTGAAGAAGAGTTCAAGCTAGACGATGAGAGAAGGCCACTCGTCCCCACTACTCGAGTAACTGGTGAAAGAATATTCTTCGATTCGAGCATCCAGGATCCTCACCAGGATGAACTTGATATACAAACGGTCAATTTCATCAATGGAGGATCCGACATATGTGGAACATCCTTCTCCGCAGCGAAGAGACTTTCTAAGGAAACCAAGTTGGATAATGGGGAACGACCAGTCATCTCCACCACTTTGACGACTGAAAAAATGATCTTTTTCGATGAAGAAGATAAATCAAGCATACATGATCCTCACCACGACGGTTTGATTGTCACTTTATTTATTGCTAATCATTATGTACGCAGGATCCTGGTAGATGGTGGGAGCTCAGTCAATATCATCCAACATGATGTTCTTCAGAAGATGAACATCCCGGATTCAGAGATCATTCCAAGGACATCGGTGCTAGTTGGTTTCAGAGGAGAAACCAAGAAAACATTGGGGGACATCAACCTCCCAATCTATATTGAAGGGTTAAACTCTTATAAAACTTTTTGTGTTATTGACAATCTGTCTTGTTGCAATGTTATTCTTGGCAGGCCTTAGATACATGGGATGAAGGTTGTAGCCTCTACTTACCATCAGTGCATCAAACTACCAACTCCTTGGGGAGTAGTAAGGATAGATGGTGACCAAGTGGAAGCTAAGAATTATTATTCTTCATCCATGAAGCCGACATCCAAACAGACGATAGTATAGCAATTACAGCAAAATCCTAGGAATGTACTGGAAGCTCGAGAGCAGGACCTAAAGAAGTATCCTTGGATCCTGAGGATCCAGACATGAAAGTTTACCTAGGATCCAGTATCCCTAATGAGATCGAGGAGGATATAGTATCCTTCTTAAAGCGAAGAAAATCTACATTTGCCTTCAGACATTCAGACATGACAGGTATTTCGAAGGAGGTAATTACTCATAAATTGGGCCTTGATCATTCTATTAAACCCGTCCATCAGAAGCGAAGGAAATTCGCTCCTGAGAGGAACGCGATCATACAAGAAGAAGTTGAAAAACTTCTTAAGGCCGGTATGATCAGAGAGGTTAAGTATCCTCGATGGTTGGCTAATGTGGTTGTTGTTTCAAAAAAGAATGGAAAGTGGAGGGTGTGTGTCGATTTTACTGATTTAAACAAGGCATGCCCCAAAGATCCTTTCCCGTTACCACATATAGACTCTATGGTGGATGCAATGACAGGACATGAGATGCTTACCTTTATGGATGCTTCCTCTAGATTTCAACAAATTCAGATGGAACCATCTGATCAAGAGCATACAACATTCATGACTCCTACCGGCATATATTGTTATATTGCTATGCCGTTCGGACTAAGAAATGCCGGGGCAACATATCAAAGATTGGTGAATATGATGTTCAAGGATCAGTTAGGCAAAACCATGGAAGTCTACATAGATGATATGGTGGTAAAGTCGAAAAAAGCTGAGGATCACCTCAGAGATCTTGAAGAAGCATTCAATATCCTCGACCAGTATAACATGAAACTGAACCCGTCCAAATGCCATTTTGGTGTTCAGGCTGGAAAGTTCCTAGGATACATGGTGACCAAAAGAGGAATAGAGGAGAGCCCCGAGAAAATAGAAGCCATCATCAACTTGAAGTCTCCTGTGAATGCTAAGGATGTCCAGAGGTTAACGGAAGAATAGCCGCTCTCAACAGGTTCATCTCAAGATCTTCCGAGAAGTGCAGAGATTTCTACGACATTCTTAGAAAGAATAAGAAGTTTGAGTGGACAGAAAAGCATGAGGTTGCGCTCAAAGCCTTGAAGGATTACTTATCCTCAGCTCCAGCTCTAATGAAGCCTGTGGATGGAGAATCCTTATATTTATATCTAGCAGTTTCAGGTAATGCAGTAAGTGTCGTCCTAGTCAAGGATCATGAAGGTGAACAACACCCCGTTTATTATGTAAGTAAGAGTCTTTTAGACACAGAAGATAGGTATTCTCATTTAAAAAAGTTAATTCTTGCACTCATTATGGCTTCTACTAAATTAAGACATTATTTTGAGACTTATACTATTATTTTGAGAACTAACTATCCTGTTAAGAATGTTCTTAGAAAGCCAGAATAGTCAGGTAGGATGGCTAAATGGGCTGTGAAGCTGAGTGCATATGACATTCAGTATGAGCCTAGAACAGCTATCAAATCACAGGCACTCACAGACTTTGTGGCTGATTTCAGAAGTGATATGCAAAAGGAAGCCGACCTAGAGGTTCGACAACTAGAAGAAACCAAGGATCATTGGATCCTCTTCATAGATGGAGTGTCCAACGTAAGAGGAACGAGATTGGGCATACTACTGAAATCGCCACAGGGGGACATAATACCCCAGTCCATTGCATGTGCATTCCAAGCCACCAACAATGAGGCAGAATATGAAGCACTCATCGTAGGTTTAATTTTAGCCAAACAAATGAGGATCAGTTATCTTCAAGTTTATGTAGATTCTTTACTTATAACTAACCACTTTAGTGGCTCTTATACCGTGAAAGGTGAGAATATGATCAAGTATTTAGAAATTGTGAAGGAATTAGCAAAATCCTTCGAGTTGTTTAGTATCACGCAGGTACCAAGAGAAGAAAATGCTGGGGCAGATGCCTTAGCAAACTTAGCATCATCATTGAAGATCCCGGATGATGTAAAGATACCTATCATTCATATACTTTCGCCAACAATAGGAGAGAAAGAAGTTGGGAAGATAACAAGTGACAAACAGATTGTACTTTGGGATCCATTATCCTCAGCCAGCCAAGGATCCTGGATCCTCCCAATCAAGAAGTACATTCCAACGGGAGATATTCCAGCCACGAAGAATCCCAAATCTTTCAAACTCAAGGTATCACAATATATTTTATTAGATGATATGCTATACAGAAAATCTCTTGCAGGTCCATATTTGAGGTGCATAGAGGATCCTGAAATCCAAGAGGTGCTCAAAGACTTTCACGAAGGTGATTGTGGTAATCATACTGGAGGTAGAGCTCTGTTTTCTAGAATTCTAAGAACTGGGTACTTCTGGCCACAATGAAGAGGGATGCAATGGAATACTCGAAGAAGTGTGATGCTTGCCAAAGGCATGGAAACATCCTTCACCAGCCAGCAGAACCTATGTATCCTATATCCTCTTCATGGCCTTTCATGAAATGGGGAATGGATATTGTAGGCAAGCTACTAAAGGCACCAGGTGGAAAGGTCTTTATGCTTGTTATGACAGACTACTTCTCCAAATGGATTGAAGCAGAAGCATTCGTGCAAGTCCGAGAAAGGGAAGTTATATCCTTCATTAAAAGAAATATTATAACTAGATTTGGTATCCCATCTGAAATTATTTGTGATAATGGTTCCCAGTTTATCGGGAAAAGAACCACTAACTTTTGTGACAGTTGGGGCATCAAGATGATCACTTCTACACCAGTTCATCCTCAAACCAATGGTCAAGCAGAATCAAGCAACAAGATTATCATCAACAACTTGAAGAAGAAACTAGGATCCAAGAAAGGCAAGTGGGCTGAGGAACTCCTTTATGTTCTTTGGGCTGATAGAACAACACCTAAGAATGCAACAGGTCAAACACCCTTCTCATTGGTGTTTGGATCAGAAGTTGTAATTCCTACAGAGATGGTGGTCCCTACAGCCAGAACAAGCATCCGTGATCCTGAGGCCAATGAAGAAATCCTTCTTGAAGACTTAGATACCGTTGAAGAAATCAGAGACCTAGCCAAGATCAGAATGGCAGCATATCAACAAAGGGTAGCTGGGGCATACAACAAAAATATAAGGATCAGAAGATTTCAAGAAGGAGATCTGGTTTTGAGGAAAGCCTTCCAAAACACAACCAATCCGGCAGATGGGAAACTAGCACCCAAGTAGGAAGGTCCTTATCTGATCGAGTCGGAAGCAGGGAAGGGGGCATATCATTTGCTCACCATGGAAGGCAACAGGTTACCAAGAGCATGGAATGCTATCCATCTCAAGAAGTATTTTTTCTAGTCAGGATCTAGTATCCTTTGAAAATCAAGCATCCATCTAGGATCAAGGATCCTAAAATTGGTAATATCTATCTGATCACTTATTCATTTCATATTCTTGTTATTAATTTAAGGATAATGTATTCTTAACATTTATCTTTTTCAAGATTTTAAGTAACAATGCAGATTTCAATAAAAGGTTCAATGTCTAAGAGGTTGGCCACCCCTCCCTCACGCTTAAGGTACATTGCTATTTTCCTTGGCATAGCCCATGATTGGATATGACCCCCGATGTTCATATCCTCCAAGGTTTAAAGGTTTTCACCTTTCTTATAAATTAGAATTTCTACACTCTCGTCTGGAGCGCACGCTATCCAACGTATAGTCCGGGGTAACGGGACCAGTACACGCTTAGTGGCTGACAATTTCGTTGCTTTCGGCTATATGGAGGATTCCAAGATTTATGGTAGACGTACCATACCACCGGTTTATAACGTTTTCACATTATCTCAAGACAAAGGTTTCTAACATTTTCATGTTAGCTAAGGTTTTGGCGTTTTCCCGTCACTCACGTTTGGGCTAAATCCCGGTTTGGGCGAGTCCCCAGTTGACATCCGTATCCTTGGGCCAGTCCCCAGTTTGGGCTTGTCTCCAGTTTTTAGGCTTGTCCCCAGTTTAACACCAGTTCATGGGCTTGTCCCTAGATTACACGGGCTTGTCCCCAGTTCACGGGCTTGTCCCCAGTTGCACGGGCTTGTCCCCAGTTGCACGGGCTTGTCCCCAGTTTATTGGGTTTAATCCCAGATAATATCATAAGTTATTTGCATCAGGTATCATAAATTAGATTCTGATGATCACCGAAGGATCAATACTTATGGATTCAAAATCCTTTAATTCAGTTTTATAAGGATTGCAAAAGGATCAATACTTATGGTAACTTAGGTCTAACCAGACCTTACGGTATGATTTCTGTTTATCGGTTTACACTTATTTGATTTCAGTTTATATCTTTATAGATATAAGGATTCATTATTCTCAATCTATTTTTATAAGGATTTAAGATCCTGGTTTATTTTTACAAGAATATTTTATCCTAAAAACTTTTTACTAAAGAATATTTCTCAAAAATTTCAACAAGTCTAAAGCTATATCAGACAAAATTTCAAAATAACAGACAATCAACAGATAGTTAAAAGATACTATTTATTAAACTTACTTGCAATTACCAAAAATCTTAACCCGGATTTCACCATTCAAAAAATGGACCATCCACTCGGGTTAAATAGGTGTTACTAGTTGTTCATGATTTGCAGGGAGAAGGATATACAACCGGAAGGGAAGTTCCCAAGGAAACTCCATTGAAATATGACAATTATATCCAACCTGTCAAATCTCATATGTTTTTGCAGGAAGTTTGAATTCAAAGGCAAAATGACAGTTGTGATCTTATCACAACCGCCATTTTGGGGGGAATTGTAAGTGCACAGAAATTTGACAATGTGGATATCTTATCCTGGCATATGTTTTGGATCAGTTATCCTTAGCGTGTGTTCCAGATCCCGTCAGGATCAAGGATCCACAGTACTTATTTTTTACTAACGGTTGTTCTCATGTGTAGTCTTATATTTAGCAGGTATAACGGTTAGAAGACTCAGTCTATCCACTAACTTGCAGTCAAGAAGATATTGACGTATCTGGATCAATTATTCTTCTGAAGAGTTCCAGAGCTATGTCAGGATCATAGATCCTCGGTATTTGGTGCTATTAACGGTTGTTTCTTATATGAAGACTGATATTTATCAAGTGTAACGGCTCCAAGACCTGATCTACCCCCTATTTCGCAGCCTGAGTGATGGAGCACGTGGTCAAAGTGGCAGTTACGATTATATTGAAGGCAATGGCGGATTTTTAGGGATTATTAGTTAATAGTCTTTATTATTCATAACTCCATTGAGTTATTATGTTTGATGTATAAATAGAGGCTATGATCAGTTAGGAAAAAACACAACAACACACTCTGTTCACTACGAATTCAGCAGCATACACACACATAGCTTTCGTTGTAATACTGATCATAATCTCCAACCTTGTATCCTCATTTTTTTTAATATAGTGCTGATCGACGAGTTGTCATGATCACCTGGGGTTTTTGTGCCGGCGATCCGAACCATATCAAGGGCTTTTCCCTGTAACAAATCCGTGTTTTTGTGTTTGCAATCGATACATACTTGTTTTCATCACCATAGAACTAATCCTCACTAAACGAATTTGGATACATTATCCTTAGTAGATTTTTATCCAAAACAGCTGCTATTTGGTTTGTTACCATGGGGGTGCTCATTGCTGCACTCCGAGCCAAGGGCAAGGCCGCCATGGCCTGCTCCCATGTGGCGGATGTAGGAGGATGAACACTTGAAGCTGGTGACTACAATATTTGTTCTAGAGTAGTTTCATGCCCGACAGGTTGTGAAGTGAACAAAGGGAAGGCTGTCGGGCTTGGCCTCCCGTAGGCATAAGGAGTTGGGTAAAAAGGTTGGCAGGTTACACTTGGACCAGCTTCTAAATGAGAAGCAGCTGGTTGTGAGCTAGTATGAGGGGGAGATGGAGGTCCGAGTGATAGTGAGGGTTCCGGATCGTCATAATCCAGCCTTATTCTTATCCCATTTTCTCTTTCTTGGCTCACATGTTGGTTAAGAAGAGATTTTAATTCTAAGAAATGTCTTGCTACCCCTTTCGGTGTCAAGTCGACACGCTCCGGGATGTTTGTGACTCCTACATGAGGAGAAAAAACTCCAGATCGTGAAAGGGTTGGAGTTCGGAAAGGTGAAAATTCGGAGAACAAAGGTCCCGTTAAAGTACCTCCCGGAGTGGAAAGAGGTGTGGTCGTAGCCGGAATTTGCGGGCTAGCATTTGGTGTCGGTGTTCTTGACACTTGGTCAACTTCTTCGGGAGATTCACTTTCCGAAATGACGATTTTGATGAAAATGGAGCTACACTACTGGTCTTTAAGATAAAGTAAGCGGCGTAGCCCTATGGTGGGCGCCAACTTGTAGCTACAACAATTATAAGACCAATGATAGTGAATAGACTGGTTAGGCTAACAGGCTTCAAGGGTTCCGGTTAACCTAACGCAGGTCGTCGGGTCCCTCTGCGTTTGCAACACGTAGAGAGAGGTTCACTAGTTTAGTTGTTATTATAGTTCACTAAGGATCCAAGACCATGATGTTGGAACCGGATTTTGGATGCAAGTTCTTAGTGAAGCTATGTAGTTTTTGGAGTAAGAAAGAAGCAAACAAAGTGCAAGTTTCTCAAGGAGGAAGAGAAGATCAGAGAGTATATGTTAACTCTCAGATTTGGTGTGTGTTTTATGGCTGAGTTGTATTTCTTTTATAGAGGGAGGAATGCAAGCCTTTTATCCAATGGATAAACTAATGAACCTCCAGTTTGGTAGAGGGTTGACCATTTATGGGCGGGAAGCTTTTGACCTTCGGTTAATGATTATAATAAAATTACTTTTTCTGAGTGTGTCCCCTCTTTTACGGCAGATGGATGATGTGAACAGTGATTTGATGTGGTACTGTTGCGCGTGCTTACTGTTCACGTCGTTGTTTTTTTACTTATTTGGGCGGGAAAACTAACCTTTTAACCTTCTAACCTTTTAGCGTTAATGTGTAAAAGCCATTTTACCATACTTTGAGCTACCCCCGTCATCAATAACTAATAAGAACACCCCAAATAAAAAGAATAGTGTCAAAGTTTAACAAAAATGAGGGCTAGGATGCTTACAAAAATATTCATGAAGTTCGGGACCAAAGTTAAACTTAACGCAACTTTATTGATTAAAGGATACTCGGTCACTCACATAAAATAAGTTTTAATTAATCTACTCAATGGTTTTGATAGATGATTTTATTGGAGAGTTGTTTGCATTCTCTTTTGAAAGCTTTGCAGATATGAATGCAAACATTAGAGTAGGTTAGTAACTATTTTATTTATTAAACTTAACTCAAATTTATATTTATTGAAATACGAATTGTTATAAATTGGTTGTGGCTAAATGGTAGAGCACTCACTTTATTAGTGAGAGGTAGGGGGTTCAAATCTCACTATCACCAATTTACATGGGAGATATGAGGGATGACCCTGGCTTGCCAGGGTTCGAGTTCTGATCTCACCCGGTTTTACCGGCTCCTCGCTGTCGTGCCATTTGGCGTGGGGGTCGGGTTTTATCAGGTGAATCCCTCAATAGGTAAACCGCTAGGGGCTCCGTCCGTCTGGACTAGTGGCCGGCTCGGGCTACCTTTAGCCAATGGGGGTCGCGTATGGAGTACCCGGCGTTACTTAGTTGGTCGTTAAAAAAAAACATACGAATTGTTTTACTTATTTACTTATTTTTATACAGATATCGGTTGCGTTACTCACTGAAAGCCCATTACTTCTTTTGAAAAAAAGGTCCTGATGATGTCATAATGAATTTAATAGTTAAAGACGATTAGTGAGTATCCGTATTACATTTTATTTATTTATTATTTTGCATATTTAATCATATATATTCCTATATTAATGATGTTTTTATTTAAATTTTCTATAGTAACCGGGTAAATAATATGACTCTTTTTGGTGATTATGCAAAACAAATGGACGCATATATCACCAAATACCCTAATGCTTAATAGTTGTATTGAAAAAGAAGGCGTTCTTTCCTCCTCAAGTCAAAGGTCAATTTTACCGTCGGCCATTTGCACGGTGAATGAGGATTTTCTAGATCGAACACCATTTAACTTAATAGCATAGATAGAACTTGATAAGGTCTGTTGTTATTATTTCGATTTTTTTCAGATATATATAAACGTGCTTTATATAAAGTTCTGTTGTTATTATCTATGACATTGATGATGATGATGATGATGATGATGATGATTAATAAATCCAAGGAAAACCAAGTTTCGGGTGACATATCTGGAGATAAAAACAATCTATTAACTCCAAAAAAGGAAAAATAGATGTGTTCATGACTTTAAGAACAACATTTGTGTTTCTTTTCTTTTTGAGGTTGTGGTCATGTTTTTCCGGTAAATACGTTTATGTTTTCATTTTTTTTTATTATTATGTTTGATAAATGGTTGTTTGGTTTGACATTAGAAAAGTTTTAACGGTTTATCAATAATGGTTTGTTTTATTTTGAGGTTTCCAGTTATTTTTTACGGGTAAACACATTTACGTTGGTAGTTAATATTATTGGTTGGTTTGACATTTGACAAGTTATAATCATGGTTTATGTTCAATTGTTCATTGTTTGTAATAATAAATTTTGTAATTTTTGTTTTCAAATTATTAAACGATTTGTTTGATATATATATATATATATATATATATATATATATATATATATATATATATATATATATATATATATATATATATTCACCTAACCCGTGTAACATACAGGTTAGATACATACAGGTTCTAACCTCTAGTGAAAACTAATATTATCGTGGGTCATTTTATGTGACTTTATTTATAAATGGAGTTGACTTATAAAGGACTACTAGGCGTAAGTCGAGTAGTGCAATCAGGAACTTCAGGTACACTGCCGCCAATGACTTGGCAATTGGAATTGGGTAACAATTTCATGTAGTAGAAACCGAAGACTTTGGTGATCAAGAAATCAATGATTGGTTGGCTCTTCTGGGTAAGTGATTCGGGTACACCGCAACCGATATATCAGGTTCTGTCAGGTATCAATCAGGTGGCTTTTTTTTATTGGTTGCTCAATTTGGGTAGCTTGGGTAAATCGGGGTGCGCCCTTGATACCCTAGCTCATCAAAACTGAAACTTGCGGTTTACTCAAACCACATTCTTACCTTGGTTCGAGCTCTGCTCGTTTATAAACTGAATTAACTCGACTTGACTTGTTTATAAACCAAGGTTGCAAAAGTCGCTAGGCGGACCCTAGGCGGCCGACTGGGGAGTTTGGTGTACTCGGAGTACTCGGGGAATATTCGGAGAGTACTCGGACATGGTAAATATATAGAAAATTAATTTTTGGATATTATATATATGTCAAATATCATAAGTTTACTAATATTTATAATAAAATATGTGAATATCAATATAAATAAAAGAAATACATTTTTAAATAATAAAATATTCTAAAAATTACTAATCATTAATTAAAAAAATGATATTTGTTATATAATATTATTGAAATACGAACCATGTTTTATTTTTTTGAGTCAAAATCGGTCAAAGTTCACCGATACGATGTGGTTCTGGCTGGGTTGACCACATTTGACCGATTTTAGTAATTAGGCAGATTTACATAAACTCGCATCGGCGACGTACCTTGTAGCGAGTACTCGAAAAGTACTCGGCCTTGTAATCCTACTTTTACAACATTGTTATAAACAAACATTGAATGAGTCACAAACAAGAAGCTTTGCAAACGATAGTAACGACTTCCTTGATGTGATGAGAAACTTTCAATAAAATGGCAACAAAAGTCCCTTGACATCTTCATTTTTCACCTTCATTTTGACATCTAATTATGCCATTTCTATTCCAATTTTCGCATTGTGTCATTGAACTCAAACCAACATGATTTTATCGGGGACTTGTTAATATAATAGTTAAAATGTCTTATGTATGTTTCAAGTAACTCATAGCTAGTAAAGTGACGACAAACAAAATAAAGTACAAAAGCATTGAGCATTGCGACTAGCGTAACCTAACGAAACTACATCATTTTAGACTTGGCGATATGATGAAGGAACTTGTCTTGGGTTATATATTTCGACACACGCAAAGTGCATGATTTTAGCCAATCACTTGTATACAAGGTGAATAACTCTTGAAGGTTGTCAATCTTTATACAACCTAACCGTTGGGGGTGTTTTAGTAGGCTCTGATCTCGAGTCACCTATGACCAGGTCCCCTACACGTTGCAACTCAAACTCTAATTCGGGAAGGCTAAAATCAGTACACCTGATTTCATGACTCAAGCCAATTTGTAGCAACAAGTGTGAACACTTTTGTCTCTAGAATTCGCCAAACAAGTGTTTACAAGTTTAGCATGAAACATTTGAGACTGGTTTTCGGGTATGAGATTAATTTCAACAAATTTGAGATGGTCATGTAAGATGAGACCTGCGCGACTACCCAAACTCTCACTTACGCGTATCAAAAATCGGAATATCAATATATATTATATAAACTTAAGATACAACAAATAGTATGTTACAATTACTAAATTTATAAAATACTTAAAAGTGTAGTTTTACCTATTTTATATTTCAAGTTGGTTATTTAGGTGAGTTTAAGAACGTATATTGTAGCGAGTAACACTTAACCGCGCAAGGACAAAATAACGTATCAAACGTGATGAATATTGAGAATAACAACATATAATCTAACTGTAAAAAACATAGAATACTAGCAACATATCACTACAACAAAGTACAAAAAGATGGAAACATTTTACCCCTCACCAATAACCTCTTTTCGGCTTCCGAACACTAAGAAACCGATCCAACGTCACCAACGCATCTTCAAATTTTCGAACTTTAAGATAACCCGTTATCATCTTCACTTCATTTTCCGGAAATTTTGCGGTTTTCATAATCTGATCCACTACCTTAACCAAAGTATCCTCCATTTTTAAAGCACAAAGCCCTTCAGCCAACATATAAATAGAACCAAACTCAGGTATATAACCTTTTGAAGTCATCTCAAACACAAAGTCAACTGCTTGACCAATTTGCCCTCCACCAGAACACAACCCCTTTGAAACAATCTTATATGACACCTCATCAGGAGTACACCCTTTTTGCTCCATTTCTCTAAAAAACTCCATCGCAGCATCCGCACCGCGCTTCTTAAACAACGTTTGAATGACCGGATTATAAGCGTACGGTGTCACAACCATGTTTTTTAACTGAATACTTCTAAGTAACCTGCACGCAACTTCAATTCGTCCCGCTTTACATAACCCTTGAATCAAAGTCCCGTACGTTACAATATCGGGTTCGCACCCGTTTGTAACCATAACTTGAACGATATCCGTTGCTTTCTTTATATCACCCGTTTTACAAAAGTGGGAAAGAATCGAATTATAGGTAAACTTATCGGGTTTTAGCCCTTCGGTTATCATCTGGTCCATAAGCATAGAGGCTTCCTCAGCCCGTCTGTTCTTGCAAAGCCCGTCTATAAGTATGTTATACGACGTCATGTTTCTAGAAATCCCGTTAAGCTCCATCCGGTCGAAAATCTCACCGGCTTCTTCAATTTTCTTGTTTTTACAAAACCCGTCTATGAGAGTGTTGTAAGTTATCACGCTTCGTGTGCAGTTACTTGATTCCATTTCTTTTAATATTTTCAAAGCGGAATCAAGTTTACCTTTTGAGCAATACCAATCGATTAACATATTGTAAGTAAACTCATCCGGTTGACACCCGTTGTTTTTCATGTCTTCCAACATTTGGAGTGCGGTTTCAAATTTGCCCGATAAGCAAAGGCTTTGAACTAGAGAATTGAAAGTCGAAGCATCGGGTCGGATTCCTTTGCTCGTTAAGTTAAGAGCGAGCTTAGAAGCTGCTTCAACTTGGTTTTCGTTACACAAACCGTTAATAATCGTGTTGTACGTTACCGTGTCGGGTGAAACGTCCCCTTCAAGCATTAGGTTAAGAATCTCATTCGCGCCGTCAACATTACCATATTTGCATAACCCGGATATCACCGTGTTGTACGTGTTCACATACGGGTCGAAACCGTGTTGAATCATAACATCCATAATCTCCAAACCCTGACTCACGTGGCCCGCTTTGCATAACCCGTTAACCAACGTGTCGAATGTAACCCGGTCAGGATAAAACCCGTCATTTGTCATTTCTTGAACGAAAGTCAATGCTTCGGAAACTTGACCCATTTTGCAAAACCCGTGAATCAAAGTGTTAACAGTTAAATTCGTTGACTGACATTGACTCGATACCATTTGTTCACGGATCCTTAACGCGCCGTCTAAATTCCCGTCTTCGATATACCCGTCCATCAGGGTCGTATACGTCTTTTCATCGGGAGTCAACCCGTGAGCAGGCATTTCTTCCATCATCAAAATCGCAAGCCTCATTTGTTTCACTTTACAAAGAGATTTAATCAATATATTAAAAGTTGCAACGTCTCGTTTAATTCGTTTACTACACATTAACGAGTGAACATCTTCAACTAGTTTCAACTTATTCGCGTCAACAAGAACATTTAACAAGAAATTATAACTACTTGTCCTTGGTTTCACTCCAAACTCTTCTTCCATAATAAACAATACACAAATAGCCTCATCATATAAACCAAACTTAGCAAAACTTTCAATCAAAATGAAAAAAGTATCTTCCTTAACCTTACACGAAGACCGTTTCATTTCATCCAATACGCCTCTAATCGAGTCAACCGAGCCTACTTCACCAAGCTTTCTAAGCATCTCCTCATAAATTCCCAAAGACGGTTCAAAAGCTGGTTGCTTTAATGCCTCTTTAAACACATCTATCACCGCGTGTTCATCGGTTTCACCACGCAGCATATCAAGAACATCTTGTTCATGGTGTTTAGTGGATGCAAAGGTAACAAAATTTGGGAGCCTTGTGGGAGTTGAAAATAAAGATGAGTAGTTATAAATTTGAGGTAGAGTCCAGGGCCCACAACTTAAACAAGAGGAAAAAGCCATTGGAACTAATTAAACTATCAAATTGTAAAATGAGAACTCATTCAGGCATTTCAACAAACACCTGGTGGGCAACTTCAATTTAGCATCGTTTTGGGCGAATAACCAAATTAATCATAAACCCATATAGGATATACAAGAAAGATTCAACATACAAATTTGTAGCACCAGATATGAAGGATTTATGCTGATTCGAGCATGAATTTGAGTGGATAAAGTGAAAGATATGAAGAAACTGATACTGGGTGGGTTACAGGCAATAGGCAAATTATTACGAACAAGAAATCTTTGAGATGATTTAGTGAAGAGTGGAAGAACAAAAACCAGATGTGGGAGAATGAATTGAGGAAGTCTTGTATGGTGATGTTAATGGATAAAGTATCTTGAATGAGCAGAGCAGCTATGGGTTTATGAATTTGGTAATATGTAAATGTTTAATACCTATTTTACCCTTGGTTTTATTTTAATATTAGGATTAATGTTTTAAAACCCGTATTTTATTTATACCGGATTTAGTTTAAGAATGGTACAAGTACAACCGTTTGAACCGAAATATACTGGAATGTTCAACCGTTTTGAATAATTTACATTGTAATTTCATATAAAATTATAAACACAATTTCAACTCAGAAAATAACTTAAGAGTACATTAATAAACATCACACTTGAACCAAATATCACACATGAACAATGGTCGATTCAGGTATAAAGTTTGTACTTTGTATACGAAATTTGTCAATTACAAAAGATGTTAATAAACCACCATTGGATTTGTATGATACAAAATTGGTTGATTAACGAATCGTTGTTTACGTGTTTACTCATTTCAGTTTTATCCGTATGTTAAAAGTCATTTTTAAAAAATACGGCCATAAAAAATATCAAAAATCTTTTGGATTTAAAACCAGTTTGCCGGTTTAAACCGGTATTTTTAAAAAGCCGACAGTACGATGTTCTAGTAACCTGACCAAAAATACTAGGCTCTAAATACCGGTGGCCTTACAAAAATCTGGTATAACCGGTTCAACCAGCTGGTACGTATCGGTTTTTAAAACACTGCTTAGGGGGCGTTTGGTTCGTGGAATGTATTGAATTGGAATTGGAATTGGAATTGGAATTGGAATTGGAATTGGAATTTATATGAGAAATGGAATTTGAACCGGAATTGTTAAATTCCTTTGAAATCCATACTATGGTTGGTTATATGTTTTGTTGAAAGAAATGGAATGAAAAAAATACTTAATAAGACAAGTTTTCCCTTTTAGTTTAACAAATATTACCAACCCCACCCCCTTTGAAAAGTCCATTTCTTCACCTGTTGTTGATTCGAGCATCACCATCTCAAACTTTTAAAAAGAGAAATTCCATTATCAATCACCAGTGCCGGTCATTCCGTCAACTGCTTGTCACTCTGTCAACCACCATCTCCAATTACCACAGTCAATCAGAATTCTAATTAAGGAAAAAAATGGGTTGTGTTGGTTTAGATATGTTCGGAAAAACTCGGGTGTGGCTGCGATGCTTTAGCGGTGTTTCCAGGTCGAGAAAACTTGGTTTAGATATTTCCAGGATTACGTTGGTGGTGGTGGTGACCGGAGAAAATGCTGGTGACGGTGGTTGCTAGGGCTAGGGTTTTTTGTGTAAAGTCACTAAGGGGTTGTTTGGAAAGGGCTGAACCATTAAGTGCTGAACCATTAAGATGTCTGAATGATTAAGAGACTCTGAACCGGTAAGTGCTGAAGTAGTAAGTGTTGTTTGGTTGAATCTCTGATGGATGTACAGAATGACTATTTTACCCATCTGAACTATTTTACGCTACATGAAATATATCTGTTTAGTCAGAGCTATTAATAACTATATTCAATGACCAAACTTTCGTTATAACCAACCAAAATGCATCTTAATACAAACTTTGGCTATAACCAACCAAAATACATCTTAAAAATAGTTCACCATTAATGTGCATCAATTGTATGAGTACTGATGGTAATCCGACTGCTAATAAAAAAATTCACAAACAATAGTCCTCAAGGTTTTTATGAACTTGAATATACATTAAATGGTTTTGAACACACTTGATCAGTTAACAGTTGCTGCAGAAAAACACCACATGCACATTCAATAACATTTGCTTTAGGATTGGGAATATCACCTTCAAAACACGATATATGCTTTATAACATTTGCTTTAATGATGAGAAAATTTGGTCCCAAATTAGGAAATTAACAAAACCATTAAAATATCATAAGAATCCAACATCAGACATCCCATGAAACACATTTGTTAACTATTACATACATAAGTTTTGGGTTTTCAAAAGCTATGATGTTGTTAAGTTCCTCTCTTTACAAAAAGACTTAACTACTAAATCATTCCTTTGGCATTCGATCTTCAAAAGATAAGACTTGAACTTGAGTTGTTCATCTTCAAAAGTTATGTACCTTTGTTGGTTGATCCTTCAGTAGCTAGCACCTTTCCACTACATTGTTGACTTTGACTTTCTGAAGTCAAACACCCATGTCTTACATTAGATCAGAATTCAACATTTTTAATTACAAAAAAAGCTAATAACTTTATAGCTTGAACAACAAACAGCTGCAACAAGTTTAACACATTGGTTCGACATGTTTATTTGCAAGCTTCAAAAAGTTATCTAGAATGTATACGAAACACATATCGTATCAGATCAAGAGTAAGTTTGTTACAACTCTAATAGTTAATACATGAGGCATATTAGGGGTGTTCACGGTCATCGGTTTGGTTTGGTTTCGTGATTGGTTTTTGTCTTTAGCTTCCAGCCGGTCGGTTTAAAAAATTTCAAACCGCAAGAAACGATTTGTTTACGGTTTATACCAGAAACCGACCATAAAACCGGATCGGATCGTAAGATTTAAAGATATATTAAGTTAGTTTTGCTTTTATTTGAAGTGTAATTGTTTTCCTGTCTCATCTAACATTGGATCTTGTTTCCTTGCTTCATCAGTTTTACCATCATTTTTTTCATGAATATCTTGTTGTGTGTTGTTTATTGTTCTATGTACATTTAACTATTCTATTAAGGGTAATAAAGAATTCATATTAATGATTGGTTAAAACTTTATCAAGTTTTTGTTTCCAAGTATTATTTCACTCGTGGCATATGGTTATTTAGAACATGTTCTACACATATTGAACAATTTTTTTTATTTTATTGTTTATGCCTTCTTTCAAAAAAGCATATTAATCCCGAACCGCGAAATGAAACCGGAACAAACCGTTAATGACGGTTTGGTTTCGTGTTTATTTCTGATGGATCGGTTTCGGTTTTGATTATCAAAAACCGTTACTAACGGTTTGGTTTACGGTTTGATATAAAAACCGTAAAAAAATGCAGTCGGACCATTTAAAAACAGCAGCAAAAACGTGTTTGTATCCGAAAGTAGGAGATGGTGCAGAAAATGAAACAAGAAGTTAAGTATACTGATAAACTTTTTGTATAAACTAGTGTTGTTCAAGGCTCGATTTGAAACCGTGAAATAACCCAAACCGGTCATTGTTTTGGTTTTGCGGTCGGTTTTAAAAGTTTCAAATCGTAGTGAAAGGTTTGGTTTGCGGTTTATAAAAAACCGCCCGTAAAAAACCGGCGCAGACCGTAACATTAAATTATATTTTAACATTTTAAATACAACCTAATATTGTGTTGAAGTTATGTATTTGGGCATTGGGATTTGACGGCCAAAATGAAATGTGAAATTCTCAAAAGTCAATATCTTAAATACCTTGCCCGCCACATAAATAGTTATATCCTAATAACTTAATCCAGCCAAGTTTAGCTGCTTGTTGTGAACTTGAACTGGTTGTTGTGATAAATCATAAAACTCTACTTTGCTTTAGCTATTAATGTGAAATGTTCAAGACTAAAACTGCTTGTTAGCTTGTTGTGAACCGGAGATTGATAAGTTAGTTTGAACTCTTTTGTTGTGTGAAGTATTTGCAGTTATGTTGTGCTTCTATTTGGCTATTTTGTTCTTCTATTTGGCAGCTTGTATTCATTAAATTTTTGCAACTTGTCTATACTATACAACCATTCTCCACGGTTTTAAAACTTTACAACCATTCGCCATGGTTTGAAAACTTGAAAACCGACCAACCGAAAACTTCTATAAAAACCCTATCAGTTATAAATCCTATCATTCTGACTAATCAATTTCGAAAATCAGAAAACAATTATGAAGAACCAGACAACAAATTATCTCCCAGCCTTTGCAGCTAAAGTGTTAATAAAAACTTTAGTCAATAAACATTTGTAATCACTTCATCATCATCATCATCATCGTACTCTGTATATCCCACCAATAGCAATGCTATGGTAGGGTCTGAGGAGGGTAAGATGTAGACAGCCTTACCTCTATCCCATAGGGATAGAGAGGCTGCTTCCGGTGAGACCCCCGGCTCGATAGTAGTTTTGAATCAAGCCTTGGACATAAGACACATAACACTCAATCATCGGGACACCGGCTGATTGGTGCATGTGCCCTTGTCTTTCGGCTATCAACGCCACCACATGATGCCTGATTAACCTTCCGCCACTTTTAACGTTATTTTCACGTGATTAGTAAAATAACGTCAAAATTAGTGCAATTTTACTTTTGCCCACCCAAGGGTTCACACATATATACATTATATGTGCGCACCGCAAGCAGGGCGTTTTGTAATCACTTGTAATATCAAATTAATAAAATCCAACCAAACCTAAATCGTCAATAGTAATCACAATACCCCCAAAACCTAAACCAAATTTCTAGCACAAAAGTGTATCAATTTTGAACCCTAACTGAACCAATTACTCTTGCAAATTTGAATAAAAATCAATTGGCATAAAACTAAGAGACCTGACAACAAAAATCGACTAGGGTAGAGAAACAAAAGAGCAAGAAATCGAGTAAGGAGAAAGAATTCGTACCTGGTTGTGCTTTTAATCGGGCAGAAATCGAGCGATGATGGTCATAGTGTGCATTGATCGGTCACCTAGAAGAGAAGAGAAGAGAAGATGAAGGAATGAACGAATGTGAGGGCAAGTAGGTCTTCTTTTCATTCAGTTCTCATTCAACGTTTTTGTAAAGCTGAATGGGTAGTTGTTAAGATGTGATATTTGAATGAAACAAACAGTCTGATGTATGAGCGAATCAGACTTCAGCCTCATTCAGCCCATTCAGACATCAAACAAACACACCCTAACATTCCTTTGAAATCCACTGAAATCCTTGGAATATGGAAGAAATATGAATCCACTAAATGATGAATTTGAATGGAAATTAAATCAAATTCCAATTCTCTCTTTTACCCAACCAAACAAGCCAAACAAGGGAATTCATATTCCAATTCGCATGAAATTATTTGAAATCCTCTAACCAAATAAACCATTAAAGTTCGGACAGAATTACAGATATTGTCCTTTATATTTGTACACAATTTCACTTATGTCACACCCCGACTAAGGGCTGGACGTTACGATTGAATACCAACCAAAACACAGCGGAAATAAGTTAACAAATTTATATTAAGACACTAGGTCAAAGTTACAATCAAATGTTTAATATAACTATAAAACTAAAAATTCAACTACCATCTAATTAGGTTAAAATGTTCTACTATCCATTATGGCTTCTTCGGGTTACGCTATACGGTTCGACATAAGTCTTCTAAAAGTATCTTCTATCTCCAAGCGAGCTCTTGTCTAAGATTTTAAATCTCCATATCCAAATAAAAGTACCTGAACACATGCTTAAAATAATTGGGTCAACTAAAAAGTTGGTGAGTTCATGAGTTCAAGTTATGAAAATATTTAAATAGAAATGATCTAAATAGTATGGTGCACATTAAGCAAGTTCACAATCAAACATGTGTCCACGACCCGTGAACATCTAAAATAAATACCCCTTACCCATACCCCTTATTGTTATGGGTCAAATTACACTTATGTCTGCCCAACATAAGTTACAAATGGCACGGATATATGTCACAAGATATACATTTTATCATTCAGAGGGTGGTCGTCCCATGATGTAGGCCCACTGTGTGCGGGGGTCTCCCAGATAGTACTACCTATATATCCCGTGTCTCCTTTTGGAGTTAATGATTGTGCTACAAAGTCGGGGATTGTTTAAGGCAGCTAAATCGGTCTTGATTAATAATACACCAATAAGTTTAAAAACATATAGAAGCATGTATCCACTCAAAAATTTAAGAAAAAGGATAGTGCATGAACTCACCTGGCCTATGCGTGTAGACAAATATATTATAAAAACCTTGTATGCTATGCCGGAAACGGCTCCCGCCTATAAAATCCCTAAATTCATGTAGCATGTCACTGAAAGTAATATGTGTTATAGTAAACGTGCATTTGACCTAAGTTGTATATGTTAATACCTTAACTAAGGTTGTTTGGGATTGTATTGGTTTATTGTATCAAGAGTTGTGACAAAGTTTTCTTATTTTGAAAGTTGTAATATTATTTGTTTTAGACTTAGGTTATATTACTATATGGTATTATTAGTCATGTGACAAGATAAATAATACGTTAAATAAATAATATTTTACCAAGTAAAAGTTTCTAAAATTAGGAAGGTTCAGGTTTTCAAATTAGTAGAGTTAATTAGCTTAATAATTGAAAATATTATATAAGGTATTGCTCTACTTAGAATAGGTATATAGCTCATAATATCCTATTAGTTTAAGTCCAACCATTGGATGACTTTATATAGTTAGTTTCTTTGGCACCATTAGTTTTGTTAGTTCAGTTTTGCCCAAAACACATGTTCGTTGGCTTTTATATATTTATGCTTATGAACACTTAAGGATACTAGGATAGGTTTCACATATTAGAGATAATTTGGTTAGTAGTCAAATTAGTCCCTAGAGTATGATTTTAAGATATTGGCAAAACTAGCTCCTTAGTTATGAGGTTATATCCAAAGTTTTAAGAAAATACGTTTATGGCTTTTAGCATTAGAACAATTAGTAATTATAGTTGACTTATCTCAGGATATACAAAGTTAAAAGTACATATTTTGGGTTAATATGTTCGAAAATATACGTTTTGCTCTCTTTTTGCAAAAATCCCTTAGAATACTTAAAGTTTACTTCAAAAACTTGTTTTTTTTTTAATATTCTTTGTAGGAATTGTACGGATTCACATTGATTTATTTAATTAACCGATTTAATGGTTTTCATTATTGTGTAGATATGTTTATGTTATATCATACTTATTTGCACATGTTATACTTTTCTATATTCAGAAAGTGTTCCTTTATTCATGTGCCATACGTGTGTGATATTGTGTGTGTCTACATTGTGTGACAAATCATGAATTTTTGCGGATTAATCGTAAGAATGAGTTAGAAACTTCAAGAAAGTCCAAGTTTATGTGAGAGTCGTCATATTAATGGGTTGGGGAGTTTAGGACAAAACTTCGCGAAATATAAGGATAACGAGCGGAAAACTATGATCTTGCCAATGCTTCCGGGCTTACTACGATGGAAACCTATTGGAATTCAAATTTTGATTATTTAATATTTGTATGCCTTATCCCTTTCTTCATATTATTGGCTTAGAGATAGACATTGGGGTTTTAGTATTGGTATAGGATTGGTTTTGTTTTGTTGCATATATATATACCGATGCTTGTAACCATATGTTTTTTCAAGAGAAAATAATAAAGAAATAATTCCCACTCTGATATTATAATTTTCATGGTATCAGAGCAGGGGTTTTCTCAAAAACCCTAACACGCTCATAGAACTCCAAGCCATGGCAGACGACGCTTATCGCGTTGCTTCAGATGACGATCAACAGAGATCAATCGCTTCCGCTAAGAAATCACATAAGGAATCTGTTGCCTTTCAGATCTGTTTCCAAGGGAGACCAGACCACAGCTCCATCCAACAAGATCAGAAGAATGGAATAAATAAAGGGAAGAAAACTCCTGAGAATGAGCTGTGCTCGTACTGTCGAAAATCTTGTCACAGCCGGGAATCTTGCTTCGAAAGTATCAGGTATACCAAGTGGTGGCTAGGCAAGGCAAAAGGTGAAGAGAGAAAACAATAGGCTGGGTGCGTCAATGCTGATCATGGAACCACAATCGGAGGATTAAGCGAGAATCAATATAAAACCTTACACACTGTTGGGTTATGAAGGCCTTTGGGCCGGTTTTATTAGGAGGCCCGGTTTTGGCTCCTAATTATGTTTAACCCTAATCTTGTTTATTATATATATCCCATCATGTAATTGTAATCTTGGTTCTGAGCTAATAAGAAAACCTAGTTGCAGCCCGTGGACGTAGGTCCCCTCGCGGGGACCGAACCACGTTAAATTCTTGTGTCGTTTATATTTTCGTTTATGCGTGTTTATCGTTGTGCATGTGTGTGCTGTTTCGCTTCCGCTCGCCGCTTTGTTCCTAACAAGTGGCATCAGAGCTTTGGCTTGTTGGACACACGGTTCTTTGCACTGGTAACGATTTCGCAGAAGGTTTTGGTTCGAATCTGTTTTTTGGTGATTAGGGTTGGGTAGGTCCGTCACCGTGAATAACTCTTGGAGATCGCAGGGTTAATTTCTGGTTCGTGTTCATCAGTGATCGACAGTCAAGATTGGTGGCTGTCAGGCTGAGTTAGGGTTTGACTATTTATTATCAACCGTAAATTAGGGAACCGGGTTTTGTGAAGACCATTTAGGTTCGGGTTCAGATTTGTTTGCAAGAGATTAGTCTGAGGTAACTTTATATAGTTTATTTACAGTTAG
The DNA here is from genome assembly GCF_021521415.1 of Bidens hawaiensis. Classification (NCBI taxonomy): domain Eukaryota; kingdom Viridiplantae; phylum Streptophyta; class Magnoliopsida; order Asterales; family Asteraceae; genus Bidens; species Bidens hawaiensis. The sequence continues at coordinate 122,983 of NW_027492879.1, forward strand.
TTGATTTATCGGTTATTGCAAGAGCAAATCGGTTTATTTGGCAGTGTTCTGTTGAACAATCGTCAAGTTTAGGCCCGTGCCCTTGTTGTGTCTGTTCACTGTTTTCGATTTGTTCTCGTTTGTTATTGTTATAACTGAAAACGAGGTGGTTATGATCGGAATGTTGACGGTTATGGATTTTGGTTGATTGGTTTGTCATGTGAACTTGGATATAGTACTGGTGATGGATAAACTTGGAGAAAATGGAACCAGCGGGTGTGCTGGTGACGGCATAAGTGAAAAAAAAAATAAGGTTAGTGGCAAGTCATGTAAACTATTGCTCGTTTGGATGATCTTTCGGTTAGGGTTTGAGTTAACTGATCGTGTGTACGGTCATAGAACCCTTGGTACCGCTTGATTTCATGAAAGTTCTACTGTTGTTATAGCTGTTTGCCTATTAGCTGGTTCGAAACTGTGATTATTACTTCTTGTTCGTTTGGAATTGTGAAGTTATATCTTGTTTGGTGGTGATCAGTGGTACACCATTTGAGAGGTTCATAATCTCGTGTTGGGTAAAGTTATTTGCCGGGATAGTACGAGTGGGGTTCATCTCATGGAGTGTTGGTGTGGCATGGGTTGGGATAACAGAGACAGTGGGAGCTGGGCATAGTCGACTTGGTAGGTTGCGTAGAGGTGAGACATTTTAAGGGTCGATGTTGAAAGGTTTGGAATTCTGCTTTTGAGAATGTATCTGGGGTTGATGCATTGGGACTCAGTGAAAGCGGTGACGACTCTTGGGTTCAAGATTATGGTATGCTTTATTTCTTGTTACTCACTTCAGTGAAGCATTGTTGAATCTTTTAGTTAAAGACTTTGGAAGATACGGTCTCTGTATCGTCGGAAGAAGTGAACCAACTTTCGAGTTATAAAGTCTTGGCTCGCTGAATCAGGTAGAGCTAAGGGGTTTCAGTTTGCAGACATGAAGCCTGGAGCCACAGTGATGTTAGCTTGAGCGTATTCGGAGGTCTGAACATGTTCGGGTTTTGGTAACAGTGGGAGCACGCGGTGTGTTCTAGGTTTGTTTCCAAAGGGACGTTGAGTTCGGAAGACTGGGAAATCCGAATGTGAAAATCTCTCCTGGTATAATCTGCTGATTTTTTGGAGAGTGATTATCCTCTGGAAGTCTTTGGAGCCGGTAGTGTGAGTAAGTGAGGGCCGGTTAAGATTGAGGATGAGCCATTGGCGGGTTTTGTCATGGATGGGTCTGTGATGACCGGATTGGAGTTCTCGGGAGCTTCAATAGGCCTTTCAGGCAACTGATGAGAAGGGCGGATGCAACCAGGGTGTGGATTGGTAGAAATCTTAGTTTGTTCCTAGAGAACTGGAGGCTTGGAGAACTTCTTTTGTTGAAGTTTTAGCTTGTTCTTGGAACTGGAGGCTTGGTAGATTTCTATTACTGAAGATTACTAGAGTTACTGGATGAATGAGATTGTTATATTTACTTGGATGGCAGGCTGGAATTTATCACAAGGCCTTCAAGTGGGAGATTGTTGGGTTATGAAGGCCTTTGGGCCGGTTTTATTAGGAGGCCCGGTTTTGGCTCCTAATTATGTTTAACCCTAATCTTGTTTATTATATATATCCCATCATGTAATTGTAATCTTGGTTCTGAGCTAATAAGAAAACCTAGTTGCAGCCCGTGGACGTAGGTCCCCTCGCGGGGATCGAACCACGTTAAATTCTTGTGTCGTTTATATTTTCGTTTATGCGTGTTTATCGTTGTGCATGTGTGTGCTGTTTCGCTTCCGCGCGCCGCTTTGTTCCTAACACACACTTCACTGCAACTAAGGTAAACCCACAAGATGATCACAAAGCTAAGGCTAATATGGTCTTGCCAGGTAAGTCACAACAATGTAACGAGTGGATTATAGATTCTGGATCAACGGAGCACATAGTCCACACGCTGAATTCACTCGAAAATTACACCGAATGCACAAATGAGTCGCCCGTTATGATTCCGAATGGAGACAATATTTCTGTTAAAGCAACAGGTGAAAGCATGATAACAAACCAAACAAAAATCTCAAGGGTTTTATACATACCCGATTTTAACTGCAACTTACTTTCAGTTGGTAGATTGGCAACTGACCTTCAATGTGTCGTAAGTTTCTTTCCGGATTTTTGTTGTATGCAAGCCCTACACTCGAAGAAGATAATTGGGGTGGGTAAAAGAGTGAATGGTCTTTATCGCATGGGCATGGTGGTTAGAGAAAAAAAGGCGATGATGTCAAAGACGGATGCGGAAATTTGGCACAAAAGGTTAGGCCATGCTTCATATGATAAACTACGTCGAATTGATTTTTTTAAAAACAATTGTTTGAATGTTACGAACGAGGCTTGTGATGCTTGCAATAAAGCTAAATTTACTCGTTTATCTTTTCCAAAAGGCCACATTAAAAGTAATGCTTGCTTTGATTTGATTCATTGCGATATATGGGGAAAGTATAGAAAACCCTCAACATCATATGCATGCTTCTTTTTGACGATTGTCGATGATTTTAGTACGGCCGTGTGGACATACCTTATCAAGCACAAGAGTGATGCAAGTGATTGATAAATTTTCAAAAAATGGTCCTCACACAATTTAACAAACGAATCAAGAGGATGCGTTGTGATAATGGTGGTGAATTCGTATCAAACCGAATGATAGATTTTTATTCTCAAGAAGGAATATTATTGGAGAGGACATGTCCACACACCCCACAACAAAACGGTGTGGTAGAACGCAAACATCGACATATTCTTGAAACAGCCCGTTCGCTTATGTTTCAAGGAAGTTTGCCAAGAAAATTTTGGGGTGAATGTATACAAGCCGCCATATACATCATAAACCGGCTGCCAACGAAGGCCATCAAGAACAAAACACCATACGAAGTTGTTTTTGGAAGACAAGCCACTTATAAAAATATGAAGATTCTAGGATGCTTGGTGTACTACAGAAGCACCGAAACGAAAGGAGACAAGTTTCAAATGAGGGGGAGACCCGGTGTGTTCTTAGGGTATCCACAAGGTATCAAAGGATACAAAATTTATGACGTCGAACACGGGAAGTTCGTCATGTCTCGTGATGTCCGGTTCGTAGAAGAACAATTCCCATTTGAAAAGATCAAGTCAAAAGTAACCGATCAACAGATGTTTGAACCCCCTCCTATTGATGAGGAATTTTGGCACTCTTGTAAATGGTTCAGATGGAGACAATATACTAAATAATAATATGCACAGTTCACAAAATAATGAAGAATGCTCATTTCAACAAATAAATAATGATGGGCCAGAATATGATAATGCAGTCGAAGGCCAAGACAAACAATTAGGTGATACTAGCCCATATCATCAAAAGAAAGATAATGGGCCAGAATTTGAAAACCCAACTGATGACGGCCCAGAAGCTGTAGATAATAATGGTGGCCCAGAAATAGAGACTAATGAACATGACCAGCAAGGTAGTGACTCTGGCCCACAACAGCCTGATCTGGTTGAGATAAACAAGTCAACGGATTCGGAAAATATTTGCCATAGAGAAAAAAGAAATATTTTTCGTCCTAAGAAGTTTGAGGGATTTGATGTTAAGTTACCACCATCCATTGATCACTCACGCACTAACAATCCATCATCTTCTACGGTACATCCTCTTTTTAACTATTTATCTTATGAAAGATTTTCTAATTCTCATAAGGCTTTTTTAGCGGCCATCACTCAAAATGATGAGCCAAAACACTTTCACCAGGCAATAAAAAATCAGAAATGGGTTGAAGCTATGAAAAGGGAAATTGAAGCTCTGGAGAAAAATAAAACATGGACCTTGGAGTCTCTCCCGAGTGGTAAACGACCAATTGACTCAAAATGGGTTTATAAAATTAAATATAAACCAAATGGAGAAATTGAAAGGTGCAAGGCGCGATTAGTGGCAAAAGGTTTTACCCAAATGGAAGGGGTAGATTTTCACGAAACCTTCGCTCCTGTTGCCAAACTTGTGACCGTAAGGATTCTCCTTGCAATTGCAGTTAAACGCGATTGGGTTATACATCAACTTGATGTAAATAATGCATTTCTGCATGGAGACTTGGAAGAGGAAGTATATATGAAAATACCTCAAGGTTTTTTTAAGAAAGACGAAACCCGTGTGTGTCGGTTGCGAAAATCGATTTATGGTCTAAAGCAAGCTTCAAGAAATTGGTACCATAAATTCACCACGTGTTTGTTGGATTTTGGTTATGTCCAATCAAAGGCAGATCACTCTTTGTTCACTTCCGTCTCCAAAGGTTCATTTATTGCCATTTTAATCTATGTAGACGACGTCATCATTACTGGCAACGATATGGAGAAAATTAAAAGGACCAAAGCCCATTTAAATGACTCATTCAGCATTAAAGATTTGGGCCCTTTGAAATATTTCTTGGGTATTGAGGTGTCTCGATCGACTGATGGCATGGTACTAAGTCAACGAAAATACATACCGGACATGCTTGAGGATAGCGGTCAGACAGGTTGTCGTCCTAGTCCATTTCCAATGGAACAAAATTTAAAACTTGGACAATGTGTTGAGAGCAACAAAACTGATGTTTCTCAGTATCGTCGTCTGATAGGAAGACTTCTATATTTACAGGCGACAAGACCCGACATAGCCTATGCAGTTAACATTCTTAGTCAGTTTGTTTCGGATCCTCGTGAAGAACATATGGAAGCAGCCATTCGTGTTCTTCGTTACTTGAAATCGACACCGGGACAAGGTATTTATTTACCTAAACATTGAGATTTAAGTCTCATATCTTATTGTGATGCTGACTGGTTAGGGTGCCCTTTCACCCGACGATCGAGAACAGGCTATCTGTTAACGTTAGGGGGAGCACCAATATCTTGGAAGACTAAAAAGCAGTCGGTTGTATCACGATCATCAGCTGAAGCAGAGTACCGCGCCATGGGGACCACGATAAGTGAAATATTGTGGGTTAGGTGGTTGTTAACTGATTTTCAAGTTTATTTCAAGGAACCTACACCATTATATTGTGATAACTTGGCAGCCAAACACATTGCTAATAACCCAGTTTTTCATGAGCGCACTAAGCATATGGAAATGGATTGTTATTTTGTTAGAGAAAGAGTGGAGTCGAGGGTTATCTTACCAGTTCATATTGGAACGAAACAACAGATAGCAGATCTTTTTACAAAGCCTTTGGGTGCTCAACAATTACGAACATTACTGGACAAGTTGGGTGTTCGTGATCTCCACACTCCAACTTGAGGGGGAGTATTGGAATTCAAATTTTGATTATTTAATATTTGTGTGCCTTATCCCTTTCTTCATATTATTGGCTTAGAGATAGACATTGGGGTTTTAGTATTGGTATAGGATTGGTTTTGTTTTGTTGCATATATATATACCGATGCTTGTAACCATATGTTTTTTCAAGAGAAAATAATAAAGAAATAATTCCCAATCTGATATTATAATTTTCAAAACCAGGTTAGCGTTTATTGCGTGGATTCTTTGGGCTTGATTTAGGACTCAACAGATACAACTTCTTGCTGGTAAAAAAAGTAGGAAATAGTTATAACTCACATCAGACGTAACGCATGAAACTTGTGATCATGAATGAGGTTTTTTTGCTACCGATGCCGTATGATGATGGAATGGTTTTGATGGGTCTGTTTTGGGCCGTTGTAAACCAAGAATAGGAGCAAACAGAGATTACAACCTTTTGTGAAACATGTTAGGAATGATTAGGAATCAAATTTATAAAGTTTAAGAGGGGTGTAGGTGAAAACCGAACAATGATGGCATAAGGTATCCTTCTTAGGTTTAATCACAGCAACAAAACAGAATGGTCAGAGGTTCATGAATAAACATCGCTCTTGGTTGCTGAAACGTAGAGGATTGATAATTATCTTGTTGTGGTTCTTCGTGGGACTGATTAAGATGGATGTAAAGGCTGGAACAAAAAAGAAATCAGGAGAGCTTTGGGAGGGAATGGTTGAGATGATGGTGAATGAAGAATTTTCATCAGCTTTTTATAGAATTTCTAATGGTACTGCAAAGATATATGCTTGTATGAGAATTGGGTAATAGTTATGTGACTTTGATTTCCATATCTTTGTCTTAGAACTAGGTTTATTGAGTAGGACCTTCAGGGATTTTGGAAGGATATGAATGGATAGTTGACTTTGCTTAACATTCTAAAAGATTTTGTAGGATTTTAGAGATAGTGTAGGGAGATTTTGGTGGATTCTTAGAGATTTAAGTTTAATAATTAAGATATTAGGTTTTTTAAAAATTAAGTACATAGAGATAGAGGTCAGGGAGTTGAACTCAGTGAAACAAAAGCATAATGGACAGATTTGTATTCTTATTAACAAACTCTTTAAGTTTTGAATTTAAATTAACTCATGGTTTAAAAATATTAAGTATTTTTGTCGGGAAAAAAAAATTAATAATAATATCAGTCACTATAAAAAAAAAAAAAGAAAAAAAAAATAAATAGATAGCAAGCATGTGTGTAGTGGTGGGTGATTTGGGAAGTATTAGTTACAACATTTTTTTTAGGAAATTTGTGTTAGTTATTAGGATTATGCACGTATTAATATTCAGGATTTTATATTTCTCTCAAATCTATAAAAAAAGAGGTTATATACTAACTAATATATATGTTATGTATGAAGGTTATTTTTGCAATATACGCTAGCCGGTTTGCTAAGTTATTATTAACTTACATGGATGTGCTTAATTACATTATATTAAATTGATTATGTCAAAATAATGTGCATCACATAATTCTTATATATATCTTTAGATAATATTTATACGCATCTGCATAATTGGTAATTTGTGCTTTGTACTTCTTGGGTTTCACATGATAAACATGTTCATTATTATGTAGTATATTTTTTTTATAGAGTTTGCAATAGTTAGGTTTCAAGTTTTACTGGGTTTTGGTTGTTTGGCCGAACCCTTTGTTGTGTATGTCGGCCGAGCCATTGTGTTATTGAAACTAGTGTCAAGTCCTAAAGCAAAATCTTGATTTCCTAATTCACTTTCTACCTATATAATAATTTAGAAAATCATATATCAAACACATATCAGAAGAAAAAAAATTAGGCCCCAAGATTGGGGTTGTCACAACTTATTGTCCTTTATCTTTAATATTGATATGTTTTATCCTTTATGTTTAAAAATCTAACAACGTTTATCCTTTAGTCCTAACCCAGTTAGTTTTTCTCGTTAACTCAGGTCACGTGCCTTGCCTTGCACAAGTATTCACCACCCATCCCCACACCTTGTAGTTCAGCAGCCTCAAAATGGTACCTCTGACTTCATCCCTCAATAAAATTATCGAACCTAAATCATAGACCAGTCTCCTTCAATCGCTAGTTTTAGTTGTTGAAGAACCAAACCCTTTATGTTATCGTTGTTATAGAGGCGAAATTATTTGCGACGGCGACGAGAACCACCGTTTGGGTCGGCGATGCTAGGAGGAACCCTAGCGGCTACCTCCGTCACTTTTATGGGATGAAAACCTAATCAACAGAAAGAGTAAAACCCCGTTTCATTTTCTTTAAGCCTTAAAATCCATGATGTGAGAAGAAAATGGGTTGGTCATTTTTCCGACCGGCAAGGAAGAAGAAACAACAAAATTGGTGTTAGCTTGACCAACGTCTCCATCAGATTGAGCCTTGCGATTTAAGATCTAAGACGGATTTCAATGTGAGAAGATATGCTTTTGTTTGTACTTGTAGTGAACTATTTGTGGATATGTTGGGAAACCCAAACCCACCTTTTTTGTAACAGAGGTTGAAATTGAAATGAAGCAATTGATTAAGGTGAATAGGATTAAGAGGATTTGATGAAGGTGAATAAGAATCAGATAATGAAGGTGGTTATAGTTGGATGGTGCTGGTATGGTGGCGGCAGGTGGAGTGGACTGGTGGACGGTGGTGGAGGTTTGCTCTAGAGAGAGTGAGAGAGAGTTCGATGGTTATATGTTTATAAATAAATTTATAGAATTACAAAATTATCCTCATGTGCAGAACACATGACCTGAGTTAACGAGAAAAACTAACTGGGTTAGGGCGAAAGGACAAACGTTGTTAGATTTTTAAACGTAAAGGATGAAACATATCAATATTAAAGATAAAGGACAATAAGTGAAATTGTGTACAAACATAAAGGGCAATGTCTGTAATTATGTCTTAAAGTTCGTGGGTGTTTAGAAATTAGGATTTGGGATTGGGAGAGGGGAGTTGAGATATGACTAGGAGGGTGACGTGTCACTCGGTATCGATGGGAACACCGCTCCAAGTTCATAACGAGAGTTTTTGTTAAGTTATGTGTTTAAGAGAGTTGTAAAATGTGAAATGTGAGTTCTTTATAAAGTTGTATGTGTTAGGCTTAACGTAGTGGACGGAAAATCCAGGCGACAAGGGGCGATTTTGGGGGGAACACCGCCCCCCACGCCGATTTTAGGGCGATAAGGGGCGGGGGCGATGGGTTTTTCTCGCCATGCATGTCAGTGTGTTTTGTGTGTTTATATTATTATTATTACATGTGTGTGATATATATATATATATATATGTATGTATATATATTACTATTTGTAATCCCTACACCATTACACCCTAAAAAAAAAAAACCCATTCTTTGCTGACTGGACGCCACATGACGCAAAACGCCCCAATTTGTAGCCCCTCCACTACACATAGCCTTAAGGTAAGATGAAATTTAAAATGTGTGAGATGTATGGAAGATAAATAAATCGAGATATTAGCCATAGAGCCTATGAACCAAATCACACTTTTGACGGCAACACCCTTCAAACTTCTTGTATGTTATGGTGTTCGTCTTATCACGCCCTTGGAGTGGCACCTCATAAAGCATACCCTCGTGTTTAAGACGAAGGATGATCCCAAAATTCGTTGTCACTCTTCCTTTTGTGGGTATATAGTGTTATTATATTATTTTTATTATCTGTAACATTAAATTATACTATCGTTATGTTATGTCATGTCATCAATACTAATTATCAAATGATATATTAGTATTGGAATAGTTACACTAAGCATAGTGGAGGGCTTTGGTTAGCGAAAAACACCGCCACATCACAACTACGTAGGAGTAGATGCATTAAACATCACAACTACGTAGGAGTAAACCCAAAAAACATGTGTAGTGAAGGGACTTAAGTTAAACAATTTCTAATTGTTTCAAAGAGACAACACTAGTTCTCAATCCCCACTTTTTTGGAAACCCTTAACCCAACAACGACTCTCTTAATATCTAGCGTTCGTCACTATAATGACGCCTAAGAGGAGTGACGTCCCCTGTGCTTAGTTTGTAACGGTGCCCCTTCATGATGACATGGCAGTGGCGGACGCCTACTACACTTGAATGCTATATTAATATTGGTATTAGTTATCACATGCCTTTTATTGGTATTTCGAAATTTATCATATTACATTGAAAAAGTGAAAACCTTTAAAAAAATATGGAGAATTCAATAAAGATGTGTGCAAGAGAAAGAGAAATATGATATGATTACCTAAAACCTGTAATTCTGAATTTTTTTCAGACTGTGTTTACGCTCAAACAATGCTCTAATTAGAAGCCTAACCCCAATGGACTCGAACCTGATTTAATAAGAAAATTGCACGACACATTGGTTATTCAAATCCTCTCATTTCTCCTCGAACCCGACGAAAATCGAACGAGCCTTTTGCCGAATAGATGGAAGAACATTTGGGCATTTTCCCAAGTTTCATGTCGTGATGCCTTTTAGCTGGACGACCGAATAAATCAACAAGTTCCATGACTCAATGGATAAGCCATTGATCTTCATGGCCACATGTCAATTCAAAGGTTTCTTCTCTAAGATCAGTAATTATGAAAGTGTTCTTGATTGGTTTCGTAAATTTGTTAAGTGTAAAGTTCAAGAGCTTGATATTAGGTTTCTCGCTGATAGATTTCCGGTTAGTTTTGTTGGGATTTGGTACTCTAGTTAGCTTAACTATGCGAGGAAAATTCGTATTAAACGTGTCTTATGTTATGTTGTTTTCGTGTTTGAAGACGATTGATCTTGTATGGATTGTTTATGCAGTCATAATAGTATTAAGAATCCGATTTGTGGGTATCTAGTTTTGGAAGAGCTACTTGTGGAGAGGCAACCGATAAGTCAGTTTGATAACATGCAATGTTTTCATCAATGTTGTTGAAACCGGACCGGACGGTCCGACCGGGATTCGGTCCACTGACCGGTCCGGTTCACTTAGTTCGCTCGGCTGCCAGGGAACCGGCCGGTCCGAGCCGGAAAACCGGACCGGTTGAACCGGTTTTCTAAGGAATTTTTTTTAAATCATTTTTTAAGCTTGATCCATCATTTTTTGACCAAATTTGTTCGGCCGGTCCAACCGGTGTAGGCCGTCAGGTTCGGTGTCCGGTCCGGTTATGAAAACCGTTTTCATAACCGGACCGGACGGCCTACCGGTTCACCGGTTGGACCGGCCGAACAAATTTGGTAAAAAAAATGACGGATCAAGCTTAAAAAATGATTTTTCAAAAAAAAAAAATTCCCTTAGAAAACCGGTTCAACCGGTCCGGTTTTCCGGTCCGACCGGTCAAACCGGTTCGGACCGGCCGGTTCCCTGGCAGCCGAGCGAACTATGTGAACCAGACCGGTCGGTGGACCGAATCCCGGTAGGACCAGTTCGACCGGCCGGTCCGGTCGGTTTCAACAACATTGATAACATGGATACACTGAGGTTGTCTCACTGTTTTAGAAGAGATTAATGACATCATTTGCAATGTCAGTTAGTGGGAATTTTAGGGTTGTGATTTATGGCTTGTATTAGGATACCTTAATATTTTCGATGTAATGTCATCGAACTAGTCTTTGACGTACCTTTTGTCGCTTACTAAAACTCACATAAAGGTACAAACCGAGGGTTGATTTTCTCAACTCATGGCATCTTCTCTTCTTTTAAGATATCAACATTAAGTGATAATGAGACTTCTATGGTATGCTTAATTGTGCCTTTAAGTTATGCTTATTTTGTTTTACCTGATCTCATTGGTTAATTGGATATTGATGGTGTCTTTGAGTTTTTTGGTAACCACCATAAAATATTGAGTAACCTTTTGACGTAAGCAATAACTAATAGTGAAAAAGTGTTGAAAAAACATATAAACTTTGGATTTAGATGATGATGCTTATTGTTTGGTTTGTATAGGCTCTTGGGATCTTGATGGTTTTAACATTCTCGTGTTCCTTGCCTTTGTTAAGTTTGTAATTGGGATCGACTTGGGGTCGTGATATGACGCCTATCTTGAGCATTAGTTATGAGGGTGATATGTCCCTCAACATTGACGGGAACATAGCCAAAGTCTATACAACAAATTTTTCATTGAGATATGTGCTATGGGATGTGTGAAATGTGAAGTGTGAGTTCGCTATATAGACGACACATTGGCAACGGGCTTTCACATTTCACACCAAGTTGATGTGTTAAGGTAGGATAAAATGTGAAATGTGTGAGGCGCGAAGCTAAATAATTGATTCATATCTTAACTATTAATAAAAAAAATTATTTTGGATGGGATGTAAGCCCTAGCTAGCGTCCATGAACGAAATCACCCTCTTGAGACAACACTAGTTTCACTTCTATGTAATGGTTCTCCCACATCACGGCCACGTGGCCATCACGCCCATCGAGTAGAGCCTCATAACATATATCCTCATGTTTAAGATGAAATTGTCAATGATTCAAAATTCATTGTTACACTTCCTTTTTAGGTATATAGTATATATGTTATGCCATTAATAGTTTTAGTTATTATTACTGCATTTATTATTATAATAATAATCATTAATTTATTGTAGAGCTATTATTATTATTACTATTAACTTTATTAATTTAAGGTAAATAGTTAAGAATGGCTTTAATTGTGGTGTGAAAAAATGAAAAGGATGTGCAATTTCAACCTTTGAACTGAAAATGATGGGATGATAAAAATCTAATAGAAATAAGATGTGAATTAGAAAGAGTTTCAGGATAAGTGAGTTGATGGATCCCTTCACCCTAAAGGAACCCATTAGGTTATGATTACTACACATTTCCTATTCCTAGTATACCAATGCATAGTTGTTGAATATATTTTCGTATTAGGGTGTATACCTTTTGTATATGCGTATATACCATTACATTCAATGACTTATAATTTTACTTCAAAACTTATACATATTAAACGTTTACGTACTTATGCGTGTAGCATCCGAATTTATAACTTTGAACAACCTTTTATAGTTGTACAAGTATAACTATAATGTTACACATGTATCTACATAACTGTATGATATGTATATATGAGTTAGGGAAATGAAAATATTTCCTTTATGGTGAAGTTATACAAAATATGTATGAAAAAAACAAACATTGAGGCCTCTGTTAAAATAAAAGAAAACAAATTCAAGTCGTGAATGTGTACCAAATGTCTAGAAACTTGTTACACATTTGCTACGCATTTTCTACAAGATAAGTGTCACATCGGAAATGTGTCAAAACATCCATTATTTAAGTTATTAATGTGTTACTACAATAGAAAATTAAAATGTGTCGGAAATGTGTCGTAAATTCTGACACGTATCTAACACAATTTGTATTATCATTATCATATTAATAAAAAGTACAAAGTTTCTAGACATAATGCTTTTGTGGTGTGGCCATTGTCTTACCGTTTGTCACACATAATGCTTTTCCTAATATAAAGTGTGGTTATTGTAAAACTTTTCGTCACACATAGTGAAGTACTGTGTGGCTAATCATAACTTATAGACACTGGAGGTTATTGTAAATGAGGCTAAAAATGTGAACTTGCTAGTCAAAAACTCTTTTGTAGTTTATGGTGTGGCCATTGTCTTACCGTTTGTCACACATAATACTTTTCCTAATTTAAAGTGTGGCTATTGTCAAACTTTTCGTCACACATAGTGAGGTACTGTGTGGCTAATAATATCATATAGATACTGAAGGTTGTTGTCAATGTGGCTAAAAATGTGAAGTTGCCACTCGAACACTCTTTTGTGGTGTGGCCATTGTCTTACCGTTTGTCACACATAATGCTTTTCCTAATTTAAAGTGTGGCTATTGTCAAACTTTTCGTCACACATAGTGAGGTACTGTGTGGCTAATAATATCATATAAACATTGAAGGTTGTTGTCAATGTGGCTAAAAATGTGAAGTTGCCACTCAAACACTCTTTTGTGGTGTGGCCATTGTCTTACCGTTTGTCACACATAATGCTTTTCCTAATTTAAAGTGTGGCTATTGTCAAACTTTTCCTGATTTAATAAAAAGTACAAAGTTGAAATATCGCGTCAGGATTGCGTTAGAAATCCCGACACATTTTCGACGTAGTTTGTGGTTAGATTAACATAAAAAAAATAGAATTACAAAATTAGATTGTTGTGTCAAAGATGCGTAGGAAATTCCAACACATCAACGACACAATTTTTATTATGATTTAGATATTAACATATAAAGAAAATAAAATTACAAAGCTAAATATTTGTCATAACAATCCGAATTTTTCATTTATTGCTTTGATAGCCGTTACCCGACCCGTTTCTTTGTTCGGGTAATTTAATCAATAAAATAGCGCATTTATCAAGTTTATTATTATTTTTGTTTATCTTATTTATTTAGTTACTTATTATAACTTTGATTTATCTACAATACCAACCCTAAACTTAGTTTTAACTCCTATCGTATCCATACATGAAGTGCAGGGACTAAATAGCAAATTTAATAAAAAAAATCATATCATCATCTTCCTCATCAACCCGTCGGCACCTATACCCCCCATATTTTATCTCTCCTTAATCTTCATTTTAAATCAAGAAATTATAATACCAAATCGTTCCTTACCTTAATGCTGTGTTCCCGAGTTCATTTAAGAAAAAAAGGCAAAGAAAAGAAAATTTTCTCTTCTTATCTTTTCTTTTGGTATCTCCTCTTTTACTTCAACTTATTTTCCTTCCTAATCTTTCCAATTTGAAAAGATACAAATTCTTTTATTTTACTCATCATTTTCTCTTCTCTCCCCTCCTTTTTTTTTTCTTTAAATGAAACTCGGGAACACCTCTTTTAACTTTTCCTTCCTTTTCCTTTCTTAAATTAAACTCGGGAACACAACATATTTTTTCCATCCCTCCATTTCCTTCCCTTTCTTCAGTTAAATAAGACTCGGGAACACAGTGTAAACGCAACTCACTGACGCTTTAATCATGCTAAAAGATAAAAAATTGTCAAACAATTGATTTGTTTTTAATAACTTAACAAACTGACTTCAAAACTCTATAATTACACAATCATAATTCAATTAAACCACCTTGCACATCACTCTTAGCATTACGGCGTAAACCCCTAACTCGATTGCATCAATAGAAGTTGTCTAGACCCTTTTATACATCACATTTAGGTCGCGTGTCTTGTTTCATCATTCACCTTCAATCCGTATCACTCTTAGGTAATTGTTATATGTGATCTAATCGTTTGTCATCGTCTAACATTAACCCAAAATCAATTTAATCAAACTTTAAACAATTTAACAAAAACCCGATTCTAGGTTTGTTTTATAATTGGGAATGAACTGCATACACGGTTATTTTATTTGTTTTTGTTCAATAAGCAAATAACACATCAGTTCAGTTGGCTAGTGTTGTTGTATGGTCATATGAGCCGGCTGGGGCGCGGGTTCGACCCTCTCTAAGCCCGGTTTTGGTTTAATTTTTTTAGTTTATATATGTTTAATTACATATTAACTCATTATAACTGATATTAAGGAAAATTGGTTTTGCTCCCAACTATTTCATTTTTGTTGGCGCTGGTCCAAACTTTCATTTTAGTTGGCAACGGTCCCAACTTTCTCATACGTGTCTTCCCCAAGTCCGCGACTAACGAAGTACTAACTCCGTTATGTAAATGTTGATGTGTTCATGCTAGTTGTCAAAATCATGTGACATGGAAGCCTACATTGCCCGTCTGTGTATTATATCCCAAAATTCACCCAAAAGGGTATTCAAATATCCCAAACTTTTCTTGAAAAAGGGTATCCAAATATCCCACACAATAAACCTCCAATCTTTGATCTGATTTCACCAATTCAGCCAAAAGGGTATACAAATATCCCAATTTGTTTTTCTTGAAAACTTTATTTCATTCATACTCTTCATACCCACAAATCTTAACACCACAAAGCTTCAATCTTTGATCTGATTTCACTAATTCAGCCAAAATGGTATCGATATTTGTCCAAATTAAAGCTCAATTTTGAATCTTTTTGCAATTTGGTGATATGGGTAAGGTAACAATTGCGGCGACGGTGGATATCTGGTGCGCCACCGGATGTGGAGCTCTGAGATGTGGGCGAAATATGTGGAGATATTGTGGGAGTTTGAAGATAAGTGTGGAACTCTGATTGGTAAGCTACGGTAGGTGGCTGATGCCATGACGATGGAGATGCATGTTATCCAAAACTCCAAAAATCAAATGCTCCATTAGTGTGAAGGAAACCCGTATTTAATTATACATTGTTAAATATTAGGGCTTGCTGCTTGTTCGCCTTTCAATCTATTGGAAGGCATACAATTAGGGTTCTTGAGTTGAGAGAATTTGGGGATTTAGATGGGTGGTGTATAATTGGGGATTTTAAGTGATTGTAAAATGTTAAGTATAATACACAGATGGTCCACGTAGGTTGCCATGTCACATGATTTTGACAACTAAGACGGACACATCAGCATTTACATAACGGAGTAGTACTCCGTTAGTTGCGGACCGGTAGAAGAAACATATGTGAAAGTTGGGACCGTTGCCAGCCAAAATGAAAGTTGGGACCAGTGCCGGCAAAAATGAAATGGTTGGGACCAATAAAAACCAATTTACCTAATATTAAATTTAAATAAACATTATGTTTACATAACCGACACTCTAGAACGATTATCCTGGTCGCTTAACGTTTAATACCTTTGTTGAAACCAGACACACACACACACACATATATATATATATATGTGTGTATACACACACACAATATGTTTATAGAATAAAGGTTTTAACAAATAATATCATAATAAATATATTAAACATGTGTATCATCAATCTTATCAATCAAAGGTTATGTAAATAATCAAGGAAAAATAAATAAAATAAGTATTATATGTTTTCATATTAAGTTTATTTGTTTAAATAAATATAATACAATTAAATAAATATAATTGTATTATATTTATTTAAGTATTTTATTTATAGGTATATTTTATGTATATATTTAATATAAAATTTAAATAATATAATCTTAAATCTTGATAAATAAAAGTGATTTTACAAATAATAAAAAACAATAACAAAATAATTAAATAATGATGTTTTCAAAATAGAAAATAATAATAGTAAGTTAAATAATAAGTATTTTCACAAACACACCCGATCACCATCGAAACCTGAATCCCTATCAAGTTATAGAAGCCATCTTTAGGTTAATGGAATTCATATTTATTTCTCGCTATCATTCTTAACTAGGGTTTCTCGCTGGTAATTCTCGAAGAGCGTGACGTTTATTCTTCTTATTAACTTGTTTACCATTTTTGCTTACTTGATAAGGTGAGTAATTCACTCCCATTTTTACTTATTAACAACTTTTTGGGAACATATGCGTATCATATCATATTTACTTATTATCTAATATGCACATTAGCAAAGTGTTTAATCTTGTGTGCATATTAATTAAATGTCTAATTTGCTACTTGTTTAATTGTTATTTGATCGCATTCGGAGAGGTCCATCTAATTCACATTAATAGTATGATCATACGACCGTCGTAGTAGCCAAAGCCCATTTCGCAAGGCAATGGTTTTACCGACACACATAATTGCTCAATGGATTTATTGTTTATCACACAATGAACAATTTTGCACTTTTTGTATTATATGGTATTTAAATTTATAGGTGTTTTACTCACTCAACCTAGTGCTGACAAGCCTACTTTATTTTATATGCATATGCATGTTTTCATTTGACTGGATTGTCAAGATGAAGGACTTAGTGATGACCTTAAGTTAGAAGGGATTATCAAGACTTGTTTTGAATTTAATTTTCTTTTATTTTAAAGGTGATGTACTTTGGTTTGAATGTTGAATATTTGGATTATTAAAATTAATAAATAGATATTGTCACTTTTAACATTACATGATGGTACCTTGTAAGTTGTGAACAATCAATTCGCGCCCCGTCATTTCCTTCTTAGGTTGGAGTGTGACATTTGTGTCAAAATTGTGTCGGAATTTCCAACATATTCTCGACACAACTTGATTAAGCATTAAATACAAAATGTTAAATACATTGTTAAAACATGCAAGATGTGAAATACATTGATCTTTGTGGAATATATGTGAAATTCAAAATTTAAAGTTTTTGTTTTTTTAACCGCTAAAGCTAAAGTTAATATAAAGTTAAACTGACTTTATTAAATGGTCTTTAGCTTAGTGATATCAAGGTGATATCAAGTGATTTAATAAACTTGTTTCGCCAATTAAGAAACTTGACGTTTCTTGTCGGACAAAAAGACATAGATTTAAAAGCGTTTTTATATAAATAAATTATTGGGAATTCAATAAAATACTTTTAATACTATTAAATATATTGGGAATTAAATAAAGATACTTCTAAGACAAAAGAAACATGATATGATCACTATATATTTCATACATGAATAGAATCTGATCATCATTGTATGCTCTTAAAACCCCCAATTCTCAAACCAAATTTTCAGTCCAAATGAACAAACCACCATTGTTCTCAATTCATCATAAAACCATGAGTTTACGCTCAAACAAACGTCAAGTTGATTTAATAAGCAAATTGCATGACGCACTGCTTATTCAAATCCTATCATTTCTTCCTGAACCTGAGGCAACCAGGACGTGCATTTTGTCGAAAAGGTGGAAGAACATATGGGCACTTCTCCCAATTCTTCATTTCATTATGCCGTTTTGTTGGACAATTGAAGAGAACAACAGGTTCCATGACTTTGTTGATCAAGCCCTTGATCTACGTAACGGCTTGCAGATTCAAAGGTTTCATCTTTATTGCTCAAAGAACTGTAATTATGATCGTGTTCATAATTGGTTTTGTAAAGTTGTTAAATGTAATGTTCAAGAGCTTGATCTCCGTTTTCCTGCTGAGCGATTTCCTGTTAAGTTTCGCTGGGATTTGTTTAGTTGTTTAGTTAGCTTAACTTTGCGAGGCGAGTTCATATTAAACGTCCCAGATGATATCCTAATTCCGTGTTTAAAAACAATCAATCTTGTATCGATTGTTTATTCGGGGAATAATAGTTTTAAGAATTTGGTATCTGGGTGTCCGGTTTTGGAGGACTTGTTTGTGGAGAGGCAACTAATAGGCGGATTTGATGACATGTATACATTTGAGGTTGTTTCACCGTCTTTGAAGAGACTAAGGCTATCGTTTGCGATGTCTGTTTATGGGAATTTTAGGGTCGTGATCGACGCGCCTGCATTGGATTACCTTAATATTTTGGATGTGATGTCATCAAACTACTCTATGACGAACCCTGTGTCGTTGACTGAAGCTCACATCATGTTACGGACCGATGGCCAAATTCCTCAACTCCTGTCGTGCTTCTGCTCGTCTGTCAAGATATTGACACTAAGTGCTAATGCAAGTTCGATGGTATGTTTAATCGCAGATTTATGTTGCATTTAGTTTTGTTTTACTTGATCCCATTAGTTAACATGGTTTTGGTTTAGACTCGTGGGTTTCCTATCAATAGGTCTGTAAACGAACCAAATGAACACGAGCGGGGGCATGTTCATGTTTGTTCTTTATTTACACAAACATGAACAATTAAATGAACAAATTTTCTTACGGTTTGTTAACAAAATGAACATGTTCATGTTGTGAAAATGAACTAAGTTTCTTACCGTATGTAAAAAAAATGAACATGTTCATGTCTGTTTATGTTATTTGTTAACATTCTAAAAGAACAATTCATGAACATAAACCAACACAAACGAACATAAATGAACAAACACATCGAACATATTTAACAAAAAGTGAACATAAACGAACATATGCAAACAATTATAAATGAAACCAGTTGAAGTCTAATGCATGTTTAATAAGTTTCATAACAAATATAAGCTTACAAGCATAAACGAACGTAAATAAACAAACATATATGAATGAACATGAATGAACGTAAATAAGGGAATGGAATACATGTTAACGGTCAGTCGTTTAACTAAACGAACAAAAATTTGTTCAAGTTCATTTGTTTATTAGATAAATAAACATATACAAACTTATCGCCAAAGGGTTCACTAGCAGTTCACTAAATGTTCAATTCATAAACAACCTTTTGACGTAAACAATAACTAATAGTGATTAGTGAATCGAAGTTGAAAAAGGATAAACACTTTGGATTTAGATGGTGATGCTTATTATTTGGTTTATGCAGGCTCTCACGCTCCTTAATGATATAGAAATTCCTGAGTACCCTAACTTGGTTAACTTGGCAATTGGGATTGAATATACTCGGGGCTGGGAATTGCTGCCGGACCTCTTGATCAAAATGCCTAATCTTGAGCATATTACCTTTTTAGAGGTAAGTTTATGTTTTTTTGCAAAACTAACTTATTCACATATGATCTTTATCAAGAACTGGATTGGAAACACGAATTGTTGGCAAACACCCAAAACGTTTATTGTATAAAGAAACTCACTCAAAACTTAATTACAATAATGAAACCCTGCACGGTTTATATAGACCAAACCTAGACACGTTTGAGTCTAACTAGGATTCCTAAACAATAGGTAAATTAATTAAAATAAACCTAACAACCTAAACCAACATGTATTAGGAAGTATTAGGATCCATATGTAACTTGTGCCTTGCTCGCCAAGTTACTTGCCTTGCACTCCAAGGCTTTGATTAGAAATTGCCAACATTCACCCCCCCAATTTCTGAGTCGTATAGGGTAGGTCATCCAATTCAGCAGGTCCTGCATCTCCTTGAGATTAATTCGTGCAAGAGCTTTTGTCAAAATATCGGCCCATTGTATTTTGCCACTTATGTGTTCGACTTCCACCTCCTCTCCTTCAACACATTCCTGAATGTACGTGGTAACGGGATGTAATGTGTTTAGTCCGACTATGAAACACCAGATTTTTCACAAGAGAGATAGCGGATGTGTTATCTATATATAACACCACTTTCTGAGGTGGTTTCCTGGTTAACTCGCTTAGCAACTCCCTAAGCCAAATCGCTTGAGACGCAGTCGAACTAGATGCAATATACTCTGTTTCACACGAGGATAAAGCTACGGCCCCTTGCTTTTGAGGGAACCAAGAGATCGGTGAAGATCCATCGTGGCCCGCAGTGCTCCTTCCATCGTCTTCATCAATATTGTGACTATTGTCACTGAACCCGATTAACACGATTCTTTCTCCTCGGTTATACTTGATACCATAACTCGGTGTCATTTTCACGTATCGAAGTATATGCTTTATAGCATTTTCGTGTGACTCTTCCGGTTGCTGCTGTGAGGTCGGGTCGGGTTTGTAGCAAATACCGAAGGCATCTGACTATCTTTCGGTATACGGTGGGTTCAACATCTATCTCGTTTTTGGCTTTTGACAGCTTCGAATTGGGATCCATGGGTACATAAGCCAGGTTACAATTTTCCATACCTGCTTCTTTTAAAATTTTCCGAGCATACGACTCTTGTTTTATTTTGATCCCATCTTTGTATTGCGAGACTTCGATTCCGAGGTAATAGGAAAGTTTTCCTAAATCGGACATATCGAGCGTTGATGCCATATTATTCTTGAACCCGTTTATCATATTCAAGCAAGAACCCGTTACAAATAAATTGTCAACATAAACTGCGACAATTAAAATAAAATTACCAGATATTTTTCGATAAACAACTTGTTCTTTCATACACCGATGGAAATTCATCATCCTCAATATTCCATTGAGTTTAACATTCCAAGCTCTTGGGGCTGTATTAGATCGTATAAGGCTTTCTATAACTCGTACACCTTATGCGTTTCTTTCGGTTTCTCGAACCCCTCAGGTTGGTAAACATAAACGGTTTCTTTTAAGTCACTAAGTAGAAATGCCGTCTTCACGTCTAAGTGGTGGATTTCCCGCCCGTCATTGGCTGCAAGAGAAATAAAGAATCGTATCGTCTCGATTTGTGCCACTGGGACGAACACTTCATCATAGTCAATCCCGTGTTGTTGCACGTATCCTTTCGCCACAAGCCTCTCCTTATGCTTATTTATCGACCCACTAGGATTTCGGTTTACTTTGAATGACCATTTTAAACTGATAGGTTTAACGCCTTTTGGGAACTCCATTAAACTCCACGTTTTGTTTTTCTCAATTGACTCGATCTCGGCCCTCATCGCTTTCATTCACTCGGGTTTCGATTTCGCTTCGTTAAAATTGCTCGGTTCATTATACGTTAATAGTAGCAATTCTTTGATAAATTCGTTGGAATTTCACTCATAATCACCTGATTTTACGGGTGGGACTGAAGGGCGAGTGGAACGTCTAACCGGTGTTTGCACAACATCATTCATGGCTACATTAATGTTGTTTGCAACAGGGCTACCGCTGTTAGCAACAGTTTCGTTGCTGCTGCTGCTATTTAGCGACAGATTCATTGCTGCTGCTGTTGCTATTTTCGACAGAAGCGTCGTTGTTGCTGTTGTTTGTGACAGATTCTTCGATGTTGCTGTTTTTTGGACCAGAATGGTCGCTACTGCTGCTGTTAGAAATTGCAGATCCGGATTCGGCTGGGCTGAGGCTCAGCCCAGTTCCGGTATCAACAATACTGCCCCACATCATAATAAACCTACCCGGTTCTCGGTTATTATCGGTTTCATCTATTTATCCCAATTCCACCCTTTTTTGTTAAAATTAACGTCTCGACTCATGATAATTTTCCGGTTTCGTGGATCGTATAACCTATAAGCCTTGCTACCCGACTCGGTCCTGAGGTGAACGAGGCACCTCGATTGATCGTCTAATTTTTTCAAGTGGTTAGCTTCAGTTTTAGCATAAGCAACACAACCGAATACGCGAAGATGGTCGAGGTTCTGTTTCATTTTCTTGAACATCTCGTATGGGGTTTTTTCCTACCAAGGTTCGCGTAGGAGAGCGGTTAATCAACGTTGCGTGTCGAACCCCCTCACCCCATAAATAATTTGGAACTTTCATTGCCTTCAAGATGCTTCAGGTCATCTCCATGAGAGTTCGGTTTCGCCTCTCGACCACACTGTTTTGTTGTGGTGTATATGGTGCTGTTAAATGTCTCGCCACGCCTTCATCTTCAAAGAACCGATTTAGTTCATGTGAAGTGAACTCTCTGCCCCTATCGGTTCGTAGAGTTTTAATCAAACATCAGGTTTCTTTTTCGACGGGCGCCTTGAATCGTTTAAGCATCTCGGAGGCTCTGTTTTTTTCCTACAAAAAAATCGACCACATAAAACGATAAAAGTCATCAATTAAAACTAAAACATACTTATTACCCATTAAAGTCGGTGGAGTAATCGGTCCACATAGATCTCCATGGACGAGCTCGAGTACTCGGGATGCTCGACAAGATGTTTTGTTCCAAAACAGTTTTCTCGTGGGTTTTCCCACCATGCATGATTCACATCCCGGATCGATAATCAAGCACAAATTAAAGGACTAACTCTCATTTATATTAATCAAAAAATATAACTCAAAAAAACATATTACAAACTCTCAAATTCTAACTCGGTTTGGCTCTTGATGAACCTTAACTCGGTTACATCTCGTGCGTGTCTCTAAATGAACCCTAACTCGGTTACACCTCACACCACTTATTTTCTTGATGAATTTTAGGGACGTCTGTAACCATTCCCGTCATTGTCCTAATCGTTTGGAAATTGAGGTGACCGAGTCTCGCATGCCGTAACCGCGAGTCTTCGTATTTTTATTGTAGACAAACCGGGCTACCCACATTTAATTTAATCTTTTAGAGCCGACTTTTGTTTATAGTGACTTTCATTAACAACACCCCATTTTTATCATGCATTGTTAAACAATCAGCCCTCATCCGAACATAACAACCGGACTCGGTTGTTTTCCCGAGACTTATAATATTATTTTGCAAGTCCGAGATATAATAGATGTCAGTCAAGAGTTTTTGTTCTCCGGTTTTGCCTTCGAATAGTATGGATCCTTTTCCTTTTATTACGACACACAATCTGTCCCCAAATTTAACCTGACCGGTAATACGATCATTGAGCTCGGCGAAATAAGCTCGTTTCCTGGTCATATGGTTACTCACTCCATTATCAAGGTACCAAACATCTTTTTCACTCGAATCGGCTTTGAGTTTGTTCGGCAACACTGTTTCTTCGTTGAGGTGGACGGTCTCTTGAATGCAGCTCATCATAAAAAAACGCACCATCTACTTTTGGTTCGTCCTCGTTTGTTATTGCCATGTTTGCATCTTCTTTGAACTGTTCTGAACACTTAGAAACAAAGTTTATGAACTCCTCACAAGGCGAAAGGTCTCGTTTTCCACTCTCGTTGATCATTCCCAGTTTCAGTCTTGCCCGGTATCACGACATTGACCATGCCCCCTCCACGAACTCTATTTGCTTGATCACGGGAGCTATTTCGGTTAGAATAAGAATCAGATTTATGAAACATCAACTTACCTCGACTGTCGGGTTGATCCTCGTCTCTCGTTCTCTCTTCGTTGGCCTTTAAACGTCCCTCCAACATCCTCGAAACTTACGATTTTGAGATCTATTATTTATTCGAGCGAAGAAATGATGTGGATAAAACGTCTTGGCAAGCTTGTGAGAAATTCTTGAAGAGTCGCTTTTCTCCAAACGGTTCTCCAACCATGGATGCTTTTGACTTTATTCCCGTTATCTTCACGGCATAGTTGTCGATTGTATCCGAATCCTTCGTCCTCATAGCATGGAATTCTTCAATCAACGTTTGAAGTCTCTCTTCCTTTACTCAATAGGCTCCGAGATGTTGAGACTTGATCGTTCCCCACATCTCCTTAGGCGTGCTCAAATCACCAATTTGCAAGATTTGAACTTCGGGAATTGATTGAAACAAAACCGCGGTTGCAATATTGGTTTGCTTCTCGTCGGTAGTGTCGGGTTCGATTGCACCCCGAACGCCATGCACGTTAAAAATTACCTTCATACGCATCGCCCAAATAGTGTAATTTGTTGCGGTAAGCATCAGACATTGAAATGAGTTCGTGTTTGTATCTTTGGCCGGTTGATCGCCCATTCTTGGTTTTCGTCTACTGTAGAAAATCAAAACTGATTTTCGTGAAGAAGAGCCTTGATCCAGCCCTTTGAATCACGACTGGTCGCAGTCGCTGAGCACAGATTCGATCGGTAATAGTTTCTGAAAAATTATATTAATATCAAATTCAAGATATCAATTCAAACCCTGTTCTCGGTTTGTACCCTACCTTTCAAAGTTGATATTAATCACAGATGGCAATTCAAAATTAATTATATATGATGAGCAGATTCTTCCTTCGTAACTTAAATTAAATCCACAAAAGACAAAACTATATTGTTTGACTTTTTCATGATTTAATTATTGAAGCTCAATTAAAATTGGAAGTCTCTTGGTCGCGGACGCCAATCTTCATATCACAAAATCATAGCTCGTTTCTTGACTGTGCTCTAATACCAATTCAAGAATTGAAATTGAAACATGAATTACTGGCGAACACCCAAATCATTTATTGTAGTAAGAAACTCACTCAAAACTTAATTACAATAATGAAACCCTACATGGTTTATATAGTCTAACTAGGACTCCTAAATAATAGGTAAATTAATTAAAATAAACCTAATAACCTAAACCAACATGTATTAGAAAGTATTAAGATCCACATGTAACTTGTGCCTTGCACTCCAAGGCTTTGATTAGAAATTGCCAACACTTTAATGATGTCACAATTTATGTAATTTGATGTTTTATTTGTTCGTCTTAAGGGGTTTCTACTCTTCCCGCATGCACAACATTACTTTGATTTGAGGTGGAACCCGCCAGAGGAGATACCGACTTGTTTGCGGTTTAAGATGAAGGAAATTGTAATTGAGAATTGGGAAACTATAACACCGAGAGAATTAGTGATAA
Source organism: Bidens hawaiensis (assembly GCF_021521415.1). Classification (NCBI taxonomy): domain Eukaryota; kingdom Viridiplantae; phylum Streptophyta; class Magnoliopsida; order Asterales; family Asteraceae; genus Bidens; species Bidens hawaiensis. The sequence goes on from NW_027492879.1 coordinate 148,251, forward strand.
TAAGGTATCTGTTGAAGCACACGGAAAATTTGGAGGTTTTGAGAATGAATGCTCATAAGATAGACACACAGAGGCGTGAACAGATATTGATGCTCAAGCGTGGCTCCAACTCATGCCGGATTGAATTCATTTGAAGGGACGATCTTATAGCTTATTTATTGAAGAAGTAAATTTATTTTAACAAGTTTGATTTTGGGTTTAAATCTATTAAGTTCTTGCATATCATAATTGTTTTTTTCTTTTCTTATTTTTTTATTATAACCTGTGAATTATATGTATCCCAACACACGCTCGAGTTTAAACCAGTTTGCGCTCGGTTTGGTCAACTTCTGTTTTTGGTCCAAGCTGATCCGTTTACAAGGGAAAAAGATCTGTTATGTTTCACCGTCGGGTCTAAACCAAGTTTTCTCATACGTGTTTCTAAAATGGTTTTGGTTAGGGTGAAAAAATGGTTTCGGTTCCTAACCCTCTGCTCCAAATATACTGATGCATAGATGTTGGATACTTCCCGATACGGGAAGCATACCTTTGTATACAAGTGTATACCTCACTACATCACATGATGTACACCATAAATCACATCACTTCACATCAAATCAGTAGTGGTTGGCACTACGTGAATATTGACCTTCAGCCACATGAAAAAAGTGTGGCTGTAGGCCTTTAGCCACACACATTTGGTTCAGGTCATATGTGGCCAAAGGTCGCGACACCGTGGGTATGATATGGCCACACACAGTTTTTAGTGGCCTTATGTGGTAATAAGTGTGGCTAAAGGGTACAGTCATTAGTTGCTGGCCATCAAGAAGCCTCTCCAACAAGTGTGGCTAAATGGTAGAAAATGGCCACATGACTATTTACTATGAGTGACCATTGAACATATAGAGCCACATGAATTAATGTTTCAGCCACATGAATTTTATAATAATGTGGCCAATAGAGTTGTGTTAAGCGTGCATTGTGACCTATACCGTCTGGATATAGCAAAACAATGACCACTTAAATTTAATAGTAGTGTGGCTAATTATATTATATAGACACTGGATATTACATTAAAAGTGGCTAAATATGTTTACTTGCCACTCAAAAATTCCTTTGTAGATTATAGTGTGGCCATTGTCTTACCGTTTGTCACACAAAATGTTTTTCCTAATATAAAGTGTGGTTATTGTAAAACTTTTCGTCACACATAGTGAAGTACTGTGTGGCTAATCATAACTTATAGACACTGGAGGTTATTGTAAATGAGGCTAAAAATGTGAACTTGCTAGTCAAAAACTCTTTTGTAGTTTATGGTGTGGCCATTGTCTTACCGTTTGTCACACATAATGCTTTTCCTAATTTAAAGTGTGGCTATTGTCAAACTTTTCGTCACACATAGTGAGGTACTGTGTGGCTAATAATATCATATAGATACTGAAGGTTGTTGTCAATGTGGCTAAAAATGTGAAGTTGCCACTCGAACACTCTTTTGTGGTGTGGCCATTGTCTTACCGTTTGTCACACATAATGCTTTTCCTAATTTAAAGTGTGGCTATTGTCAAACTTTTCGTCACACATAGTGAGGTACTGTGTGGCTAATAATATCATATAGACATTGAAGGTTGTTGTCAATATGGCTAAAACTGTGAAGTTGCCACTCAAACACTCTTTTGTGGTGTGGCCATTGTCTTACCGTTTGTCACACATAATGCTTTTCCTAATTTAAAGTGTGGCTATTGTCAAACTTTTCGTCACACATAGTGAGGTACTGTGTGGCTAATAATATCATATAACACTGAAGGTTGTTGTCAATGTGGCTAAAAATGTGAAGTTGCCACTCAAAGACTCTTTTTGTGGTGTGGCCATTGTCTTACCGTTTGTCACACATAATGCTTTTCCTAATTTAAAGTATGGCTATTATCAAACTTTTCGTCACACATAGTGAGGTACTGTGTGGCTAATAATATCATATAGACACGGAAGGTTGTTGTCAATGTGGCTAAAAATGTGAAGTTTCCACTCAAAGACTCTTTTGTGGTGTGGCCATTGTCTTTACCGTTTGTCACACATAATGCTTTTCCTAATTTAAAGTGTGGCTATTGTCAAACGTTTTTGTCACACATAGTGAAGTACTGTGTGGCTAATAATATCATATAGACACTGGAGGTTGTTGTCAATGTGGCTAAAAATGTGAAGTTGCCACTCAAACACTCTTTTGTTGTTTGTGGTGTGGCCATTGTCTTTACCGTTTGTCACACATAATGCTTTTGTAATATAAAGTGTGGCTATTATCATACTTTTCGTCACACAAAAATGTTTATGTTGTGGCTAATGGTCATTTATAGACTCTAATTTTTGTAATTGCAGGTGTGGCTATTGTCTTACTTTTGGCCACACCTATTTAATGTGTTCTATGTGGCCAAATTGTGTGTAATTATGCAATATATAATTATTTTTATTTTTTGTGTAGTAATATAAAACAGCTATAAGCAAGCATGACAAAACAAAATTAGAAACAAATTATATTAACAAAAATATTCACTTAAGCAAATGTATATGCAAAATATCTTACAAAATACAAAAATAACGACTACCTATATACTAGCTAAGGCGTCGGTTTTCTTGGCACTGCTCCTTGTCTTCTGTTTGGTCACCCGGTCTATCGTTGTGTCCTTTGCCTTTGCCTTCTTGCCAGCTCTGTCTGGTTCTTTTGAGGATGGGAGTGGTGGTAGCTGGAACAACAGAATATGAAAAACAAATATGTATAATTAATGTCGTATTTTGTAATTGAATAGAACAAAATAGTATGCATACATACATACCGAACGTTCGTTTAAATGTTTGTGAAACTTTCGGCGGGAAGTTCGTTTATGTTCGTTTATCTTTGTTCAATTACGTTAGTTTATATTATAAACAAATGAACATAAACGAACACAAGTGTTCATTTTTTAAACTAAATGAAAAAGAACATAGATATTTGTTCGGTTAAGTTAAAAGGGAACAAAGCTCCTGGTCACATAAGATTAGGTATTCTGGCCAAGCAACAAAAGTACCAATTGCGTTGCCAACAGTCGTAATTTCACCTGCCTCACATGGAATAATTGCTTGTTCCTTTATGGCTCCATCAATACTAACTTTATAGAAACCCTCCGGGATTGCTTTTCCATGCAACTGTTGTGGAACCGGTGACCAATAAACTTTACCATTTGCCACCTTGTTATGCTTGTCATGCACACACAAACAACACTCATACACCTATAAATTAGCATGTGAAATTAAGATGGCTTAGTTGAAGTCAATATATAAGTACATACCCATGTTGGTGGGAAATTAACAATGTTTCGTGCAGTACATACCTTTTTAGCTGGTGGGGAAGCTCCGTAGATACATCAACTTTTCTTTTACGGCTTCTCCGTTTTACCTAAAAACCATTCAATGAATCAATCAACAATTAAAGGAAAAACTGAAATGACCAAATACTTACTGATGGTTTTTTCGAGCCGTTACTATCCGGAGTGTGGTGTAGTTGTGTTGATGCTTGGTCAACATTGTTCTCTACAGACTTCATTGGTAATATAATAGAAATTGGAATTGTTAGGACTTATTAGGCTATAAAATATAAAAATTGAAACTGCCAAATACTTACTGATGTCGCGCTATGGGGATCGACTACCGTTTGGTCAACACTTTTTTCCACAGACTTGGCCTGCAATTCGGTAAATAGAAAATGAGCACACTCACATTGGAAACGAATAATAAAAAGTACTAAAATTGTCAAATACTTACTGATGTCGCGATATGGGGAGCGGGTACCGTTTGGTCAACACTTTTTTCCACAGATTTGGCCTGCAATTCGGTAATAGAAAATGAGCACACTCACATTGGAAACGAATTATAAAAAGTACTGAAATTGTCAAATATATACTGATGTCTCGATATGGGGAGCGGCTACCGTTTGGTCAACACTTTTTTCCACAGACTTGGCCTGCAATTCGGTAATAGAAAATGAGCACACTCACATTGGAAACGAATTATAAAAAGTACTGAAATTGTCAAATACTTACTGATGTCGCGATATGGGGAGCGGCTACCGTTTCGACAACTATTTTATCCGCAGACTTGGGCTACAATTAACTTATGCAAAATCAGCACACTCTCATGGAAAGTTAATTACTAAAACAAATCAATCAAACTGTCAAATGGTTACATGAGAAGCGGATTCTTGTTGCACAGCCTCACTTGAGGTTAAAATGTTTCCCACAGAACTGGCCTATAAATCAATTTATTAGGTTATGGAAAATGAAAAGTCACATGGAAAGTTGTAAAAAACAAAGAAACTGTCAGATACTTACTGGTCCTGGCATTTTATTTTGCGCCACAGCACTAGTACTTTGGTTAGAACCAACCTGGTTGGGAACAGGATTTACATACGAATTGAGACAAAAAATAGTGCCAATTATGTATGTCGAATGCATTAATTAATATGCAGCATACGTCACTTACTTGACTTGCCGACATTTCCGGCAACAATCCTTTGAGATGTCTGAACCTGGCCTCAAATGCTAACCGTTCCTTCTCACGGCTTGCTAGCATAGCAGTCGTGGATTCAAGTAGAGATGTCAACCTGTTCACCACTACATCTCTCTGCACCACCTCATACTCAAGTTGGGCAATCCGTTGCTTAAACGAGCCTTTTACCCGACTCACACCCCAATATTTACCTGTTGTCAATCCGTACCCAATCCCTTTTAAAAACCCACCTTTCTCTTTGCCAAGCACTAAGGTGACGACATCTGTGCACGGTTCAAGTACCAGGGCTCCAGAGGCGATCTGCTCCTCATGCTGAACCTGCAAGAAAACAAATATTCTAATACACTTGTAACACGCTTATGTATCCACATCAAGTGTTGAGACAAGTTATACAGACTCAAGTTTTTTTACACCAATATAAGGCAATGAATTGACTTTAACATGATTTAAAAAGTTTAATACTAAAACAAACTAATTTGGTTTCCATGCCTTCGACAACAGCATTCTTATATGCACCATCTTTGTCCTCCCTTCCTTTCATCCACATTAATGCACGGTCGGGGATCTCATCCGGTTCAATTTCTTTCTTTTTGACCTTGTAAAATATTTAAGAGAAAGCAGTTGACGGTCATGCGTTAGACAAATCATTGAACTAGAGAGAAAGCAACTGATGGTGATTACCAGTTTCTCTCGAAGATAGGTATAACCCCCTCGTCCCATGTGATGATCAAATACATTCTTTGCTCGAGCTCCCTTTGATGAAGCCGATTTTTCTTCAACCACACATTATAATCATTTCAATATATTTAAACAAAAAATATAAACCATATATAGTCGATCAATCTACATTTGCAGAGTAGAGGATTTATACCTGAAACTGCTCTGATTGTGTGTACTCAACGAAGCGATCCCAGTCTTCTTGACTGATCATCGTCCTGTGTCCCTTGGGTATCGCCTTCAGCTTCAGAGGTTTACCGATGTTTGGCATAATGTATTTGGCATACATTTTTCTTCTGAAATCCCGAAGAAGGTGTCCGAGCCGATTCATCACAGAAGGCCTGCGACAAGCCTCAATCTCAAAATATTTCTGCATAATATAATACAATAAAGGTAAATTAAATCTCAAAATATAAAATGCACAAATAGAAATAAAGAATAACCGTTATTTGTTCCCACAGTTTATCTCTAAGCTCCTTTGTGACCTCCCTCCAACTTAAATTTCTCAAGCCAACTATTTCCCTTACAACATCCCCTAAAAAACTTGCAAACTTTGATCTGTTTTGGCCAGTGAACCTACACAGATTATCAAACTCCACTGCCAGTTTGACAGCACCAGAGTTTGCATATTGGGTACGCAGCTTAGGTAACCTCGTCAACCCCCTTGTAGGTTTTTTCGTAGTAGCAAAACTGTTGAAGGGTTCGATAGCCTCCAAACTGTTGAGGGGTTCGATAACCATCGTCCCTATAACATCCTCTGGTTGACCGTCGTCGTCGTTGGCTTCCTTGCTGGAGTAGCCTTCAGTGTCGTGATTGAGCGTCGTCGTAGTTGGCTTCCTCATCAGAGTAGCGTTCTTCTTCGATTCTTTCATCTATAAGCTTCATCTTGATTGTTTTTTTAATAATTTGGCTGATTTGTGGAGTGGAAAATTTTTAATAATTTGGAGTGTAACTTGATTTTTGGAGTGTTAAATGTAATTTGGAGTTTTTGAATATCTGAAGCCAATATTTTGGAGCTTTTTGGGTTTACCTCCCTTTTAATTAAGAACCAATAGATTAATTATTTGCATAGTTTTTACGGCAGAAAACCTGTGGCTGAAAATAGGCACTTTGCCAGAAGATGGTTGGATAAGCGTGTATTGCGTATTATGATATTTATATATGTTTATGTACATTAGCGCGTGACAAGCGTAATAGTGTGTTTAACAAAGTGTTTTTTGTTTTATTTTTAGATTTAACCATAATTACCATTCATTAAAAGTTTTCATACAAACAGCACCATTACAATACATTCCATGAAACAAAAATAAGAGTGAATAACAAAATTGATGATACAAGAAACTATAAAATTAAAGCATTTAAAAGCTAATTAACCAACCAACATTCAACACAATAAACTAAAAAGTGTATCAATACAACCATACATATACAAATAACCAACCAAATCACAAATGTTCCAAACATCACCAAATCACTAATCAACTTTTGAAACTAACAAAGTAGCTTCATTGAAGTCATATTCAAATCTGCACTTATCACCAATATGTATTTCATTTTCCACCTTGAAAATTTTCCATTTTGGTAACCGATATCTGAATTTCAGGTCCGACAGTTCACCATGAAGTCTCATTTTCTCTTTACGACCATCGGGATTGACCAAAGTGATTGGAATTCCATCATAGGCATCAATCTTGGTGGCAACGTGACGCGGAAGACGTTGTCAAAAGCAAATTTCAAATATACTTGTAAATAAAAAAGAAATTTAAAAATTCAATTTACCAATTTCTTGGTGACGTTCATGTGGAAGACGATTTTAGAGTCATCATTTTGCTCATCAAGATGAATTGGTTTTTGGAAGGAACCACCTTGATTGCTTGATTGATAGTTGAGAAACAGCTGATTTGTTCCAGGAAGGATAAATTCTATGCCATCATCATGAAAGACATTAATATGAAATTGTAACATCCTGCTTTTGGTTATAATGATAAAATAAATTTCGTTTATTTGATAGTGGGTCATTATCGGTTTAGATGATTAGAATATGAGTTGGGCTAGTGTTCGGTGAATGGATATGAGTTATGGACTTGGGTTATGAAAAGAAAGAAGGAAAGACCATGGGCTTAAGCCCATGATCCCTAAATATATAAACCATAAACACCACTAAATTCCTCATTTACGCATATTCCATACACCATTAAAAACACACACTTAATCTCTCTCTCTCTAGTCTCTCTCTAGCTGAAACCAAGAAAGAATCCGAGCACCGACCCAAGGTATGATAGTTTATTATTGTATGAGCTTAAACCCGTTAGATATAGTCACAAAACGACGAGCCAACACCGTTAAACCGTTTAAGTCACGAGATCCGGGTGGAATCGGGTATAATCCGAATCTTTGAAGAGCTTAGGGGTCACCCTAGCTCAGATCTGGATCGAACGGGACGAAAAACGGTGAAAAACGTGTTAAAACTCGTTTTTCCGACGTGTTCGCGGTTTTCCGGCGAAGTTAATACGAGGATGTCAGGGAATGTTCTGACATTCCCTGACCTAACCCTAGTTCGCTACGGGGATTTAACGAATTAAAGGTGATTCGCTAGCTGGTTCGTCTATGGGAACATAACGAACTAGCTACAGTTCGTGTTCAATTCGTTAAGTTGATTCACTGAGGAAAGAATAACGAACTGGCCTTAGTTCGCGTCCAGATTCGTTAAGGAGAAGATAACGAATTAACCCCCAATTCGTTATAGTCATTTGTTAAGGAAACAACGAATTAGAAGGTCCAATTTGTTACCTGGACTGATTCGCTATGTGGACTGGTTCGCTATGGACTGATTCGTTATAGGATCCAGTTCGCTTAATAACTAGTTCGTTAAAGGGTTCAATTCGCTGCATGGATCAGTTCGTTAAGATAACACAATTCGTTAAGAACCAAGTAACGAACCAGAAGTTTGATAGAATGACAGAACAGTCCCTGGACTTAGAAAATAATGATTTAATTACAAAGAAGCCCTTGGATTTTAAGTAGAAAATTATTTAATGATTCAAAATCCTAATGGAAAATGTGTTAAGACTGTTAATGAAAATAAAATTTTTCCATGCTGACCTGGCAGCTTAACCCCAGGGGCTCTACCCCTTGGACCCCGCTAGGGGCTGCCGCCCCTAGAACCCCACTGCCAGGGGCCCTGCCCCCGGACCCCCGTTCGTTGAGGGTAATAATTAAACTAGAAAGGCGATATGTGTAGTGATAGTTTACTGAAACGTATAATTATTATACAGTTAGTCGTGCACAGCTCAAGAAGGGAATAACCGTAAACGGTGAACGCAACCGCATTGAGGTGAGTTTCTAGCCCCACTTCCTTGTTATGTTTTCGGGGCTGTGTGCATACTCGATGTGATAGTTAATACACTTACCTCGAGTGGTAAGTGTATGCCTTGTATGATGTATGTATGATGATTGCTTGACGGTGCGTGAACGATCTTCGAATATTGCATGTACCATCAGGTGGTAGCTAAAGGTGTGATTGCTATGTATGATGTAAGATAAAGTGCATGTATGAACATATATGATGTATGCATAATGTACGTATGATATGTTAATGGTACGTGAACGCTCTTCGGAGAATGCACGTATTGTCAGGCATAGATCTAAGAACAGGTATAATATATATGATGTATGCGTAATGTACGTATGATATGTTAATGATACGTGAACGCTCTTCGAAGATTGCACGTATTGTCAGGAGGAGTATTTAAGAATAGGCGTAGTATGAAGCGATGGAAGAAAGGGTACCGGACCTTAATAATATCCGAGGATGAAGGGTACCGGACCCTAATAATATCCGAGGATGAAGGGCGACCGGACCCTAATAATATCCGAGGATGAAGGGCGACCGGACCCTAATAATATCCGAGGATGAAGGATGACCGGACCCTAATAATATCCGAGGTATGTAGGGTGAAACGCTCTTTATAATGTATGGTTAGATATGAATGTGTATGGACGATTGCTGATCATGATATGTATGTAATGCGTACCTTCGGGTACGTATATGTGTATGTAAAGTAAGTTATGTGATTAACTAGAACTCACTCAGCGTAGCTGACTTTTAGTATGCACGCAGGCAAATAGGTTGAGGCAGCTTGCATGACTGAAGACACATGGCATGGAATCGAAGATACTGGCATCTCGAGGAAATGTTGCGATGTTTTAAAGACTATGTTTCGTTTTAATTGTCTACTAATGTTTTATAAGACATGATTTGAGGGTTATGTAAAATGTTATGGTTGAAGTTTTATTATTCCGCGAAAGTTTTTATTAACTCTGATATTTAGAACTGCTTTTATGAGTAAATCCAACTTCCAAATGTGAGGTACCGGTAACGGGGCCTTACAGAAATGTCTTATCTGATATGATTTCAAACACAACAAACGAGCCACCTTTCAAGTTGGTTTGTTTAAAAACCTCATTCCATCCATCCTCTAGTCTACAACCCATTCCATCCCTAAGACATGAAACTTTAAACATATATCTATCTGGAGCAATAAGCTCGAAAAGAGAATTCATGTAATTGTCACCAAATTCTTGAATCACGTACCACTCAGGGAAATCCTATTAAACATGTTAATTAAAAGACATTTGAATTTGGAAACAATCATTAAAAACAGAAATTAAAACTTACCAAGTAATGTACGTGTCGGTTTCTGACTGGAATACATATCATAGTACCGGATTGATCATTTACGTTTCTTTTGAAAGTAAACATATTCAACATACATCTTGGTTTAATCTCAAAAACAACATATGTTCCAACTTCTATACAACATTCTCTGATTAATTCAGTCCAACCGGTTCCAAAATAAAAGTCATCAAGTACTTTGATTATAACAACAGAAAACGTTCTACCACTTTGATCGTAAATCAAACAACAGCCGGTATTCGATTTCATGTCAGCAAACATTGGTTGAACAGCTTTAGGAATGAGCTATAGGTAACACAAAAAATGTTCTTAGAATGTATATGTTGCAAAACTGTAAAATGTTTCATAACAAAAATGAACCAGACAACAATATTAACATACCATCCTAATCATGGAATCGCTGTCGATATCTGCCAGGAACTTAACTCCATTATTGAGATGTGACATTTTTATGTTCTTACCAGGATAAGCGATGTCTACGAATTACAGTAAAGCGAAATAGAAGTCGATTTAGGGTTTTGAAGTTAAAAGGGTTTTGAAGTTAAAAGGGTTTTGAATTTTGGTTTTATTTATTTCTACACATTTAATTATTTATATATTTTGGTTTTTTGTTTTATAACTTTTTAAAAATAGTATAAAAACATTTACTTTTAGTTTTTTTTTACTAACATTCAGGTATTAAATTTCGTTAAAAGAGGAGTTCGTTTAATAAATCGTATTTTTTAAATAAATTTAAAATTTTATCCATTATTGAAGTATTATCTTAACCGTTAGTAAGATTTTCTGGATAAGATTTACAACTTCGTAATAGAGAGGCTCATAACATTCTAGTGTTATCATTTTAAATATGTAGTTTTGTATCATTATCATCTTCTAGGTTATCATCATCATCATATGTGTTATGATGATGATCAACGTCATAAAGTTATCATCGTTATCATGTATTATAGTGGTTATCATCATCATAATCATCGATCACCATCACCATGAAACGTCATCATCATCAGACGTGCGTGTAATCAACGTGGTCATTGTATAGGCTATCGTAGTCGGCGTTGATCATACGGGCTCAAACATATATCTCGCTATCAGTGTCGTCATCATCGTCACACATCTCCATCATCATCATCAGCATCATCATCATCATCCGATTGCCATGTACGGGATGTAGTCAGCATCGTATGGGTTATCATAAACAAAACGCCCAATATTAGCGATCACTGTCGGCACCATCTTATGAATTGTCGTCGTCATCAAATGTAACACCCCGTAACCGCAGTGGAAACGTACACGGGATGCAACAGACACATCTGATATCAACAGCATTGCTTATAAAGAAAATACCACTACATTAATTTATATCATATTACATTGTTGCTAGTTTTGTTACTGTCTAGGTGTTACACACAAATTTTACCGATAAGACATTTATATATTCATTACAAAATATAGATCAGCAAGCTTCCAACAAGTAGCACAGATTATTAAGCACATATCAATCATTCCAACTTGGGCATACCTAGAAAACATGTAAAGAAAACGGGTCAACTACGAATAGTTGGTGAGTTTCACTAATTTAAATAAACACTGACAGATCATTTTAATAATAATTTATTAAAACAATGTAATTATGCGGGGAACTATGTTTCCCCAACACATTTATAACCTCTGGGAACTAAGTTACCCCAGAACAATAATAACCGCTGGGAACTATGTTACCCCAGAACAATAGTAACAACAATAATAACCGCTGGGAACTATGTTACCCCAGAACAATAACCACCTCTGGGAACTATGTTACCCCAGAACAATAATAACCTCTGAGAACTATGTTACCCCAGAACAATAATAATAACATCTGGGAACTATGTTACCCCAGAACAATAACCACCTCTGGGAACTATGTTACCCCAGAACAATAATAATAACCTCTGGGAACTATGTTACCCCAGAACAATAATAATAACCTCTGGGAACTATGTTACCCCAGAACAATCCCACACGATAAACAATTTATATATTCTATGCATCAAACCATATATATATATAAATATACAAGTGTTTCCATACGATCGGTATGTACTTAAATATTTTAACAAAGACATGTTTTCCGCCCCGGGAAAATATTTAAAACAGTTCAGTAAAAGGGGCTTGTGAAAACTCACCTTTCTGTGAGTCGGGACGTGATACAATGAACTGCTATAAGCCTGGATCTGTAATATAATATCTAATCGTTACTATATAATTCCCATAAATTAAATCCGTGTTAATCGGTACATCAAGGGACATTGTTAACCCCGTACTGTACTCGATCCGGGGACAATGTTAACCCCGTGACACTCCTAAGGACTCAGATTGTGCCATTACTTAGAGTCGGACGGTCAAAATTATCATTTTTATGTTTTCCTTGATTTGCGTGCCTAGCACGGTAATCCGTTTTTAGTTTCAAAAATGAGTTTATTCACACCCGACCCAAAAATGGTGTTTGACTGTTACTTTAGTTAAAGTGATGAAATTAGAGCTCGGTTTGGACACCCCGTTTGGCCGCGGGGCCCGTTTCCGTCATTTAGGTGCCGGAAACAGTAAAATCGGGTAAAATTACCCAAATCATCCGAATTATTTTCGGATGATTTACTTTTATTTAATTTACTTAGTATTATGAAAATGGTCAATTTTTAGGTTTTTATATACCAGTCAGCTCGCTTATGCGAGTTTTGCCGGTTTACACGTTTTAAGCTTTAAAAATTTGTTTTTATGTTCTTTTTAGCACAAATAATTACCCGTTTAGTCTCGGGTCTTGAAATTTTGCACAAAACTTATTTTGACAGTAAGAAGTTTTATAAAAATTTTCCAGATTTATTTTTTTATATTTACATTTATTTATCTATTTTTAAACATTATTAAAACACTAAATATGTCAAAAATACCAAAAGACTTTAGAAAAATCCCAAATTTTTCTGGAATGATCCCTGCCATCCTCATAACTCCCTGGAATTTTTCCAGAACCCAAAACTCATTTTTCAAGCCATTTTCACAAAAACCGAGCTAGAAAGCTCTAGAACTCGTTTTACCAAAAAGCACCTTTAGACTTTTCCAACTGAGCTCAAATTTTGTGTGTGACTTTTATATGTTATAAAAAGCATATCCTAAATTTTCCAGAATTTTTCATCAAGTTTAGCTATTTTTCACCATTTTTGGCCAAAACCGAGCATTAAATTCACCAAATATTCATCCTTTTTCCAAAAATTACCAAAAATTCACAGATCTCATATTTTCATGTGTAGATCATCTCTGTGAAATTTCATGACCCGACTCTAAGCACACTACAATCTGTCCAAAATCACTAAATCACACGAAAACCGAACTATTTTGTGTTTTCTAGCGTTAGATCGCAAAGATCTTGGTTTCTAGCCTTTGCTAGCCACTAGATACAACACTTACAAGCACAATAACACTATACCAAGCAAGTTACACCAACAATCAAACCATTTCTTTCATAGTGTCGGTTTTGATATAAAAACAAAGGTTTTAATCGTAAAAATCCATTCTCGACTCTTTTTACTCATTTCTTGGACCAAGATCCCTTGTATACTTGTATACATCTCTTGATCATGCAAGAGTCGGTTTCATCTCGGGTTTTCACCCGTCTTTCACATGGAAACTCATTTTACAAGATTTCAACCGTAAAATTTCGTTCTAAACTCTTTTAACTCATCACTTGGATCAAGATCCTTTGTATAACTTGTATACATCACTTGATCATGCGAGAATCGGTTTCAACTCGGGTTTTCACCCATTTTTCATTTGAAACTTCCTTTTCTCAAGATTATAGAATTAGAAACAAGATTCAAGCATTAAAACATGTTTATACCTTCAAATTTTTGGTTAGAACTCAAGAAGATTGGATGAATGTATGAAACTTTGAGAGAGTTTTGAGTGTTTGATGTTAGAAAAAAAAAAGAAATGAATGTGTAAAGTGTGTGTGTAAGGGCCGGCTCTATTGGTGATGTGGGGGGGGGGGGGCCACATCTCAAACCATGGCCACACATTTGGATTACACAATCCGGATAATGTTGTGGATAGTCTGGTTCAGTTCGTTTCTTGTTCAAACTCGTAATTCGGCTTAAAACGAGCCTAAAATGGTCGTTTTTCGGGTTAAAATAAAATTTACATAAAACTGATTTAAAAACTTTAAAAAAACTTAACCCATGACATTAAATGACTTAAAACATTGTATTGTCGGTAATTGTGCATCTTTTTCGGCTTGATTGATCGTCTCTTGCTTGGTTTGATGTTAAAGGTTTCGTTTATCGTACCGACGTATTAATAAATCGAAATCCTTTTTCTGTGCTATAATTCACTTATCCCGAAGCATTAATACTTCGTAAACATCACTAAACATTATATACTCCGTCTATAATGTAATTCCCGATTCGTTCGGGTTTCAATAATCGTTCATTGGTTAATTGTAATTCCAATACGATTCACTATATAATCGAGCATGATTCGTACTATGAATCATATATACTCGTATATACGTACTATAACTCATATAATCAATATTAAATGACACGTAAATAGTATATACCGGCTAGGGTATACCTGGATTTGCCGTAATCGTTACATTCTCCCCCCGTTATAAAAATTTCGTCCTCGAAATTTTACACGTCAACTACTTCCTTTTGAGGAAATAGGTGGGGGTATTTCTTCCGAAATTCATCCTTTCGTTCCCAAGTAAATTCTGGGCCTCGTTGCGAATTCCACCTAACTTTGACCAACGAGATCTTATTGTGTCTAAGTTGCTTGATCTTACCGTCCACTATTTCAATGGGCTCCTCTACGAAGTTGAGCTTATCATTTATTTGAACACCCTCTAAGGGTAACACCGATGTCTCATCCGCCAGACATCTTTTCAAATTTGACACATGAAACACGTTATGAACTGCACTCAGTTCATCAGGCAGTTCTAATCGGTATGCTACAGGACCGATTTTCGCAGTAATAATGAATGGTCCAATATATCTAGGGGCCAACTTCCCCGCCTTTCCAAATCTGACCACTCCTTTCCAGGGTGATACTTTCAAATATACCTTTTCCCCCTTCTCAAATGACAACGGTTTTCGACGGGTATCGGCATAACTCTTCTGCCGATCCCGCGCGGCTTTCAGGTTGTTCTTAATTTCAAGAATCTTGCAGGTCGTCTCCTGGACCAGATCCGATCTAATGACCTGCGAGTCACCCACTTCAGACCAGCAAAGTGGTGATCGGCACTTTCGGCCATATAATGCTTCATAAGGTGCTGCCTTTATACTGCTATGGTAACTGTTATTATAGGAAAATTCAACGAGTGGGAGATGTTGATCCCAGTTTCCCTTAAAGTCCAGTACGCAGGCACGAAGCAAATCCTCCAAAGTTTGAATGGTCCTCTCAGACTGACCATCGGTCTAAGGGTGGTAAGCTGTGCTTAGGTCAATACGTGTTCCCAATGCTTCTTGGACAGCTTGCCAAAGTTTGGAGGTGAAATGGCTATCCCTATCGGAGATGATCGAGATGGGGATGCCATGACGAGACACTATTTCATTTATATAAATTTGCGCAAGTCTCTCAGTGTTATAATTATTTCTAATCGGGATAAAATGTGCCGATTTGGTTAATCGATCCACGACTACCCAAATTGCATCATGTCCCCGGGGTGTCTTAGGGAGGTGTGTCACGAAATCCATCGTGATTTGCTCCCATTTCCATTCGGGAATTTCTGGTTGTTGCAACATTCCCGAGGGTTTCTGGTGCTCCGCCTTAACTCTCGCACACGTCGTACACTTGCCGACGTATGTGGCTATATCCTTTTTCATACCCGGCCACCAGTAGAATTCTTTCACATCCTTGTACATCTTGTCCGAACCCGGATGTATGGAATATTTTGATTTATGTGCTTCGTCCATGATTAATTCACGAAGGTCATGGAGGGTCGGAATCCAAATCCGATTTTTGAAATAGAGAATTTCGTCCACACGCTGTTCGAAATTCTTCTCGTTACCGTAAAGTCTCTCTTTTTCCAATTGTTCCACTTTCAACGCCTCGCGTTGAGCGACTCGAATCAAATCCGAAAGGCTCGACTGGACTATCATCCCCAACGCTCGCACGCGTAGTGGCTTAACTCGATCTTTCCTACTCAAGGCATCGGCTACAACGTTAGCCTTGCCGGGGTGATATCGGATGTCACAGTCATAGTCACTCAGTAACTCGACCCACCTTCGTTGTCTTATATTCAATTCTTTCTGATCGAATATGTATTGCAAACTTTTATGATCAGTGAAGATGGTGCACTTTGTACCGTAGAGATAGTGCCTCCAGATTTTAAGTGCGAAGATGACTGCTCCCAGTTCTAGGTCATGAGTAGTGTAATTTTTCTCGTGAACTTTTAGTTGTCGCGAAGCATAGGCTATAACCTTACTATTTTGCATCAATACGCATCCTAACCCTCTCCGGGATGCGTCACAATACACGACAAAACCATCATCTCCGTCGGGGAGACTTAAGATTGGCGCTTGGCACAATCTTTGTTTTAGCGTTTGAAACGCCGTTTCCTGCTCCTCACCCCATTCATACTTCCGATCCTTTTGAGTCAGGAGGGTTAAAGGTTGGGCGATGCTGGAAAAGTTCTCTATAAATCGACGATAGTATCCAGCTAAGCCTAAAAATTGGCGGATTTCCTTTGGAGATTTAGGCGCTTGCCAATTCTTAATTGCTTCAACCTTACTCGGATCAACGTGTATTCCTTGGTGGTTTATAACGTGACCGAGGAATTGCACCTCTTGTAACCAGAAGTTACACTTGGAGAATTTTGCAAATAACTTCTCCTGATCCAGGAGCTCTAAAACCAACCTTAAGTGTTGCTCGTGCTCTTCTTTACTCTTCGAGTATATCAAAATATCGTCAATAAATACAATGACGAATTTGTCAAGATAGGGTTTACAGACTCGATTCATGAGATCCATGAATACTGCCGGCACATTTGTTAGCCCAAAAGGCATAACTAAAAATTCGTAATGGCCGTAGCGAGTCCGGAATGCGGTTTTTGGGATATCCTCCTCCTGAATTCTAACCTGATGGTATCCCGATCTAAGATCTATTTTTGAAAAGAAGCTCGCACCTTGTAGTTGGTCGAATAGATCATCGATTCGGGGGAGAGGATACCTATTTTTGATTGTCAACTTGTTCAATTCCCTGTAATCAATGCACATTCTAAGGCTCCCGTCCTTCTTTTTCACGAATAAAACAGGTGCACCCCACGGGGAATAACTGGGTCGTATAAATCCTTTATCCAACAATTCCTGCAACTGGTTGGATAATTCTTGCATCTCGGATGGTGCAAGTCGGTAGGGCGCCTTAGCAACAGGGCCAGCTTGTGGTAACAGATCGATTCTGAATTCGACCTGTCGGGTTGGCGGTAATCCAGGAAGTTCCTCTGGAAAAACTTGTGGAAATTCGCGTACCACGGGAATATCGTCCACCCGTTTTTCCTCAGAATCAGCGGCCGTCAGGCTCGCTAGATACGCCACACATCCCTGACGTATATATTTCAACACCTTGAGGTGGGATATAAATGGTATCATGGTGCCAGATTTTTCTCCCTGCACTAATACCTCCTCGTCATCCGACACCCGGATCTTGACGGTTTTCTTTTCACAGTTTATTTCTACCCTGTTACGTGCCAACCAATCCATTCCCACTATCACGTCAAAACTACCCAATTCTACCGGTAACAAGTCAATCAGAAAGGATTGTTCGTTCAGAATAAAAGGGCAATTCCGAACTATCCGATTAACTATCATGGTTTTACCGTTAGCGACTTCTACGGTGTAAGGTTCTATGGTTTCACCAATAGGAAGGTTTGCTATCGAAAGGAATCTAACGGAGACAAAACTTCTATCGGCGCCTGTATCAAATAATACGGAAGCGTAATGATCAGAGACGAGGAATGTACCTGTCACTACGCTGGGGTCCTGGCGCGCCTCGTTCGCCCCCATCACGAATGCTCGGCCTCGCGCCAGATTGGACGACGATGCCTGACCCGTGAGTTGTCTCCCGTTTCCTCCCTGGTTCAGTTTCGGGCAGTTCCTTTTGAAGTGATCCGTGCTGCCGCATTCGTAGCAAGCACGGCTAGTGGTCACCATCTGGTTTCCTTGCGGGTTTTGCTGCAGGGCTGGTTGGGTCCTAAATGGTTGAGCACGAATTGGTTGCGGTTGTCGATTTAGGTTGTTCAGGTTTGTCCTACATTTTGGTGCTGTGTGCCCAATCCTGCCGCACCGGTGGCACACCACCTCTTTGCACACGCCACCATGGTGGTAACCACATTTCCCACACTTAGGAAACGTTCCCTTCTGCGGTTCTTGCCTTCCGCCCGAACTAGTCATAGCGTAGTTCTGAGCAGTGGGTCTAGCCCGTTTACCTTGCTGCTTCTCCCGGATCCTATTGTCATACGTACCTCGCTTTCCCCCAGCAGACTCTCCTGTCACCTTTAGTGATCCACTCCTTAAGAAATCATACGTGACAATACCGGCCTGTGTCACTGCACCCTCATACGTCTGGTGTCCCCCCGCGTTAACTATACTCCTCACTACTGGAGTTAGTCCCCAAATATAACGCTCCACCCTTTTTGCCTCTGGGGTGACCAACCATGGTACTAATCGTGACAGCTCATTGAACCGGTTTGTATATCCCAAATGATCCGCCCCCTGCATTTCCAGGTTCCACAACTCATTTTCCAGTTTCTGCAATTCATTCTTTGGGCAGAAATGTTCCAAAACGAGAGCCTTAAGCTCTGTCCAGGTCATGCGGTTTGTCGCCGCCTGACCTCGAGTCTGTACTATGGTGTTCCACCATGTCAAGGCATGGTCGGTGAATGTACAAGTGGCGTACTTAACGACACAATCCTCGGGACAGTTGCTAATATTCACCACTGATTCTATTTTCTCTATCCATTTAACTAACCCATTCGGTCCTTCAGACCCGCTAAACTCTAATGGCTTGCACAACATAAAATCCTTGATCGAACATCCCCTGGATGTACGAATTGGTTCAGTACGGTTTGTCTCTACCGTAGGTATAGGGCCATTGCTGTCAGTAACGACCACCTTAGGCGGTGCGTCATTACTCGGAATAGTGTTATCATTCCTTGGAGGATTAGCATTTTGTTCCCCGTCATTATTTATGGGCGTTTGATTGCTCGGAGGGGTTGGATTGGTCGAGTTATTAATACTGGCGGCGATGCGCGATACTATATCCGGTATCGCCGCCTCCAACTGTTGAGCAATCAAACGGCTCACATCTACTTCCGATGTTTTCGTTGATCGTTTCGGTGCCATTCTACACAACATCAAGAAATACATATAATCAATACCATCTCAAATTATAAAACACAATACATATTTCATTCATTAGTAAACATTGATACATATTACACAAACATCAGTTTACATACTTTCCAGTCAACATTACACAACTAAGTTTTAATACAAGGGCCCTATGTCGGTATCATCTCGACATAACCCGCAATGGGTCAGTGCTTGAATGATACCCAAAAGTATCTATAATGATATGCCCTAAAAAAAAGACCCCCTAAGGGCCAGTGGTTGTATCATAACTAACCAAGATTCACTCCATGTTAGCATCACCACTAACTGCTCACATGGAGTATCAAAAAGCGGTTCAAGATTCTACCATCTAACACATCTACACACGGTGGTAAACCAACCCCACCAACACCGCCACCAGCACCACCAACACCGCCACCATAACCCGGATTCGGGTTTCCATCTGGCCGATCAACCAGTGGGAGTATGAGCACTCCCTCTTTAACTGGTCAATAGCATACTGGTGGTCCAGTATGCAGTCCCCGAGGTACGTCCGCCTCTGTACCCCCACGACCAGGGCGGCAGAGTGCTCGTTCACCTGTTCGGTGAGCACACGTAGCCAGGCCGCCAAGTCTCGTTCCTGCCTTGGAAGACCCCACACAGGTAGGGTCGCAGGCTCGGGCTGGGGGCGGGAGGACTCGCCCCTATGGTAAGTGGATCTGGGTGGGGTAAAGGTGGGCGGAATATACGGGGCACTGATCCGCGCCGTGAGGCGGGGACCGTGTCTGGGAGGGATCGGGGCGGTCTATGGTGCGAGCGGGGTAGGAGATCTGGTAACCCTAGCAGGGGAGGGTAAACTAGCACTCCTAGCTGGGGTGGTCTGTCTAGAAGTACTATGACTAGCCTCAGAAGGCTCGGAGCTGGGTGCTACACTTGGGCTTCCAGAGGCCCCGGAACTGACCTCTTCCGGGTCCTCTTCCGTCGACACACTAGGAGTTCTTGCCATTTTTACCTGCACACAAGTTAACAAACATATAGTCCTTTCCATAGTGTAATTCATAATTAAATTAATCATGCACTTACTTATACAATTTTGCCACATAATAATATTATTATATATTTACACATATGTTGCCAATTTTACCTATTTAAGTCTCCCGTGACTTCCCCTGAATTCCCTCGTGCAGACAAGTCTGTTATTATGTTCCGGACCATAATAACTCACTTGTCCACCCAAGTTCATCCAGATCCCGTCACTATAAATTATTAGTTGATATTCAGATCCTATAATACTTGAGCTACTGGTTATATTTTAGGTATCTCTTTCAGACATCCTAATTCTTTATAACCAATGGCTCTGATACCAAGTTCTGTAACACCCCGTAACCGCAGCGGAAACGTACACGGGATGCAACAGACACATCTGATATCAACAGCATTGCTTATAAAGAAAATACCACTACATTAATTTATATCATATTACATTGTTGCTAGTTTCGTTACTGTCTAGGTGTTACACACAAATTTTACCGATAAGACATTTATATATTCATTACAAAATATAGATCAGCAAGCTTCCAACAAGTAGCACAGATCATTAAGCACATATCAATCATTCCAACTTGGGCATACCTAGAAAACATGTAAAGAAAACGGGTCAACTACGAATAGTTGGTGAGTTTCACTAATTTAAATAAACACTGACAGATCATTTTAATAATAATTTATTAAAACAATGTAATTATGCGGGGAACTATGTTTCCCCAAAACATTTATAACCTCTGGGAACTAAGTTACCCCAGAACAATAACAACCGCTGGGAACTATGTTACCCCAGAACAATAGTAACCTCTGGGAACTATGTTACCCCAGAACAATAACCACCTCTGGGAACTATGTTACCCCAGAACAATAATAACCTCTGGGAACTATGTTACCCCAGAACAATAATAATAACCTCTGGGAACTATGTTACCCCAGAACAATAACCACCTCTGGGAACTATGTTACCCCAGAACAATAATAATAACCTCTGGGAACTATGTTACCCCAGAACAATAATAATAACCTCTGGGAACTATGTTACCCCAGAACAATCCCACACGATAAACAATTTATATATTCTATGCATCAAACCATATATATATATAAATATACAAGTGTTTCCATACGATCGGTATGTACTTAAATATTTTAACAAAGACATGTTTTCCGCCCCGGGAAAATATTTAAAACAGTTCAGTAAAAGGGGCTCGTGAAAACTCACCTTTCTGTGAGTCGGGACGTGATACAATGAACTGCTATAAGCCTGGATCTGTAATATAATATCTAATCGTTACTATATAATTCCCATAAATTAAATCCGTGTTAATCGGTACATCAAGGGACATTGTTAACCCCGTACTGTACTCGATCCGGGGACAATGTTAACCCCGTGACACTCCTAAGGACTCAGATTGTGCCATTACTTAGAGTCGGACGGTCAAAATTATCATTTTTATGTTTTCCTTGATTTGCGTGCCTAGCACGGTAATCCGTTTTTAGTTTCAAAAATGAGTTTATTCACACCCGACCCAAAAATGGTGTTTGACTGTTACTTTAGTTAAAGTGATGAAATTAGAGCTCGGTTTGGACACCCCGTTTGGCCGCGGGGCCCGTTTCCGTCATTTAGGTGCCGGAAACAGTAAAATCGGGTAAAATTACCCAAATCATCCGAATTATTTTCGGATGATTTACTTTTATTTAATTTACTTAGTATTATGAAAATGGTCAATTTTTAGGTTTTTATATACCAGTCAGCTCGCTTATGCGAGTTTTGCCGGTTTACACGTTTTAAGCTTTAAAAATTTGTTTTTATGTTCTTTTTAGCACAAATAATTACCCGTTTAGTCTCGGGTCTTGAAATTTTGCACAAAAATTATTTTGACAGTAAGAAGTTTTATAAAAATTTTCCAGATTTATTTTTTTATATTTACATTTATTTATCTATTTTTAAACATTATTAAAACACTAAATATGTCAAAAATACCAAAAGACTTTAGAAAAATCCCAAATTTTTCCGGAATGATCCCTGCCATCCTCATAACTCCCTGGAATTTTTCCAGAACCCAAAACTCATTTTTCAAGCCATTTTCACAAAAACCGAGCTAGAAAGCTCTAGAACTCGTTTTACCAAAAAGTCCCTTTAGACTTTTCCAACTAAGCTCAAATTTTGTGTGTGACTTTTATATGTTATAAAAAGCATATCCTAAATTTTCCAGAATTTTTCATCAAGTTTAGCTATTTTTCACCATTTTTGGCCAAAACCGAGCATTAAATTCACCAAATATTCATCCTTTATCCAAAAATTACCAAATATTCACAGATCTCATATTTTTATGTGTAGATCATCTCTGTGAAATTTCATGACCCGACTCTAAGCACACTACAATCTGTCCAAAATCACTAAATCACACGAAAACCGAACTATTTTGTGTTTTCTAGCGTTAGATCGCAAAGATCTTGGTTTCTAGCCTTTGCTAGCCACTAGATACAACACTTACAAGCACAATAACACTATACCAAGCAAGTTACACCAACAATCAAACCATTTCTTTAATAGTGTCGGTTTTGATATAAAAACAAAGGTTTTAATCGTAAAAATCCATTCTCGACTCTTTTTACTCATTTCTTGGACCAAGATCCCTTGTATACTTGTATACATCTCTTGATCATGCAAGAGTCGGTTTCATCTCGGGTTTTCACCCGTCTTTCACATGGAAACTCATTTTACAAGATTTCAACCGTAAAATTTCGTTCTAAACTCTTTTAACTCATCACTTGGATCAAGATCCTTTGTATAACTTGTATACATCACTTGATCATGCGAGAATCGGTTTCAACTCGGGTTTTCACACATTTTTCATTTGAAACTTCCTTTTCTCAAGATTATAGAATTAGAAACAAGATTCAAGCATTAAAACATGTTTATACCTTCAAATTTTTGGTTAGAACTCAAGAAGATTGGATGAATGTATGAAACTTTGAGAGAGTTTTGAGTGTTTGATGTTAGAAAAAAAAAGAAATGAATGTGTAAAGTGTGTGTGTAAGGGCCGGCTCTATTGGTGATGTGGGGGGGGGGGGGGCCACATCTCAAACCATGGCCACACATTTGGATTACACAATCCGGATAATGTTGTGGATAGTCTGGTTCAGTTCGTTTCTCGTTCAAACTCGTAATTTGGCTTAAAACGAGCCTAAAATGGTCGTTTTTCGGGTTAAAATAAAATTTACATAAAACTGATTTAAAAACTTTAAAAAAACTTAACCCATGACATTAAATGACTTAAAACATTGTATTGTCGGTAATTGTGCATCTTTTTCGGCTTGATTGATCGTCTCTTGCTTGGTTTGATGTTAAAGGTTTCGTTTATCGTACCGACGTATTAATAAATCGAAATCCTTTTTCTGTTCTATAATTCACTTATCCCGAAGCATTAATACTTCGTAAACATCACTAAACATTATATACTCCGTCTATAATGTAATTCCCGATTCGTTCGGGTTTCAATAATCGTTCATTGGTTAATTGTAATTCCAATACGATTCACTATATAATCGAGCATGATTCGTACTATGAATCATATATACTCGTATATACGTACTATAACTCATATAATCAACATTAAATGACACGTAAATAGTATATACCGGCTAGGGTATACCTGGATTTGCCGGAATCGTTACATCAAACGACATCATCAGTCGTACATGCTACCATCAGTATGACCATCGTATACCTTATCATGGTTGTCGTCGATCATACGGGTTACATGTCATTAAACATTGGTGTCACCATTATCATCAACATATATGTGTGTGTGTGTGCGCGCGCTTGTGTGGTATATTGTCATATAGGTACATATAATTGGTCTTCA
Organism: Bidens hawaiensis; assembly: GCF_021521415.1. Classification (NCBI taxonomy): domain Eukaryota; kingdom Viridiplantae; phylum Streptophyta; class Magnoliopsida; order Asterales; family Asteraceae; genus Bidens; species Bidens hawaiensis. The sequence goes on from NW_027492879.1 coordinate 172,448, forward strand.
TCATATATATGTGTGATCATCATCATAGACGCCATGCTCGTCGTACGAGCTACAGTCGCCATCGTATGGGTTGGCGTAAGCAAACCGTATGTATAGGTTAGCAGCATCAATATGATAACCACCACCAACCCAGGTAGTTATATTAGCATCGTCTCGTCATAATTGGGCCAATCATCATGGTCATCATACGGGATATCACCATCATTGTCTCATGTATTACATATCCGCAATCATACTACACACCACCGCCCACATTCGCCACAACGACCCCAGCACCAACCACTAACCACACTCCACCACCACCCACCACAACCACCCACCACACCATCACCACCCACTATATTATATATAAATATATATACATTTATTTATACCCATCCACCACCACCACCCACTACCCACCACCGCCACCACCACCCACCACCACCACCACCACCACCGACCTCCACCACCACCACCCACCACCACACATCCGCCACCACGAACCACCGCACCTCCGCCACCGTCCACCACCATCATGACTATCTGAACCCACCATCACCCACTAATATTATATATATGTTTTTTGCACGCGCCTTCTTTTAAAAGGGTCAAATAACTACCGTACGATTAAAATTTAAAAGCACGCGCCTTCTTTTAAAAGGATCAACTAACTACCCTCGTAAGTCACTCATCTACTTCTGGAACGTGGATAAGTAAGTCAAAATTCCTAAAAACCGTCGACGATTCGTTTCTACAGTGAAGCACAAGTACAAGCACGATAGGTCTCAGAACCCTAACTCATCTACTTCTGGAACGGAACCAAAATGAAGAACCCTAACTCATCTACTTCTGGAACGGAACCAAGGATGAAGCAAAAGCATGATAGGTCTCAGAATGAAGATGGAACAGGTGTTACTTTATGAATTTTTTAGCGTTTTAGGTTTACTTAATCTTAAAATGTAAGCATTTGTTGAATCTTCTTATGTATAAATGCGTTTGATAAGCGTGTTGTTATTGTAATACATATCCTTGTTTTTTTAAATCTGTATAATATTAAAGCATGTTATATGCGTATGATTAGCGTGTTATGGCTTTGGTATGAGAATTTATCATTGTGATGTTTGATAAGAGTTTTCTGTTTCCTTGTGATTCGTGTTGTTATCACATACCCTCGTGTTTTATTGTATGTATGTGATTCAGTTGTCGAAAAAAACAAGACTGATAAAAGGAAGACTAAAAAGGTTGCTCCGGTGGGGAAAACAAAACATGTTGTGTAAGCAGACTCTGATTCAGACCTTGACACAAAAATCGAAAGGTTGTTGTCAAAGCGGAAACAGGTGGAACACAGCACCTTTGGCCCAGACTTTCAACGTCCGAAAAAGAGAGCCATTAAAGAAAAGAAGCCAGCCGAGAGGGGACAACCTTTTGTTGAATTTGTAGAGAAAAAATTGATGAATAGGCGTGCACCTATTAATATTGTTGATGCAGTGAAGGAAATGATCATTGCCCAAAAAACTTGTGTAGAAGAAATGGGTTTCGGGTCAATGTTAAGACTTCAAGTAACCCAAACTCCAACATCTTTGGAATATTGGTTGCTCATGAACTATAATAACCGTTTAAATGAATTGAACATTGGGAGTGGTGTTATTAAGATAACACCACAAAAAGTACATGAAGTGTTGGGGATACCAATGGGTAAGATTCCTATTTTAGGCAATAGTAGACCAAGATTGGGGGAAGATGTTACTACAGATTTGTTCAAAAATCAATTCCCGACAAATGCAATAATAAGTATAAAGCATGTGAAAGACAAACTGGCCGCGGATCAAGGAGTTGGTGAACTGTTTAAGATTAATTTCCTTGTGTTGGTCAACACCTGTATAGGTAAGATTAATTACCAAGGTAGATCAATTTATTAAGTATTCTATAATTTTTAAAATTCTTTTATAGTTTCTGCAATGTAGGTGAAGAATCTAATTCTTGTAATGAAATTCAGGTTGAAAGAGAGCTAGCTGGATCCCCAGGTTCTGTATCGGAAACCGTAAAGTGGATTGCACACGGAGCACACCGCAACGTTTACAAATACGACTCGTACGACATCAACGGTTTTGAATTTCGTACAAAATTTCATGATGGTAGAGTTTACCAGAACAGCGGGGTTGGTGTAGAGGGCGGATGACATGCACATCAAAAAAGACGTGGTGACGTATGGACAAAAATTTTATTTTGGGGTTTTGCAAGAGATATGGGTCCTAGATTATCATACTAAAAGAATTCCGGTCTTCATATGCCAATGGGTTGACCGTAAACATGTCAAACATGATATTCTTGGTTACACGTCGGTCGACCTAAACAAATTTGGCCACAAGGATGATCCGTTCATATTGGCCTCACAAGCACGCCAGGTGTTTTATGTTCAAGATCAGCTGGATAGAAAAAAGCATGTTGTCCTCATGACTCCACCCAAGAATTATAGGCATTCGTATGACGAGGTCAATGAGGAATTTAGTACGGTAACTTTCCCTCATGAGGGTAATACATTGCCACTTGTACAACCAAATCAACTGCTTCGTAATGAGTCCCCGGATGATTACTGGCAGCCCGGGAAAAAGCCTACAACTATTTGTATTGGAGATTGACACCGATGTCGGGGTTGTCGACCCAACAGTTGTGTTCGTTCGGCTAGTTAGATGTAAATAATGTTTAAATATAGTTGTGATACATGATATCTTCCTTCTTTACTTTATACTTATTAATTCAAACTAAAGAAATATTGGTTGTTTTTAATACTATTACTACTTATATGTACATGCCGGTTTGTTGAATTCATTTCATCTTGTGGCTATTTTAGTCAATTGGTGTCAAGTTCAAACATACATCATGTTACATCGATAAAAGTCACAATTGACTTGTAGTGTACCATAGTAAGATCAATAAAGTCATTACACTCATAACTGACTCGTGCTATATCAAAGTTACATTAATACAAAGAAAGCCCAAAAATGCATCATTTCTCGTCTGATGGTTTTGTTTCTTGCACAACCTCTATTTGGTTATGTTTCAACATACTTTTCAACAGCTGGTTTCCTGCAAAACATTATCAACTCATTTTATAAAAAAAGACCATTATGCCCTTCTTTTCACTAACCTGCATACCAAAATTGTACCCTCCAGACTTTGAAGAAGCCTTTGAACAAATAAAATTCAGTTTTGAAAATCCGCTTCCAAACTCAATGCCATCACCAGTAACCTTAGATTTAAGATTTGGTGACGGCATTGAGTTTTGGAAAGGATTTTATCAAAATCTAACATCTTTGGGAACTTTAAGATCTGTGGAAACCTTAGATATTTTCTGCTTGGTCAAGTTTGGAATTCACATAACATATATAGAAGTGTAATAAATTTCAGTCACTAGTTTTATTGCAGTCATTAAAGTCTCTGTTGTTATATAGTTGGTTGTTGAGTATATAACTGCATACTACTTGTCAAAATGGTTTCCACACGCTTTGGAAACGCACAGAAGCTAATTAATCCTGAAAATTAATTACATTTATACCTACTACCTGTCCAAAATCTTGAAAATATATTTATGTAATGATAGCCTACATTCAAGTTAATTAAAATAATAAAAACTAGTATATCACACGCTTTGTACGCTTTTAATACCTGTCAGAAAATCTTTGAAATATATTTATGTAATAATAGCCTACATTCAAGTTAATTAAAATAAAAAAACTAGTTTATCTTACTAGATACGCTACAAATCAACTGAACTACAACAAATTACTGTCTCAACTACCAAAAATTAAATTTTAGGTCTATTTTGTTATTCACTCACACTAACATCTATTTTAAAGTTATTTATAAAAAATCAACATCAACTACGCTTAAAAAACACAACCAAAATATAATAATAACATTTACAGTTAATAATAACATTTACAATAATAACATTCACATAACATATTAATACCAAAATATAATAACATTTACAATAATAACATTTACATTAATATAGAAAACCAAATTACATAAAACTAACTCCTAGCATCCGATTCCATATCGGAATCTACATCGAAGTCTGGAGTCCTGCCATCAGATTCTGTATCCGAATCTACATAGAAGTCATTCCCTAATTAAAATTTTATTAAAGGCAAACGCTTAAAAAACGGTCTTCGTGAAAAAAGTGAAAAATTGATCAATTAACCATCCAAAACTAATTTTTCGGAGAACAAATGATATATTGACGATTCCGAGATGTTTGGATGTGATTTCATGGATCGATTCGTGAAAAAATGGATTCGTGTACGTTAAGGATTAGTGTATTGGATCTTTTCACTACCGTTAATAATAACATTTACAATAATAACATTCACATAACATATTAATACCAAAATATAATAACATTTACAATATTAAAATTTACATTAATATATAGAAAACCAAATTACATAAAATTAACTCCTAGCATCCGATTCCATATTGGAATCTACATCGATATCCATATCTACATCCGAAGTCCTGCCATCAGATTACGTATCCGAATCCGAATCTACATCCGGATTCTCCTCTGGAGTATGAGAGGGCATGATCCTCTCGTACATGCTATCGAAGGTGTAGGTGGAGTCCCTTAGCCTATGGAGGAGAAGGTTCACCTGAGAATGGAATACCCCATAAACGGACACCGCCTTGAAGTGCTCCAAGTCGTTCAACTCGATGAATGCCACCTCGATTCCCGGCACTACCATTTCAGTGCTAAAATAATCAACAGTCGTGTACCCAAGCCACCTAACCATTCGGTTAAGTTGTTGGTACGTGAAGGTTTGAGGGTTGACATAGTCAATATACCTCACCCTTTGATTCCTCCGGACGGCGCCGGAAAAAAAGTGGAATCGTATCGTGAAAAATGTGGGGTCGTAGTAGATGGGGCTTGAGCACCCGGTGCACGTTCGAGCCAAGCTGCAGCCATTATCGGAAATTATAATCGGAAGAAAGGTGGATTGTGATTGTGATAGTGGATTCTGATTATGGATTGTGATTGTGATTGTGGATTGTGATTGTGATTGGTATTTAAACACCATCGGAAACCGCCGGTACATCTCCCCGACAATTTGAATTTGGCGGCACAAGAAACTGTAAAGGCAATGATGACGTCGCCACTCGTCAAATCCACGTGTGGCCATTAATGACGATTGGACACACTTAAAAATATTATAGTGTGACCATTTATCACTTATAGCCACACATAATAAGTGTATCCGTGACAATAAAAAACTTACAAAAAATAAAACTAAGATATTCTTTGGTCACACAACCTCATATAAGTGGCCATTAATTACATTTGGACACACTAAAACATTCTTTAAGTGTGGCAATTTATAACTTATAGCAGCACATAATAACTGTATCTGTGATAATAAAAAACTTATAAAAAACAAAACTAATATACTCTTTAGTCACACAACCTCGAATATGTGGCCATTAATTACATTTGGACACACTAAAACATCCTTTAAGTGTGACAATTTATAACTTATAGCCACACATAATAAGTGTATCCGTGACAATAAAAAACTTATAAAAAGCAAAACTAAGATACTCTTTGGTCACACAACCTCGTATAAGTGGCCATTAATTACATTTGGACACACTAAAACATCCTATAAGTGTGACAATTATAAATTATAGCCACACATAATAAGTGTATCCGTGACAATAAAAAACTTATAAAAAGCAAAACTAAGATACTCTTTGGTCACAAAACCTCGTATAAGTGGCCATTAATTACATTTGGCACACTTAAAAATATTTTAGTGTGACCATTTATTACTTACAGCCACACATAATATGTGTTTCCGTGACAATAAAAAACTTATGAAAAATAAAAGTAAACTACTCTTTGGTCACACAACGTCGTGTAAGTGGCCATATATTTTAAGCCTTTTAGCCACATAACTAATAAATACAATGGTTGTTCGTCATATTTCGCCACTTTATTAAAAATGTGGCTAGAAAATGTGACATTAGGTCACACAACGTAATATAAGTGGCTATATCTTTTACTTTTTAGACACATCTCTTATCAATACAGTAGCCGTTTGTCAAATTTGGCCACACTATTAAAACATGTGGCTAGTTAAATATCACAGTTTGTGGCTAATTCATGTGTTTTTGTCACATGTATCAAAGATCAAATAAACTATGACTGTAGGTCACATTTCGCCACACGTTTTTATAATGTGGCTAGTTTTTGTCACAGTTTTTTTCAAAGTGTGGCGAAAAGTACCTGACTAGGTATAGAATGGTCACGTGAAGAATAATATGTGTGGCCAAAACATTCTGGAAGATTTTCAAACATGGTCAAAGACCTTTTAGCCACACATTTAAGCCGAAGTGTGGCAAATCGCCCATGCCACATGTGTGGCCGAAGGTCGATATTCACGTAGTGTGGAGTGAGTGGCGCATGTTGATTGGTTAGTGGTGTTGTTTATTGTATCAAGTTACTTTTAAATGTATTAACAAATAAACAAATAAAATTGGTGAAGTGATTAATGATTATAATTCGATGATAACCAAAATGAGTTATTTTGTTCATCAAGTTTTTAAAAGTAAAAGGATTGAACTTTTATAGGAACTCTTATCCTTAATGAATGAAGATATAAATTGAATTATGAAAAGTTATAAGTTTGTTAGTGAATTTTGACCAAATTATTAACTTACATTAAACATAATAAAATATATGAATCATAATAAGAATAGTAGGCTTATGTTCATGTTAGAAGTTATCTTAGTGCGAGAAATTAATATAAACAACTAATTTAATTATAAGTATTAAATGTTTAAAAATAAATGAAAAATTTTAATTACAACCATTAATATTTTCCCCGTTTAATTAATACGACTATTAAAGCTATTAAATTCTCTCTCCAATTAACATAACTAACCAAATTAATTAGTTTAAAAAATATAAAGATAAAACAAATCTAATTATCTCTTAAACTATAATAATTAAAAAAGATAAATACGTTTAATTATCTCGAAACAGTGACTCAAATGACTTGATTTTTGTTAACTGGAAATTCAACCACTCGAATTGAAACATTGTTTCGTCGCTTGGATTGTCGTTTCGAGATAACTTTTACATTGGTTGATTCGTATCATTCTTCCGATCAAAAGCCCTAAAACATCGGTTTGAAACTCGGAAAAAATTTAACGGCAGTAAGTGTTTTTTTAACGGAGGTCCATTGAGACAAAAATAGTTGAAAGTTGGAACCGTTGGCCATGATTTTTAAAGTTTAGATTATTATCGGCTAATACACAAAAGTTGGGATTATTTATTTCCAATTTGCCATAATTTTGTTGTTATATTATGATACAAACATGTGTAAGATTTTTTATTTTTTGTATTTTTAATCACAATGTAACTATGTTTTAAATTTATGTAGGTATGTTGATCGAGAAAAATTATGTATTAAGGACTTTGAAGAAAATTGCATGTTGATGGAAATTGATACATTAAGTTAAAAGAAATTGGTTTGGAGAGAGATAAATTGTAGTGTATGAACAAATTGTATTTGTGTAGGATAAAAAATCAAGGTGAAGAAAAACAAGTAATAACAATAGATGAATTCTTTATATATTTTGTAATTCTGTTAGTTTGATTAATTATGTTAATTGAAAATAAAATTTAATAGTTTTATTAGTTGTACTAATTGAAGAAAGAAGATTTGTTGCAATTAAACTATTTTAATTTATTTTTATACACTTATGATTTCAAATTAAACTAGTGGTCCATATTGATTTCTCGCACTTCTTGTAGTAAGATGGCTTCTCGTTTGAACCATCCCTTGGTTTTATGTATCTAAAGACAGGAAACTAGTAAAATACAAATGGAGACAAAATAGAAGTGAGAAAGATTTGTGAAATAAAAAAAACTCCTAAAAACATTTAAGAAAAATAATTAAAAAAATCATAACTCAAAATATAAATAAAAATGAAAAACTAAAATGTTTCCTTTGTCTTTCTTGTTAAAAAACCCCTGAAAAATACACAATGTCGAGAAAAAAGACACGATGATGAAAAAACAGAATGATAAATGAAAAAAAGACGCAATAGATCACAAAATATAACACAATGACAAACAAAATATAACAACATGTCGAGTAATATAACACAATATCAAGAACAATATACACAATATCAAAGAAAAAGACACAATAATGACAAAAATAATCCAAAAACACAATGATAGATAAAAAGACACAATAATCTTTCTCTCTCAACGTTGTTTTTTTAATATTTAAAAATGAGATAGACTGGGGAAACATTTTTGTTTTTCTTAATTTTGAGTTATAATTTTGTTATTATTTCGTTGGAGAGTTTTTTTATGGCCACAAATCCTTCATATTTAGGAAATCACTAAAAAGGTAAAATTGTGATTTTATACCAAATAAGGTTAAAATACAAAGGGTTACAAAAATGAGAAATTTGAGAAACAATCTAGTTCATTGATTTTATATTTAAATGGTTGTGATTAATTTAAGAAAAAAAATGATAATGCTGTAAAAGGAATAACCCACATTTGTTGACTTCCCCTCCCTATGCAAGTTACAAGTCACCTCCGCTATTATTTCAAAACGTCCACAACTTTTACTATGATTTAAAAAAAATATTCATCAAAATAACAAGCGTCTTTTTATCTGTTGTATGAGTATCAGATTGTAATATGAAATCAATACAAAAAAAAAATTAGTGTATTTTTATACATTGTGGTATTGATTGGTCATTGTATTTTTTTTAATTGAGTTTTCTATGCATTGTGTTATAGGTTTTGGTCATTGTGCTTTTCAACTGGTACTCACAATAAAGATAAAAATTAAAAAATATTAAAGTAAAAAAAAACTAAGATGTTCTCCATCTTCCTCGTCAAAAAAAATCATTGTATCTTTTTATTTATCATTGTGTTTTTTTATATTCGTCATTCGATCTATCGTGTCTTTTTTATTTATCATTGTGTTTTTTCTTTATTTTCGTCCTTGAGTGTTTATTTCCTCGACATTGTGTGTGTGTGTGTCTGTTTTGAAAACAGGACGAGGAAACTTTTTTTTAATTTTTGATTTATATTTGAATTATGATTTTTTTTTTAAATTTGTAAGGGGTTTTTAATGTCATAAATCCTTTTCATTTTTATCTCTATGCGTAGTAACTCAACCCATCATTATATTATCAATTATATAATTCCAAATTACATAAATTTTTATTGCAATGCATTGTTATATCATTTGAAAGCTAAGTCTAAATAAACATTTATTAAATACTAGTTTTATCCCTCCCGGCCCGCGTATTACGGGGTTGTTTTACATCATTCGTTTCTAATATTTATATATTTTTTAGGATTTTAATTTTATTAATTGTAAAGAAGTTAATAATATACTTAAGATTTGATGATGAAAGAGTTTCAAAAATAAATAAGATGTTATAGCCTGGGTTAAATTGTTTTACATTATTCGTTTACGATATTTATATATTCTTTTGGATTTTAGTTTTATTTATTATAAGAAAGTTAATAATATACTTAGGATTTGATGACACAAGGGTTTCACAAGTAAATAAAATGTTATAACTCGGTTTAAAAGCTATATGGTTTAGTGAGACTCGTGACCCACTTATTTTTTTACTATAAAGTTGTTTCTTAATTATAAATAATATCTTTTAAAAAAAACGGATATTAATTTTTAGTATATCCCTATTTTATAAGATTTTCATATCAAATATTTGGTGAGATCAATTTTTAATTTAATGAGATGTTATAGCCTGTTTGATAGCTATCTGAGTTTGGTGAGACTCATACCTGTTAATGCGAATCAAATGCATGAGAAACCTTTATTTACAAATATAACAATACGGTGGTTTAAGAAAATATAGGGAGTTTCATTTATATATATTTAAGATTAAGATTTAAGATTAGTTATTATTATTTATATAATATAATTACAATTTTGGGAGTCCTGAACAACTAAGTTGTTCATCTTGCTTTATACGTTGTACCCCTTCCCAGCCATATTTAACCTTCCTGTTGTTAGACACGTGTATTTTTACTTTCTAGCTGTCTTTCTCTTCTTCACTTCTACTTCAAAACGCAGTTGAAAAATACAACAAATCGCCGGACCATAGTGAGTAGACAAAAGCATATGTATGCTGCTATTTGAGAGTTTATTAGCTTTTGTGATTTTTCCATGGTTGTCAAACATGTCTTTAAACACCATTGTCTTGAATTTGCTGATTTGGGGCTGCCTAATGATCAGTAGTCATATATATTATATTGTTATTTCTTACCTGAATGTATTTTTTTCTGTGTTAATAGATGTCTTCAACGCTAAGTGCAGTTGATAACAATGTCTTAATTTCCTACCTTTTGGTGTTTTTGTTGTGTAGGTTTCTTTTTAATGAAAACAAAGGTAAAAGATTCATGCAGCTTCATATCATGGATTACATTTTTGGTGCTTTTGCTAAGGTAATGTTTAAAATTCATGATATTGCCATTTGTATGCTTTATTTATTCATTTTATTTTTTATTTTTTATTTTTTTGTATGCAAACTCCTTAATCCTACAGGAAGCTCGCTTGCCATTGCAAATATGGGTCACTTCTTAATAATTACAAGATCGACCCCCTATTGTCACTATTATGAATCACATTGATCATGGAAAAGTAAGCATTTTTACGAAACAGTTCATGATTACAGTTTCTTTTTTACAGATTATTAGATTATTAAGTTTGGAGATGTTTTTTCCCCAAATTATTAGGTTAAGGGTATCAATATTCATGGCAGAGATGGCCCGTCACCATTGAAGTTTTCAAGCAAGAAATATGCGGTCTTTTCAATCATCCCACATTGGTCCTGCAAGCATTCAAGTGCCATATGGAACCGTAGTTCAGAGAAAAAAAAACTTTTTAAAATGTGATCAACAATGTGTGGTAAGTACTTACTAAGCTTTTTATATTTATATTTGTTTTGCTGCACAATGAAAGACATTTTTTTTTTTAAAATGGAGATCTTTTGTCATTTTGTGTTATTAATTTTGGTGTTGCTTCATGTTTATTAATGTTTGATGAATTTTATGTTCTTACCCTAATTGAATAGGGCGTGTTTTAGGTGATGTGCTGTTGAATTGTTTTATTGATGCCATCTTGGGTGCTATGGGTCTTCTCGACCTGGGGCATCTTGACATCGTCTGCCTTTTTCATCAAAGAAGCTGTATGATGTATCATTACCTTTTATATCATTATATTCTGATTGGGTTAAATGGGTCCATGCGTGAACCTATGGGGCTCAACCTAACACAACCCCTTTAGCTACACGTGTTCACGGGTAGATCCCAACAACACCCGAAACCCAAATGTTATAGGTGCCTGTTAAACTTTTTGTCTCTTGCATTTAATTATTGATAAGAAAGTGGAACAATAGATACCGTTAGCGTTCGGGATTGTTGGTTTTGAGTGATTCAGTATTGGGTGTGTTCCTACGGATCAAAAGGACTACATTTTTTAATTTAGAATAACTTTACAGCAGTCTCGAATCGATATTATGTTAAAGGGTAAGTGTACGGGCCAAAAACAATTAGCCATAGGTAAAAAAGTGACCATAGATTCGTTTATCATGTATTCACAATAAATAAATGGCCTGCTGCGATGATTTAGTGTTATGTGGTTTTTTTTGGGTTATATTTTGTACATGTGTGTGATAGATAATATCTTTTTTATGGTTGATATGTATCAGGTTTAAGGATCAAAGTTGATTACAAAACTTACTCAGCATTACACTTTCTGGACTAAAGGATGGATTTTCTTTTCTTCTATTTTTTCATTTTTATTAAGAATTTTACAGTATACACATATGGCAATTGTATCCTAACTAACCATTTTCGATCAGTATTTAAATATTTATTTGTGATGTTGCCAACGACTTTTTGGTTGTCCATGGCGGCAGCGTATGACCACTTTTAAGTCGTCTTGGATGATAAGGCTATGATGATATCTTCAATGATTGGGAACTTGAATGTGTTGTTGAAGTCAAATGGGTCACCCGAACTGACTTATTTATCAAATATGGAAACATTCAAATTGACTACCCTCACCCCCGCAATGCGGGGGTTAAAATACTAGTTTCTCTATATAACAAGATTTAATATTTTAGATAGTAATTTCCATTAAAAAGATTATATTCACAAATTGATTTGCATTAGAGTGCTTAAACTCTTTAGGCATACTAAATAACGGCCATTGCTCTTTTGTGACCCTGTAAAGTTCTCCATTATCACCAATCAATGTACTCTTACTTCACTTGTTTTGATAATTATGATTCTCTTGTCAATTATCCTTCTATAGGAGACATCAGTTGCATATAAGACGCGGATCACTATTCAATGTAACATCCTAAATATTTTAATATTAAATAAAGAGAGTTGCGTTAAATTGTCGTGTGTTAAATAATTAATTAGTATAAATAAAGAAGAATGATGGACTTAGATAATTAAAGAGGATTAAAGAGTAATGGGCCTTAGGTCCATGGGCTATAAGGGATATAAATACCCCCTTAAACCATCCTAAAACCCTCATTCTCATTTCCATCTTCCATAATCTCTACACACACTCTAACACACACACACCTCCTTATCATTTGCGGCCGGGAGAGGGAAGGAAGAACGAGATCGAACGAACGTGATTTTAGATAGATTCTTCAATACACAAGATAGATACAAGACCTAAAGCCCATAACCAAGCAAAACCGTAACCTTAAAACACGTAAAGGTATGTATTTTACCTTAAAGTTTACGTTTTTATAAATGTTTAGTCTTGAAACTTAGAACGAGAATAGATCGGGTGTAAATGAAACACAAAGTTGTAAACTTGATGCTAAAACGAACTTAATGGACCCGCAAACATGTGCGGCTCTTCTAAAATGAACCCTAGATCTAGTATTAAACGTTTAGCCTTAAAGGTTCATGCTTTATGTTACAAACGGGTCAATTTTGGGCCGCAATCGGACTAGGAATGGTTGGGACTAAAGCCGAACCATAAATGAGCGGATTAAGGGTTGTAAAACCCATGTTTTGGTCGATAAACTAACCTGAACAGCAGCAGTTCACTGCGACAACTTCTCCTGCAAGCAAGTTCGAAGCATGTTCGCCATACAAGTTCGCTGCAGCTAAATTCGCTTGCTATTAAGTTCGCCCAATAACAAGTTCGCCACAGCATGTTCGCGTATACATAAGTTCTCCTACTCCTAAGATCGCCTCCTTCTAAGTTCGCTTACTTTAAGTTTGCCTACTTTTAAGTTCGGATACATCGAGACCCAGGTACATGGTGAACCGTACATGTATACGTGTATACATCTGATGGCAAGTATGGTATAGGCCAAAAAGGATATAATACTATAACGTTAAAATAAATGAAAACCCTAAATGTACGAAGTAAAAGATAACTAATACTAGACTACTAGATTAGATCAGAAGAGTATTAGTTAGCAGGGCACAATTAATGAAGGGAATTACGATAAACGGAGAAAGGAACAAAATCCAGGTGAGTTTCTAACCCATTTCTATGTTATGTTTTCGGGGCTGTGTGCATACTCGATGTGATTATTAATACATTTATCCTAAGTGATAAATGTATGCTTTATGTGATTATGTGAAAGGTAAGAATGATTGCTTGTCGGTACGTGAACGATCTTCGAATATTGCACGTACTGTTAAGTTATAATGTTATGTATAAAATATGAATGATATGTATGTATGTTCTGAATGAATGTAAGAGATAGAAAGGTAGAAAAGGGACTGGAACCTAATTATATCCAAGGAAGAAAAGGGACCGAACCCTTTAATAATCTCGAGGCAGAAAAGGGACCGAGCCCTTTAATAATCTCAAGGCAGAAAAGGGACTGGACCCTAATAATATCCAAGGCAGAAACGGGACCGGACCCTAATAATATCCGAGGCAGAATAGAATAAAGTAAAGTAGAATTTGAATTATGAAAGTATGAATGAAAGTATGTACGTATGTATGTAAGGTATGTTATGTTATTAACTAGAACTCACTCAACGTAGCTGACTTTTAGTATGCACGCAGGTGAGTAGGATGAGACAGCTCGCTTGAGGGGTATACATGGCATTGAATAAGAGGCTGGCATCGAGACTCGAGACGCTTATCAGTTATGTTTTATGTTTGTTTATTCTAAACGACAAAGATGTTTGTTTAAGACAAATAATGTAATGTTTTATGAAAGTTTTAATGTTCTGCGTATATTTTTATTAACTCTGATAATGAGAACTATGTGAATGAGTAAATCCAACGTCCAGATGTGAGGCACCGGTAATGGGGCCTTACATTCAATCTCATGTGTTGTTCGATAATTTTTTTCCTGATCCAGATTCGAAGTGGCTTCCATAACTCCAAGCTAGTTTGGGCACACTCATAAATTTTTGTACCGTTTTGAATTAATAAGGGCCCTCATATGTCCGCCTCTTACATTAGTAAAGAAATGGGCACACCCATAGTTCGTGTTTCTATCAACTGCCGATCGATAAACAAACACGAACTAACTTGATTGCATCTCGTGTGTTCTTGAAGAGACTTAACTCGGTTGCATCTCACAAATTCTATAATGTCTAACCATGACTTGGTTTACATATACTAACATAACTTGCTAGCCAAGACATTACCTATTACAATTACATAACAACTAGGAAAGATGTTGTAATTATGAAACATAACCAACTATGACCGACTTGTCATTATTGGTCTCTCAAGTTCACCGACTTATGACTTAAAGTCCAAAATTACGTCTAACAATCACCCCCTAATTTCTGCCTCAAAATAGTTGGCCTTTGACTTTAAACTTGTCTCATTTGACATGTTTGATTTGACCCACGATCTTGACCACATTGGCTTTCACAACCATCTTGGTCCTCAATATCTTGATTTTGATCTCCAGGAACTCCTTTTGATCTACGACTATGTTTTTTCAGCTCTGCAACATTCGTTACTTTTCAAACCCGAAAATCCGACCCGTTTTAAAATTTCGTTTTTTATTTATAAATAAATGTATAAATATAAACATAAATATATATTTAAGTTTCGTCTTATGTATTGTTTTTATTGTGTTCATTAACCGACATATTTTGATGTGTCATATATTCGTGTCTTTTGTTTATAAATGTTCTCAATAATTCAAGGTTACGAACTTACGATCGTTCATATGTTATTCGATTCGTTTAATTTGCAAAACCCCGGAATTAAAGTGTTATGTAAACTAGTTCCAACCTAGCCCAGTATTGTTAGGGCATAGAATTTATGCTGAAGATCCACTATCCTTAAGTGACTTATGGATCAATTATCCTTGAGATATGTTCCAGGTTTTGAAGGATCAATGATCCTCGGTAATATATGTTTACTAATAATTGTGTTTGAGTGATGTTGTGTTTGATAGGTATAATGGCTCTATGACCGAGTCCACCTCATATTTCGCTATTGGAGACTCCCGGCACGTGGTCAAAAGACGTTGAAGGAGTTAGTGGAAGAGTGGCGTATTTGTAGGAGTAGTTGTTAGTTGTTATTTATGTTTATAAACGAGATTATGATCAATTAGGTCACACATGACACCTTCATACTCATTCGCTGAGCAAGCTAGTAGACCACACACACTTAACATTCTTGTAATCATTGATCATATCTCCACCATTTGTAACCCGATTTTTGATTAATAAAGTGGTGATAGACGATTTGTCATCACCCGGGGTTTTTGTGCCGGCGATCCGAACAAGATCAAGGGCTTTTTCTCGTAACAAATCCTTGTGTTTGTGTTCGCAATCGTTTCATTATTGTTATAATAAAATTAGCACTAGACCTCACCTAACGGATTTGGTTACATTATCTGTACCCGATTTTGACCAAAAAAATTTGGCGCCCACCGTGGGGTAATTGGTTCTATAATCCATATTATTTCCTATCAATTTTCAACCTAATTACCTACACTACCATCAATGGCCTCTCAACAATCTTTTGTTTCATCCACCACGCCTTCATCAGTTTCTCACCCACAAAGAACCTTACCACCGATGCCTCCTCCGCTAGCAGCAGCTCTAAGGACCACCGCAGCTGGAAACAAGACACAACTTCCAGTGTTCCAGAGCTCAAAAACCGTTGCTGCCACTCGGTGTTTAACTATAACAATGATGTTTCTACTATGTTTTCACATGTTAAAGCATATATGGAGCAGCAAAACAGGACTAATTAGAAGATCCTTCATGAGATAAAAGATCTCAAGAAGAACAAGAGGCCACTGGAGGATCAGACTCCTTCGGTACCTAGGATGCTGGATTTCACCACTCCAGGATCCTTGGCTCAACATGCTCAAGGATCATCTAACCTTTAACAGGGGTTCATGGGTCAACAAACTCAAAGATCCTCGTTCCTCCAGCCAGGATCATCTATCCTTCAACTAGGGTCCATGAGTCAACAAACTCAAGGATCCTCGTTCCTCCAGCCAGGATAATCTAACCTTTAACAAGGGTTCATGGGTCAACAAACTCAAGGATCCTCGTTCCTCCAGCCAGAATCATCTATCCTTCAACAGGGGTCCACGGGTCAACAAACTCAAGGATCCTCGTTCCTCCAGCCATGATCATTTATCCTTCAATAAGGGTCCATGGGTCAGCAAGCTCAAGGATCCTCGTTCCTTCAACAAGGATCGTTCATCCTTCAACCAGGATCCTCTAGATTGTATTATCAAGGATCCTTCAACTCCCAACCTCTAGGATCTTTCTGGTAGAATCAAGGATCCTTAGGGATTCAACATCAAAGGTCTTCAGAGGTCCATGAAGGAGACATCATCCCCATGCAGACCATTGCCTCTGGTGGACCAACTCCCATGGCAGATGCTTCTTATCAAGGATATTATTCTGGGATGCCAACATTCACTCAACAAAGAGGTAACACCTATAATCACATATCCTTAGACACTAATCTTGGTTCAATGCAGGACGCAGGTATCAATCAGGCTATGGCTAAGGAACTTCAGAAGCTTAAGGATATGATATCCAGCGTGCCAGGAGTGGTCCGTCCAATCCCTGAAATACCAGAAGGGAGCCATAAGCTGTCCAGATTTTCTCCATCAATATGTGATGCGGAGATACCTAAACGCTTTCAAACCCCCAACATGAAGGTGTATGATGGGACCACTGATCCGAAAGAGCATGTGGCCAAGTATAAAGGAAAGGATGGAAATCAATCCAATTCCTAGAAGACTCAAGGAAGCTTGTCTATGCAAGGGTTTCAAATCCACACTAACGGGATGTGCACTTAAATGGCTGCTAAGTCTTCCTCCTTATTATGTTACTTCTTTTTCGCATTTAGTTAACTTGTTCAACAGTCAGTTTTGTTATAGTAGGAAATTTGAAAAGTTAACTAGTGATTTGTATAGAGTTGTCCAGCTTTATGCTGAATCCCTTAGGGATTTTGTTACAAAGTTTGGAAGGGAGGCACTAGAGATCCCTAATCTTGATGTGGTTATGGCTGTTGAAGCATTCAAGATGGGACTTCAAATGGGCTCCCCATTTTATGACGATCTTGTGATGACTCCATGCAGGACTTTAGATGAAGTCAGAAACAGGGCACTTAGATTTATAAGGCTAGAGGACGACAAGAAGATCCAAGAACAATTAGGGGTTCCAACAAAACAAGAATCACCTAACCAGAAACAAGGATTCTCATTCAGGAATAACAAATCAAAGCCATACTCCAAGTTCAACAACCAAAACGTCCGGGTAGTTGAAGAAGGAGATGATGATGAGGACTACCCAAGTATTTCCGAGTATTGCTAATCTGTTGATACTCATGGCTTAATTTGTGCCATGAAGGATCTTGGAGAGAAAGCAAGGTGGCCTCGAAAAAATGAGAAGTCAACAACCTTCAAAGACAAGTCCAAATGGTGTGCGTTCCATGAGGATTTTGGCCACATGACTGATGACTGCATTGGTTTAAGGAGGGAAATTGGGTACCTCGTGAGCAAGGGACACTTCAAAGAGCTACTGGGAAGAAAAAAGTCAAGGATACAGGATCTTGAAGATGTCCCGCAGAAAGCAACTCTGCCCCACCAGACACACAAGTCATCAACTTCATCTCTGGTGGCTCGGCCATATGTGGAACTTCCTTCTCCGCAGCCAAGAGGCACGCTAAAGAAACACAGTTAGAGAATGGGGAGCGACTAGTCATCTCCACTACCTTAACAACTTATAAGAGAATCTTCTTTGACGAAGAAGACAAATCAAGCATCCTGGATCCTCATCATGATGGTTTGATTGTAAATCTTTTTATTGCTAACCATTACGTGCGTAAGATCCTTGTTAACGGGGGGGGGGGGGGGGGGGGAGAGCTCGGTTAACATCATTCAATATGATGTGCTTCAGAAGATGAACATCCCAGACTCAGAGATTGTTCCCCGAACATCCGTGCTAGTTGGTTTCAGTGGTGAAACCAAGAAAACAATGTGGGACATCAAACTCCCTATATACATTGAAGGGTTAAACTATTACCAAAAGTTTTGTGTTATTGATAATTTATCTTGTTGCAATGTTATTCTTGCCAGGCCTTGGTTACACGGAATGAAGGCTGTAACTTCTAAATATCACCAATGTATCAAATTACCGACCCCTTGGGGATTAGTAAGGATAGATGGTGACCAGGTGGAAGCTAAGAATTATTACTCTTCATCCATGAAGCCAGCGGCCAAACAAACAATAGCATAGCAACCACAGCAACATCCTAGGAACGTAATGGAGGCTTGGGAGCAAGATCTGAAAGAGGTATCATTAGACCTTGAAGATCCAGACGAGAATATTTTCCTAGGATCCAGTATCCCTATTAGCATTGAAGAGGATATAGTATCCTTCCTCAAGAAACGTTAATCTACATTCGCCTTCAAGCATTCAGACATGACAAGTATTTCAAAAGAAGTAATAACCCACAAGTTAGGCCTTGATACTTCTATTAAAACCGTCCATCAGAAGCGAAGAAAATTCGCTCCTGAGAGGAAAGAGATCATACAAGAAGAAGTTGAAAAACATCTTAAGGCCGGTATGATCATATAGGTTAAGTATCCTCGATGGTTGGCTAATGTGGTTGTTGTTTCAAAAAATAATGGAAAGTGGAGGGTGTGTGTCGATTTCACTGATTTAAACAAGGCATGCCCAAAGGATCCTTTCCCATTACTACATATAGACTCCATGGTGGATGCAACAGCAGGACATGAAATGCTTACTTTTATGAATGCTTCCTCTAGATTTCAACAAATTCAGATGGAACCATCTGATCAAGAAGACACAACATTCATGACTCTTACCGAAATATATTGCTATATTTCCATGCCATTTGGACTAAGAAATGCAGGTGAAACGTATCAAAGCTTAGTCAACATGATGTTTAAATACCAGCTAGGAAAAACCATGGAAGTCTACATAGAAGACATGGTTGTCAAATCAAAAAGGGCTGAAGATCACCTTAAAGACTTGGAAGAAGCATTCAATATCACTAAGAGAGGTATAGAAGCTAGCCCGGAATAGATAAAGTCCATCATCAACCTAAAGTCTCCTGTGAATGCAAAGGATGTACAAAGATTGACTGGAAGAATCGCAGCCTTGAATATGTTCATCTCTCGGTCCTCGGAGAAGTGTAAGGATTTTTATGATATCCTTAGAAAGAATAAAAAGTTCGAATGGATAGAGAGGCATGAGGCTGCACTCAAAGCCTTAAAGGATTACTTATCTTCAGCACCAACATTAATGAAGCCTGTGGATGGAGAATCCTTATACTTGTACCTAGTTGTCTCAGGAAATGCAGTAAGTGCTGTCCTTGTGAAGGATCATGAAGGTGAACAACATCCTGTTTATTATGTAAGTAAAAGTCTTCTAGATGCTGAATGTTTTGGATAAAAATCGACTATGGATAATGTATCCAAATCTGTCAAGTGAGGTATAGTGCTAACACGATAACAGTGAACGTATAATCGAAATCTTGCTAAACACAAGGATTTGATCACGAGGGAAAAATTAATTACGATAATCTTTACTTCGTTCAAAAACAAACAAGGTAATCTTTGGTCGAATTGCTTCGGTCAAGGATTAACAAGGTAATCTTTGGTCGGATGGTACTTGATTATAGTAATCTCCGGCACAAAAAACCCCCGGACGGTGAAAACTATCACCATCAAGTTTATTAATGGTAAAAGGTGATTACGAGTGTTGTGGAGTTTATGATCGACATTACAAAGTAAGCTAGTGAATAGAGAGAATATTTGGTTTTGCTCTAATGTGTGTGAGAGTACATGTGTCATTCTAGTCGTTCATAACTCGATTATATATTGAAAATACAATTAACAATAATTCCTAATAATCCGCAAGTCCTCCACTAGCCACTCCCATGACTTTGACCACGTGCCATAGAAGTCCAGTAGTGAGATAAGCGGAAGAATAAGTCTAAGAGCCGTTATTGATATTTGAACATCAGCCTTCACATGAAATCATCCATTACTAGCTACGTTTAATAAGGATCCTAGATCCATACTCCAGCTAGATGATACTCCATGAGGATAATTGATGTCAGCACGTCTTAATATCGTCATACCTGTCTAACACATAACCATACTAAACGCAATCATTAGTAAACAAATAATACCGAGGATCGTCGATCCTTTATAACCTGAAACATATCTCATGGATAATCTATCCATAAGATAGTTAAGGATTAAGGATCCTCAGCATAAAATTCATGCCCTAACACTGAAGCCAGGTATTCTCATTTTGAAAAGTTAATTCTTGCACTTATTATGGCTTCTACTAAATTAAGGAATTACTTTGAGACTCATACTATTATTTTGAGAACTAATTATCCTATTAAGAATGTGCTTAGAAAACCAGAATTGTCAGGAAGAATGGCCAAGTGGTCCGTGATGCTGAGTGCATATGATATTCAGTATGAACCCAGAACAGCCATCAAGTCACAACCGCTAGCAGACTTTGTGGCTGATTTCAGTAGTGACATGCAAAAGGAAGCTGACTTGGAGGTTCAACAATTATAAGAAACCAAGGATCCTTGGATCCTCTTCACTAATGGAGCTTCCAACATTAGACGAACATGATTATGTATCCTACTGAAATCGCCACAGGGGGACATAATGCCCAAGTCTATAGCCTGTGAGTTTCAAGCCACGAATAATGAAGCAGAGTATGAAGCTCTAATCGCAGGTTTGCAGTTAGCTAAACACATGAGGATCAGGTATCTTCAAGTGTATATAGATTCATTATTAATAGCTAACCACTTTAATGGCTTATATGCTGTTAAAGGAGAAAAACTAACCAAATATTTAGACATTGTGAAAGAACTGTCAAAGTTCTTCGATTCTTTTAGTATTGAACATGTACCAAGGGAAGAAAATGCTTGGGCAGATGCATTGGAAAATCTAGCTTCATCTTTGAAGATTCCAGAAGCTACGAAGATCCCAATAATCCATATACTCTCACCAACAATAGAAGAATAAGAAGTTATGGAGATAACGACAGACAAAGATATTGTGCTTTGGGATCCATTATCCTCAAATAATCAAGGATCCTGGATCCTCCCAATCAAAACTTCATTCAAAATGGAGAGATTCCTGCCACAGAGAATCCTAAATCCTTCAAACTTAAGGTATTACAATACATATTATTACATGATATTCTATATAGGAAATCTCTTGCAGGTCCATACTTGAGGTGTATCGAAGATCCTGAAATTCAAGAGGTGCTCAAATACTTTCACGAAGGAGATTGTGGTAATCACACTGGAGGTAGAGCCATATTCTCTAGAATTCAGAGAACAGGATACTACTGGCCAACTATGAAGAGAGATGCTATGGAATATTCAAAGAAGTGTGACTCATGTCAAAGGCACGACAACATTCTACACCAGCTAGCAGAGCCAATGTATCCTATATCCTCATCATGGCCTTTCATGAAGTGGGGCATGGATAATGTAGGTAAGCTACCTAAAGCACCAGGAAGAAGAGTGTTTATGCTTGCCATGACTGATTA
This sequence comes from Bidens hawaiensis, assembly GCF_021521415.1. Lineage (NCBI taxonomy): Eukaryota > Viridiplantae > Streptophyta > Magnoliopsida > Asterales > Asteraceae > Bidens > Bidens hawaiensis. The sequence goes on from NW_027492879.1 coordinate 194,550, forward strand.
CTTCTCGAAGTGGATAGAAGCTGAAGCTTTTGTACAAGTCTGCGAAAAAGAGATGATACCCTTCATTAAAAGAAATATTATTACTAGATTTGGTATCCCTTCAGAAATTATTTGTGACAATGGTTCCCAGTTTATCGGGAAAAGAACCACTAACTTTTGTGACAGTTGGGGCATCAAAATGATTACCTCCACACCAATTCATCCTTAAGCTAATGGCCAGGCAGAGTCAAGTAACAAGATCATAATCAACAAATTGAAGAAGAAACTAGGATCCAAGAAAGGCAAGTGGGCAGAGGAACTTCTTATGTTCTTTGGGCTGATAGAACGACACCAAAGAATGCAACAGGTCAAACACCTTTCTCTTTGGCGTTTGGCTCAGAAGCTGTAATCCCTATGGAGATGGTGGTTCCCACTGCCAGAAAAAGCATCTGCGATCCTCAAGCCAATAATGAAATCCTTCTCGAAAACCAAGATATTATTGAAGAGCTCAGTGTAACAATTCCGGCAAATTCAGGTATACCCTAGCCGGAATATACTATTTACGTGTTATTTAGTACCGAATATATGAATTATAATGTGTTAATACGAGTATATAAGATTCCCAGTACGAATTATACTCGAATGTACAGTTAGTCGTATTGGAATTACGATTAACCGATGAACGGTTATTGAAACCCGAACGAATCGGGGATTACGTCATAGATGAAATATATGATGTTTAGTAAGGTTTACGAAGTATTAAGGCTTCGGGATAAGTGAATTTATAGCACAGAAAAAGGATTTCGAGTTATTAGTACGTCGGTACATTAAACGAAACCTTTAACATCAAACCAAGCAAGAGACGATCGATCAAGCCGAAAAAGATGCACAATGACCGACAATATTATGTGTTGAGTCAATAAATGTCATGGTTTAAGTTTTTAAAGATTTTAAATCGGTTTTATATAAATTTTATTTTTAAGCCGAAAAACGACCGTTTTAGCCTCGTTTTAAGCCGAATTAAGTGTTTAACCGAAAAACGAACTGAACCAGATTATCCACAACATTATCCGGATTACACAATCCAAGTTTGTGGCCAAGAATGAAGATGTGGGTCCCACCCCACACCCTATCATGGACCGATCGGTTTACTCTATCCCCATTACACATCACATTTTCTTTTTTCTAAACTTCCAACTCCAAAATCCTCTCAACACTCTTCAACCTCCATCCAAATCCTTGATTTTTAACAAGAATCATAAGGTAAAAACATGGTTTTAATGGTTGATTCTTAGTTTTGATTCCATAATCTTGAGAAAATGAGGTTTCAAATGAAAAATGGGTGAAAACCCGAGATGAAACCGATTCTTGGAGGATCAAGTGATGTATACAAGTTATACAAAGGATCTTGGTCCAAGAAAGTAGTTAAAAGAGTCAAAAACGAATTTTTACGGTCAAAATCTTTGTTTTGATGTTTTAATCGAAACCATGAAAGAAATGGCTTGATTGTGGGTATAACTTGCTTGGTGTGGTGTTGTTGTGCTTGTAGGTGTTGTATCTAGTGGCTAGCAAAGGCTAGAAACCAAGATCTTTGCGATCTAACGCTAGAAAACACAAGGTAGTTCGGTTTTCGTATGATTTAGATAATTTGGACAGATTGTGATAGACCTAGAGTTGGGTCACGAAATTTCACAGAGATGATCTACACATGAAAATATGAGATCTGTGAATTTTTGGTAATTTTTGGATAAAGAATGAATATTTGGTGAATTTAATGCTCGGTTTTGGCCAAAAATGGTGAAAAATAGCTAAACATCATGAAAAATTCTGGAAAATTTAAGATAAGCTTTTTATAACATATAAAAGTCACACACAAAATTTCAGGTTCATTGGAGAAGTCTAAGTAGGCTTTTAGGTAAAACTAGTTCTACGGATTTCTAGCTCGGTTTTGGTAAAAATGGCATGAAAAATAAGTTTTTGGTTCTAGAAAAATTACAGGGAACTATTTGCGTGACAGGGGTCATCCCAGAAAAATTTGGGATTTTTCGAAGGTCGTTTGGTATTTTCGACATATTTGGTGTTTAAATGACATTTAAAAATGGTTAAATAAATTTTAGATAAAAAAATTAATTCTGGAAAAATTTTATAAAATTCCTTGCTGTCAAAATATGGTTTGTACAAAATTTAAAGGTCCGTGACTAAACGGATATTTATTTGTGCTAAATGGAACTTAAAAACAAACTTTTAAAGCTTAAAACGAGTAAACTGGCGAAGTTCGCCTAAGCGAGCTGACTGGTGTTTGAAAACCTTAAAAATGGATGATTCTTATGAAACTAAGTTAATCAAGTAAAAATAAATCATCCGAAAATAATTCGGATGATTTGGGTAATTTTACCCGATTTAACCGTTTCCGGTGTATTAAAGATGGAAACGGGCCCCGCGGCCAAACGGGGTGTCTAACCGAGCTCTAATTTCACCACTTTAATGAAAATATCAATAATAACTATTTTCGGGTCGTGTGTGGTCAAACTTATTTTTGTAAACATAAAGACGGATAACCGTGCTAGGCAAGCAAAACGAGAAAACAAACTAACGGTAGTTTTGACTAAAGAACTCTAGGTGATATCACAATCTAAGTCCTGAAAAGTATTTCGGGGTTAACATTGTCCCCGGATCGTGTGCGGTACTGGGTTAGCAGTGTCCCCAGACGTGTACCGGTTAACACGAATTTAAGTTATATTGATAGAAATTGTGTAGTAACGATTTGGGGATCGTATTACAGATCTGTACCAGTAGCCGTGCACCGTAGTACATCTTGCTCACAAGAAGGTGAGTTTTCACGAGCCCCTTTTACTGAACTGTTTTAAATATTTTCCCGGGGCGGAAAGCATGTTTTTATCAAAGTGTTTAAGTACATGCTGATCGCATGGAAATGAACGTATTTATTTAATGTTTATTGTACGGGAATCGTACGGTAATGAATTAAGATGGTAATTGTCTGAGTTGCTAACAGTGTAAGGCCCGAAACAGTGTTCTGGGGTAACCGAGTTCCCAGAGGTTATTAAATGTGTTTCTGGGGTAACAGAGTTCCCAGAGGTTATTAAATGTGTTTCTGGGGTAACAGAGTTCCCAGAGGTTATTGGAAGTATTCTGGGGTAACAGAGTTCCCGGAGGTTAATCGATATGTTTTGGGGTTAACAGAGTTTTCACTTGTGAACTCAGTATAATTACATCGCTTATTTATGATTTTTATAATGATTTGTCATGGTTTATTTAAATTAGTGAAACTCACCAACTATTCGTAGTTGACCCGTTTTCTTTACATGCTTTCTAGGTACACTCAAATTGGAATGAGTGATATGTGTTCGATGCTGTGTGCTATTTTGTGGAAGTCTAGAGATCTATATTTTGCATTAAATATGTTAATGTACTATCGGTAACACTTATGTGATAACGCTTAGATGGTTATGAAACTCAGAACAATGTAATACGTTTAAATTAATGTAGTGGTGTTTTCTTTATAAACAATGTTGTTGATATCAGATGTGTCTGTTGCATCTCGTGTACGTTTCCGCTGCGGTTACGGGGTGTTACACTCAGAGACCTAGCCAAGATCAGAATGACAACATATCAACAAAAGGTAGCAGGGGCATACAAAAAAAGTATCAAGATTCGAAGATTTTAAGAAGGATATATAGTCTTGAGGAAAGCCTTCCAAAATACGACTAATCCAGCAGATGGAAAGCTAGCTCCTAAGTTGGAAGGTCCCTACTTGATCGAGTCAGAAGCTGGAAAGGGGGCATATCACCTGCTGACTATGGAAGGAAACAGGTTACCGAGAGCATGGAATGCTATCCATCTCAAGAAGTATTTTTTCAAATCAGAATCCGGTATCCTTAGAAAATTAAGCATGCATCAAGGATCAAGGATCCTGAAATTGGTAATATCTATCTGATCACTTATTCATTTCAGATTCATGTTATTGATTTAAGGATAATATATTCTTAACGTTTGTCTTTTCCAAGTTATAAATAACAATGCAAAGTTCTAGTAAGAGGTTCAATGACCAAGAGGTTGGCCACCTCTCCCTCACACTTAAGGTACTTTACTATTTCCCTTGGCCTTACCCACGATTAAGGTATGACCCCCGATGGTCATATCTTCCAAGGTTTAAAGGTTTTCACATTTCTTATAAATTAGAGTTTCTACACTCTCGCCTGGAGCGCACGTTATCCAACGTATAGTCCGGGGCAGGGGGACCAGTACACGCTTAGTGGTTGAAAATTTTGTTGTCTTTGGCTATATGGAGGATCCTAGTATTTATGGTAGACGTACCATACCTACGGTTTTGGCGTTTTCACGTCACTCACGTTTGGGCTAAATCTTGGTTTGGGCGAGTCCCCAGTTAACATCCGTATCTTTGGGCCAGTCCCCAGTTTGCGCTTGTCCCCATTTTTTGGGCTTGTTCCCAGTTTTTGGGCTTTTCCCCAGTTCACAGGTTTGTCCCCAGTTGCACGGGCTTGTCCCTAGTGTATTTTATGGGCTTGTCCCCAGCTTATTGGGTTTAATCCCAATTAATATCATAAGTTATTTGCATCAGGTATCCTAAGTTCAACTATAAGGATCACAATATTTACGGATCCAAGATCCTTAATTTATTTTTTACAAGGATCGCGGAAGGATCAACACTTATGAACTTAGGTCTAATTAGACCTTATGGTATGATTTTTACTTATCAATTTACATTTATTTGGCTAAGATATTTATAAACTTTATTATATAAGGATTTAAGATCCTTAATTTATTTTTGCAAGGATATTCTATCCTAAAACTTTTTACTCAATAATATTTTTTTAAACTTTCAAAAAGACTAAAGCTATATCAAACAAACTTTCAAAATAACAAATAACAAGTGCATAGTCAAAAGTTTTTAGTTATTATTAATCATAAGTCACCTGAACTTACACAAAATCCTTAACCCGGATTTCATCATACGAAAGATGGGCCATCCACCTGGGTTAAGCAGGTTTTACTAACTGTTCATAAAGTGCAGGAAAATAAAAACAGGGGCATCAAAGGCTTCATCCTCACAAGCAGAGGATCCCTCCACCTTTGCTACCACTGGAAATTGTCTTAAGGATCATAGATCATTTACCCTAGATTACTATTGTCTTAAAGTACACAACCAAATATCCTGAAAACATCAGCAAAATAAAAAAAACGGGCTCTGGCCTTGTCTTTAATATCCTTCATCGCCCGCTTAAGCAGCTTTTTCACCATCTGCTGCTCCCTTCACTTCATCAATCTCGACCACATCCTTTGCTCCACTTTTCCCAGCTCCACTCACATCAGCCATCTCAACCTCATCTTCGTCTTCAGCTCCACCAAGATCCACCAAAGCATGCTTCCATTTCTTCACATCCCAAGTAGCTTTATCAAAAGCAGGATCACCGGCTTCCGCAGCCATCTTGATCCTAGCTTGCAAAACTGACCTTGATGCCCACATTTTTGCCTTCTCGGTAGCTTGCTCCACCTCCTGCTGATGCTGGGCTTCTATGGTGGATAGCAGATCTTCTGAGCGCTTCTTGTCCCTGGTGAGATGGGCTAGAGCCTTGTCCTTCGCCACCGCTGCAGTTCCCATTCCTGTTAGGCTCTCCCCCAGTTTTCCCACGATCTTTTCATAATGATCTCGGGAAGCATTCACAGCCTGTATCAAACAATTGTGCAAAGTTGGAAGGATACTTGATTCATATATAAGGGATATAAGGATAAAGGATACTTACAGCAATAATCATGTCAAAATGATTCTCTGGCTCTGAAGATCTTTTCCTCTTGGAAGCTACCGATTTGGCCCTGGTGGTTGCAGTTCTTGGCTCAGAAGTGGTGGCTGCCTTTAAAGCTTCTTTCTTGACGGGTTGAGATGTTATCAGACTATCAATATCCTCCAGAGAAAACTTGCTAACGGACTTGTGAGATTTATGAACACCTGTAAAGCATAAGAAACATATAAGTTTTCTACTATATTTAAATTATTATACAACTTTAAATATTACTTGACATGTCGCTAGTGGATTCTGAAGAAATTTCATAAAAAGCCTCAATGAACTTGGCCTGGAAAGTATGAACTCTGGAATCTAGGGCAAGAAACCTTTTTGCTTTCTCTTTTGTTCCAGGTAAATTTGCCAAGGAAGTGAAGTTGTCCACTGCAAAGAAGAATAAATAAGAAAAGCCAATTAAAAGAAGGATCAATCCTAAACCGTTCCTTTTTCAAGGATCTAGTATCCTACCCTTTTTAACCCACTTTAATGGTAAATCAACCCCACCAGTAATGGAGCTTCGTTTGACAAAGAAGAACTGATTCCTACAAAGGGAACCCTTCTGGGTTACTTTTGAGATCGGGCTAGGCTGTCGAGGTTTGGACTTCAACACAAATCGGTTCGAGCCATGGGTGGTTAGGGTATATAGGTGTGTAACTCTTGGATGCCGAAATCTATCTTCTCTTCCTCTATGATTCTTTCAACGGTACGTAAAACCCTCCAAATCATGGGCATCGCTTGGATATAATACATCCCGGTGGAATCAAAGAAACTCTGGGTAAAAGAAGGGAACATATACATGTAGCCGAGAAGAAAAGGACAAACGGGGAAACAGATCAAGATCTTTGAATAGGTATCACACTTGATTAAGGAGTCGAAGGGCCGGAAAACGGTTTCCGGTGGAAACAGTGGCCAGATTTGATCTATTTCGGGATCCGTAAACTTGCAGATCACCATGGATGGATTTGTAATGAGATTTTATGATTGCATCTCCGATAACTCAGATTGATCGGATTGGTCTGGAGAAGAAGAGGAAGTAGTAGACATGATTTTTAGAGTAAATATTATTCTAAGAAATTGAGAGATGAAAGAAAGAGGATACCTGTTTGGCTGTCGGATTGTGTGGTCATAAAAGGGTTGGGATGATCGCATATATAGGCGGCTAGAGTTGATAATAAGGGTTAACAATAATAATGATATCTGACGCCAGTCTAATCGTTCTATCTTTTGCAGGGATTTCAAATTTCAAAATGACAGCTTTATCACATAAACACCCATCATTTTGGGGGCAATTGTTAAGGCATAGAATTTATGCTGAGGATCCATTATCGTTAAGTGACTTATGGATCAATTATCCTTGAGATATGTTCCAAGTTGTGAAGGATCAAGGATCCTCGGTAATATATGTTTAATAATAATTGTGTTTGAGTGATGTTGTGTTTGATAGGTATAACGGCTCTATGACCGAGTCCACCTCATATTTCGCTTTCGGAGACTCCCAGCACTTGGTCAAACGACGTTGAAGGAGTTAGTGAAAGAGTGGCGGATTTTGTAGGAGTAGTTGTTAGTTGTTCTTTATGTTTATAAATGAGATTATGATCAATTAGGTCACACATGACACGTTCATACACATTCACTGAGCAAGCTAGCAGATCACACACACTTAGCATTCTTGTAATCATTAATCGTATCTCCACCATATGTAACATGATTTTTGATTAATAAGGTGGTGATAGACTGTCACACCCCGACCAAAGGCGGCGGAACATGCCGGGGGTGCAATGATTGCTCATAAGCGCATGACATTATTTTAAGCGACAATATTTAACAAGCTCATTTCATTTCACCACATTGAAAATGTCACATAACAATATTCATAAGTCAAAATACAACCACATATAACAAAATATAGCAAATAAAATATTGGTAATATTTGCTAATATCCTAGTGGTATTTGTGACGTTTTCTTCTCCAAACTCCATAATCAACCTAGATGCAAACCTGTAACATTTAATAAAATAAAGTTTATCAACACAAAGGGTGGTGAGCAATTCATAGTTTTGAGCATATAAGTATATAATAAGAAAAGCCACAATCTTGTATAAGAAACAATAAATAAAAGCAATAAATTGGATAAAATGAGGTCGCTAATAAGAATACATTAGCGGCACCGTCTATAAGAGAATACCAAATAGATTCGGATTTCATAAGGTCGATAATAAGAATACATTAATGGCACCGTGCTATAAGAGACTACCAGATAGTTAACGGATTTATGAATCAACCTTCCAAAAGCGGAAAACACATAAGCATGTAATCATGTAAGCATAGAACACCAAATCGAGCATTTATTCAAGTAAAGTATACAATAAAGTTTGTGGGTTATGGCTCAAGTATAAAAAAATTAAATTGAATAAGTATGAAATGTCACCCCAAAACGAAAAATGAAAAACAGCGTATGAAAGTACTCACATTGAAGTAATAAACTTGAAAGATGATAATTTGGAGATTTGTCGGAACGATGGTTTAACGCATGAAGCCTAAATAAAAGAAAGTCTTGGATTTAGAAAGGTTGTCTTGAAGATCTTTAAATAAAATAATTGTTGCGAAAAGTAAAAAATTAAAGTTCAAGGTTTAAAATGTAACCATTTAAGAATTTATAATAATAACCCTTTAAAATGTAAGTTTGCTCAAAACCGAGTTAAAGTATCTAACCTTAATATTTACTTAACCTATGTTAAGTAATAAGGTGGAAAAAATGCAAAGATGCAAGTTCCTTTGGGATAAAGATACTAAAACGGGTCTTTAACGAGTGTTTGGTTGTTGGTTCTGGTCTTGATAATTGGTCAACCCCAAAGTCAACTTTCCAAAATAATGAATGTTATGAGATAACTCAATAAAACTTATTAAGACTTAACCAAGTATGTAGTTCTATTGTTTTAGAACTAACAACGCACCTTAAGCGAGTGTTCGGTTTTGTCGGTCCAAACTATGTTATGAGATCAACTTGGATCCAACATTTCCCAGTACTTAAGAAAATAATTAAAATCAGTTTTAAACTATTTTTAAAGAAATATACAAGTCTTGATATTTAAAAACAAACTTGTATGTCTTAAGCGAGTAAAAATTTGATTGGTTCGGTTTTCATCTCATAATAAGTTCCTAGATGGTTTCCACATGCCCAAATAACCAAGAACTTGTATAATAATGTACAAATGAAAATACTTAAGTTTTACAACTAAAAAGTTAACAACAAAGTCTTTAAACAAAAGTTCGGTTTACAATCTAGAGCTATTTATGGTTAAACCGAATCATAGACTCTTAGAACTCATAACCATGGAACTTATAAATAAACTAAAATGAGAAGAAGTTAAGCATGAATAATATGTATAAACAAGTTATATAAGTATATATATATCAAGGACACGAAGTTCTCCATGAAGCCTTGCCTTACAAGGTCCGAAACCTCACCGACCGGAATCGGAGAAGTAACTACCGAAGGTAACAAGGGGTATTATATTATATATATGTTGTGCCACCATAAACAAGTATTAATAAGACTACATAAGCTAATTAGAATGAAAGATTAAACTCAGTTTGACTTTTGGAAGTCAAACCTTCAAGAACACATAAATAAGCAACCTTGGATCTTTGATATTTGAGAAATTTTTTGGAGTTGTAGCAGTGGAAAATGAAGGGAAATGGGGGTGTATATATAGGGTAATGTTGGTGGTCAAATATGGGTGTTAAACACAAGAGTTTTCATGCAAAAAGGATCAAAACAAAACACAAAACAAAAAAAATCGTCCAAAAATGTGCAGACCCCTCAAGGCACCACCCGACCATTCCAAATCTTCCTTGGCCGCACGGCACGGCGTGCCTGGGGTGGGGTGGTTTAGTCCAGATCGTCAAGTGTGGTTCGTTATGCATCCAGAAGTTCGTTTTTAATGTATTTTGATCGTTTTTAAAGCCGTTTTCGAATCCGTAAAAGGGGTTTTTCAAATTGAACAAATGGGAATGATTTGGTAACATAAAAATCTAATATTTTATATATCATGAGTTTCGGTTTACAAAACGGATCGATTTACGGCATAAAAAATACAAATACGAATAAAATCGAGACCCAAATTTGACGAATGTCACAGTATCCCCTACTTTATGAAATTTCATCCTGAAAATAAGATGAATACGACAATGCAAACAAATATGGATACTTCTCTTTCATAGCGTCTTCTCGTTCCCAAGTAAATTCTGCGCCTCGCCGTGATTCCCATCGAACTTTGACTAACCGAATACGACTAAGCTTGGTTTTCTTCTGTTGAGATCCATGATCATCGAATCATCGACATGTACTTCGTCGAGAGGTATATGGAGGTTACCCTCGGCTAGGCACTTTTTGAGTTTCGAAACATAAAATGTCGTATGAACACCGACAAGTTCTTGCAGTAGTTCAAGTCGATAAGCTACTTTCCCAGAGCTAGCTTACCCTTCTTTTCGAAACAGACTACCCCATTCCAAGGAGATATTTTTATAAGGACAAGATCGTCAACATTAAATTCGATAGGTTTTCGCCGTTTTTCGGCGTAACTCTTTTGACGACTTCTAGCGGCTAGGAGGTTCTTATGGATTTGATTGATCACATCGGTAGCTTCTTGGACCATTTCGGGTCCCGTGATTTGAGTTTCACCGATTTCGTTCCAACTAATCGGCGATCGACATTTACAACCGTAAAGAGCTTGAAATGGAGCCATATCAATGCTAGAATGGTAACTATTGTTATAGGAAAACTCGATGAAAGGAATGTGAGAATCCCAATTCCCACCGAAAACAAGAACACACACTCGTAGCATATCCTCGAGTGTTTGAATCGTACGTTCGGATTGACCATCCGTTTGAGGATTTTAAGCGGTGCTAAGATCGAGACGTGTTCCCAAAGCGTCTTGAAGTGAACGCCAAAAATGAGAGGTAAAACGGGCATCGCGATCGGGGATGATAGTCAATGGCAAACCGTGTCGGCACACAATTTCCCGAACATAGATTTGAGAATGCTGCTCGACAGAATACTTCTCGTGGTTCGGAATGAAATGAGCAGATTTGGTTAATCGATTGATGATCACCCAAATACTATCGTTGCCTTTTTGAGTGTTGGGTAATTTGGTGATAAAGTCCACAGTAATGTCTTCCCATTTTCAAACGGTAATCGGTGGTTGCTCGAGTAAACCAAAAGGTCTTTGATGTTCGGCTTTGACTTTTGAGCAAGTAAGACATCTAGATACAAAGAACGCTACGTCCTTTTTCAAACCCGACCACCAAAAGGTAGCACGAAGATCGAAATACATCTTATCCGTACCGGGATGAACGGAATACCACGAATTGTGAGCTTCGTCGAGTATACAAGTACGACGGTCATCGCGATCGGGAACCCACAAACGATTGAGAAAGTACAAAAGACCATCGGGTTTGGTTTCGAGTTGAAGTTCGGCTCCACATGACATTTCGTCGTACATGTTACCTTCTTCAACGGAGGTACGTTGAGCTTGAAAGATACGGGTCTGGAGTTGGTTTGAACAACAACGCTTAAAAGCATAACGGATTTAACATTAACCTTTCGACTTAGGGTGTCGGCGACAACATTCGCTTTACCGGGATGGTAGCGAATCTCGCAATCATAATCACTAAGTAATTCGGCTCATCGTCGTTGTCTCATGTTGAGATCTTTTTGGTCAAAAATATGTTGAAGGCTTTTATGATCGGTAAAAACCACACATTTTTGTACCATAAAGGTAATGTCTCCAGATTTTTAGAACGAAAACGACGGCACAAAGTTCGAGATCGTGAGTTGTATAGTTCTTCTCGTTGACCTTTAGTTGCCTTGATGCGTAAGCGATGACTTGACCTCATTGCATAAAAACACAACCAAGACCTTGATGGGATGCATCGCAAAATACAACAAAATCGTCGTTTCCATCGGGAAGGGTTAGAATGGGAGCATTGCAAAGCATGTCCTTAAGAGTACAAAAGGCTTCCCTTTGCTTCGAACCCCAATCAAATCGTTTCCCTTTATGAGTGAGGGAGGTAAGAGGCAAAGAGATTTTGGAAAAGTTCCGAATGAAACGCCGATAATATCCGGCCAAACCGAGGAAGGATCGAATATCCGTGGTAGTCGTTGGAGTTTTCCAATCCTTAACGGTCTCAATTTTAGCAGGATCAACATGAATACCTTTGTCGTTTACGATATGTCCCAAAAAATGAACTTCCTCTAGCCAAAATTCACATTTGGAGAATTTGGCGTAGAGTCGTTCATTTCTAAAGAGCTTGAGAATGGAACGCAAATGATGTTCATGTTTGGATTTGGATTTAGAAAAGATAAGGTTGTCATCAAGAAAGACAATAATGAATTTATCGAGGAATGGTTTGCAAACGCAGTTCATGAGGTCCCTAAATACAGCGGGTACATTTGTTAACCGAAGGGCATAACCAAAAATTCAAAATGTCCATATCGATTATGGAAAGGGGTTTTAGGAATGTCTTCTTCGCGAACACGCAATTGATGGTAACCCGATCGAAGATCGATTTTGGAGAAACATGTTGCGCCTTGAAGTTGGTCGAATAAGTCGTCGATTCGTGGAAAGGGATAACGATTTTTGACAGTGAGTTTGTTAAGTTCTCGGTAATTGATGCACATACGAAACGAACAATCCTTCTTTTTCACGAAGAGAACGGGAACACCCCAAGGAGAAGAGCTTGGACTAATGAAACCTTTATCGGAAAGTTCTTCAAGTTGGTTTGATAATTCTTGCATTTCCGACGGGGCTAAACGGTAAGGAGCCTTGGCCACGGGCATCGCGCCGAACACCAGATCGATTCGGAATTCAATTGGACGAACGGGTGGAAGAACGGTGATATCATCAGGAAAGACATCAAGGAAATCACGAACAATGGAAATATCTTAGATTTTCCTTTCATTTTTGTCTTTTGTCACCGAGAGAGCTAAAAACGGAACGTAATTTTGGCGTAAGTACTTTTGTGATTGGGAGCATGACATGAGATTAATCCTTCGAGGCGTAGTGTTTCCGAAGACTTTAAGAATTTTACCGTTGACAAGCGGAATGCGAATGAATTTATCGAAACAAACAACTTCGGCATGGTGCAAAGATAACCAATCCATGCCTACTACGAAACTTCCCATTTGCATCGGGATGAGATCAACGGAAAATTTATGCTTGGAAAGGATGAGAGTACAATCGCGGACGACAGAATCGACTGTAATAGAATTGCCATTGGCGACCTCAACAGAAAACGGTCGGGAAAGCTTAGTTCGAGGCATAGCAAGTTTCGACTCAAATTTCAAAGAAATAAAACTTCTATCGGCACCAGTATCAAATAAAATAGAAGCCAAATGATAGTTCTCCAAAATCATACCGTTCACGACATTGTTTGCCACTTGATCTTGATTAGTGTTCATCATAAAAGCTCGCCATTGATTACCATGGTTGACTTGAGGTGCTTATTGGGGGGGGGGGGGGTGGAGGTGGTGCTTGGATTGCTTGGATGGGTTGGATGAGTGGTGCATTGAGTTGGGGAATTTGGGGTTGGTAAGTTTGAACATGGTAGGCTTGGGTTTGATAGTAAGGTATGGTCACGGTTTGGGCTTGGTTGGCAAAAGTGAGGCGAGGGGAGTTGTTGCGGAAATGGTTAGGATCTCCACAATTGAAGCAAGCTCGGGGTTGTTGGGGTTGGTTTTGGGGGTTTGGGGGAGTGGTTCTTGGTTGGTTGGTTGGGTTTGTTGTGCAGATCGGCATGAGGTGTTGAGATGACAATAACGATTACAAATAGTGCATTGGCGACATGGTAAGTGTGATGGGTAGTGGCATTGACAATTGTTACATAATGGGAAAGTACCGGTATAGGGCCTTCGGTTTTATTGAGGAGCTTGGGTTTATTGTTGAGGTTGGGTAACGCCAAAGTTTCGGTAGTTGGATTTGGGTTTCTTGTTGTTGTGGCGGGAAGAGTTTGAGTAGTTAATGGCTTGGGGTACGGGTTCAACCTTGGCGGTCCAAACTATGTTATGAGATCAACTTAGATCCAACATTTTCAAGTACTTAAGAAAATAATTAAAGTCAGCTTGTAAACTATTTTTAAAGAAATATACAAGTCTTGATATCTAAAAACACACTTGTGTGTCTTAAGTGAGTAAAAATCGGATTGGTGTGGTTTCCATCTCACAATATGTTCCTTGATAGTTTTCACATGCCCAAATAACCAAGAACTTGTATAATAATGTACAAATTAAAATACTTAAGTTTTACAATCAAAAAGTTAACAACAAAGTCTTTAAACAAAAGTTCGGTTTACAGTCTAGAGCTATTTACGGTTAAACCGAAGCATAGACTCTTTGAACTCATAACCATGGAACTTGTAAATAAACTAAAATGAGTAGAAGTTAAGCATGAATAATATGTATAAAGAAGTTATATAAGTATATATATATATATATATCAAGGACACGGAGTCCTCCATGAAGCCTTGCCTTACAAGGTCCGAAACCTCACCGACCTGAATCAGAGAAGTAACTACCAAAGGTAACAAGGGGTATTATATATATATATATATATATATATATATATATATATATATATATATATATATATATATATATATATATATGTTGTGCCACCATTAACAAGTATTAATAAGACTAAATAAGCTAATTAGAATGAAAGATTAAACTCAGTTTGACTTTTGGAAGTCAAACCTTCAAGAACACATAAATAAATAACCTTGGATCTTTGATATTTGAAAGAATTTTTGGAGTTGTAGCAGGGAAAATGAAAGGAATTGGGGGTGTATATATAAGGTAATGTTGGTGGTCAAATATGGGTGTTAAACACAAGAGTTTTTATGCAAAAAAGATCAAAACAAAACAAAAGATTAAACTCAGTTTGACTCTTGGAAGTCAAACCTTCAAGAACACATAAATAAACAACTTTGGATCTTTGATATTTGAGAGAGTTTTTGGAGTTGTAGCAGGGGAAAATAAAGGGAATTGAGGTGTATATATAAGGTAATGTTGGTGGTCAAATATGGGTGTTAAACACAAGAGTTTTTATGCAAAAAAGATCAAAACAAAACACAAAACAACAAAAATCATCCAAAAATGTGCAGACCCCTCTAGGCGCAGCGCGACCATGCCCCCTGACCTGATCGCACGGCGCGGCATGCTTAGGGTGGGTGGTTTGGTCCAGCTCGTCAAGTGTGGTTCGTTATGCGTCCGGAATTTCGTTTTTGATGTATTTTGATCGTTTTAAAGCCGTTTTCGAATCCGTAAAAGGGGTTTTTCAAATTGAACAAATGGGAATGATTTGGTAACATAAAAATCCAATATTTTATATATCATGAGTTTCGTTTTACAAAACGGTTCAGTTTACAACATAAAACAATACAAATACGAATAAAATCGAGACCCGAATTTGACGAATGTCACATTAACGATTTGTCATCACCCGGGGTTTTTGTGTCGGAAATTCGAACAAGATCAAGGATTTTTCCTCGTAAAAATTCCTTGCGTTTGTGTTTGCAATCGTTTCATTATTGTTATCATAAAATTAGCACTAGACCTAACCTAACGAATTTGGTTACCATACCCTTACCCGATTTTTTACCAAAACAAGTATAATACGAGAAAAATTCAACTTGGTATCTCTTGTCACATTTATATGATATATAAAAGTATAAGGTTCAAAAGGTAATTAATGTTTTAATAAGTTTTGATATAAAATGAAAGTGCAGGGGCTGATTATGTAAATTTTATTTAAATTAATAATATTATAACAAAAGCAGCAGCCTGTCACCACCCCCATCTTAGGCCTAGGAATGTGATAAATAGTTGGTACCACAAGTGTAAATAAATCAGAGTTACGTTAATTTATCAGAAGTCTTATAAAACCTGTGGGTTTAAGATATAAATATTTACATAAACAAAAGTTGGGATTTTAAAAGATTCCCAAACTTAAGTACAAAAAGTTTACTTGTTTTACATTACTAAAAACCACCACCATTTACATAATAAAGTTTTAACAAAAGATCCGAGCCATCGGATTTAATATAGCACTTCGATGCTTCCAAGTGCTAATCTTGTTCACCTGCAAAATGTAAGAAAATACGTCAGCAACGAATGCTGGTGAACATACTGACGCAAAATATTTACTTTTACTTTATTACCCCTCGAGACTACGCCTGCCTCGGCCCAACGTGGCTTAGGAATAAAAAAGTCAAATAACACATTATAAACTTGAGTCTCTACACTAGGTCACCTCATCAAACACCGCAGCGTTCGACTTAGTTAAGTACCTGTAAATATACACAACGGTCGTACTCCCTGCAGGAGAGCGTCCTACGACCAAGGGTGGTGCGGCGTGCCCACCGCATAGTACCACCTATGTAAGGATCCAGACACACGTATATCACAGCCTGAGGGCTAGGCTCATACTCTTATTTAAACGGTTTTAGGAACACATAGTTCCTTGTAAACAATTTTCAAATAACATGTTGACTCATTTGAAAACAAGTTTATAAAAGTTTGGGGGCGTATTCACCTTATCGCTTTAGGATCGGCTTCACTCACCGTCCAAGGGTATTTCCCTTCTTTATCTCGCACTTATAGTACGAGTATAAATATTTGTTAGTCGGATATACAATTCGGCTTAAGACCTTTAGTCTTGTTTTATACCTCGATGAACCTTTAGTTCATATATCTTTTACTTAAATACCTTTAGTTTAAAAGTAATTATAAACCTTTAGTTTATATAAAAACCCGACGTTTCTTCTTCTCCAAGAAACGTAATCTTTTTCTTTTATTATTTAAGAATACTCGTTATTACTTAAATAATAATTTCATAACAAAAAATATATAAATATTTGCACACAAATATATATTTATCTATCACAACATTTCTTTATTCTTTTCTTTGTTATGTTTGTATTTATTTTATCAAGGCATCGAGTATAACTTCGACTTAAGGCTTCAGCCTTTAATATAATATTATATTATATTGATTTGTCGTTACGCCTAACCTTATTGGCGTATTGGAAACCCTAGGTACTCGAGCAGCACTCCAACGCCAGTTGATCTCCTTCGTCGTCAAATGATAACGCCAAACTTCAACACTCGTCGACACGCTTTACGAGATTCATCACCATTACAACAAACACCTTCTTGGTATGTGGGTGGAGGGTGGCACAAACTTCGAGGAAACATCGGTACACAAATGAGGGATCGGACACGCTTATCAAGGCAATATGGCACGCTTATCGAGGTATGGCTAGAGAGATGTTAGAGAGAAGTGAGAGAGCAGATTAGGTGTGTGAAAATGAAGTGCCCTTGGTCCCTATTTATAGGCAAAACTGGGAAGCCCATCGCGGTACGCGACCGCCTTCAAGGCATCCGTCGCGTACCGCAACGTAGCCTTGGTGAGTCACAGGGTTGTTCTGCCACGTGTCGCCATGTGGCAGACGGTGTGCCACGTGGCGGACGCCGTGCCACGTGTGGACACGTGGCATACCACGTGTCTTGGTGTTAGACACCCCATCGCGGTACGCGATGGGTCTCTCTTTTGATCCATCGCGTAGCGCGACGGGTCAAGAAATCAGAATTTTTATTATTAACCCTTGGGTTTAGAATTTGGCCATTTTAGTCCCTTGACTTTGGAAAGTTGACATTTTGAACTCGAAATTTTCACGATGTTACATCCTCCCCACCTTGAAACAAATCTCGTCCTCGAGATTGCTTTACAAGAACAAGTGGGGGTATTTCTTTCTCATTTCCAATTCAAGTTCCCAAGTATATTCAGGCCCTCTACGCGAGTCCCATTTTACTTTCACAATTTTCAATGTTTTTCTTTTTAACTTCTTTATTTTCGAATCTTCAATTTGAATTGGACGTTCTACAAATTTTAAGTTCTCATTTATTTCAACATCTTTTAATGGCATCGTTAACGATTCATCGGTTAAACACTTAAGCAGATTCGAAACATGGAATACATTGTGTATCCCTTGCATTTCCTCGGGCAGTCGCAAACGGTATGCAACAGTGCCGATTCGTTCAAGTACCTCAAAAGGTCCAATGAATCGAGGACTTAACTTTCCTTTCTTACCGAAGAGAACAACGCCTTTCCAATGTGAGACTTTTAATAACACTTTGTCACCAACTTGGATTTCCAACGGCTTACGACGGACATCGGCGTAACTCTTTTGGCGATCAAGTGCCGTCTTAAGTCGTTCTCGGATTTGAATAACCTTGTCGGTGGTTTCTTGGACTATCTCAGGTCCAGATAATTGGTTTCTCCGGTTCCAGACCAACACACGGGCGTTCTACACTTTCGACCATATAACGCCTCGAATGGTGCGGCTTGAATACTTGCGTGATAGCTATTATTATACGAAAAATCCATAAGGGGCAAGTGGTCATCCCAACTTCCTCTTAGGTCGATCACACAAGCGCGGAGCATATCTTACTATGTTTGAATCGTCCTTTCGCTTTGCCCATCAGTTTGTGGATGATAGGCGGTTCTAAGGTTTAACTTCGTACCAAGAGCTTATTGGAAGCTTTTCCAGAAGTGAGACGTAAAACGTCTGTCTCGATCAGAAATTATAGACAGCAGTACTCCATGCAAAGCAACAATATTGTTTACATAAATATGCGCTAGTCTATCCATTGAGTACGACTCATTGATTGGTATGAAGTGTGCGGATTTTGTTAAACGATCCACAATTACCCATATAGCATTGTGTTGTCGAGTCATCTTCGGGAGTTTTGTATTGAAATCCATGGTTATTAACTCTCACTTCCATACGGGAAGTTCGGGTTGCTGAAGCAATCCCGAAGGCTTTTGGTGTTCAGCCTTGACTTTCAAGCAAGTTAAACATTTCGCAACATGTGAAGCGACATCCCTTTTCATCCCATTCCACCAATAATTCTCCTTAAGATTGTGGTACATTTTATCACTACAGGGATGCATCATGTATTTCGACTTATGAGCTTCGTTCAAGATTTTCTCACGCATACCTCCAATGATTGGTACCCAAATCCTATTACCGAGTCTAAGGATACCATCGTCACCTTTGATTAGCGAGTCAATGGTGCCGTTACGTTTTTCATCGCAGATTTGGTTTTCATTGATCGCTTGAGTTTGAGCGGATTTGATTTATTCGATGAGATCAATTTGAAGTTCTGAACGCAACGCTCGGACTCTTTTAGGATTCTCATGTTCCTTGCGACTTAAGGCATCGGCCACAACGTTGGCCTTGCCTTCATGGTAAACGATGTCACAATCGTAATCATTAAGCGTTTCCATCCATCGCCGTTGGCGCATGTTAAGCTCTTTTTGATCAAAAATGTGTTTCAAGCTTTTATGATCAGTGTACACGGTAAATCTTACTCCATAGAGATAGTACCTCCATATCTTAAGTGCAAAGATTATGGCGCCTAACTCAAGATCGTGAGTCGTGTAGTTCTTTTCGTGTAATTTCAGTTGACGAGAGGCGTAAGCGATAACTTTCTTGCGTTGCATTAGCACACATCCCAAGCCGGAGTGAGACGCGTCACTAAATACCACAAAGTCCTCAATACCTTCTTGCAAAGCCAAGATAGGTGCTTGGGTAAGCTTTTGTTTAAATATATCGAATGCCTCTTGTTGCTTTGCTCCCCATTCATATTTGATGTTCTTACGAGTTAAAGAAGTTTGGGGAACGGCGATACAAGAAAATTTTTCGATAAACCTATGGTAATAGCCGGCCACACCTAAGAAACTTCGAATCTCAGTTGACGACTTCGGGACCTCCCACTTAGAGATAGTTTCAATCTTAGCGGGGTCCACTTGTATGCCGTTTAGATTAATAATATGACCAAGAAATTGCACTTCGTGCAACCAGACATCGCATTTCGAGAACTTGGCATACAACTTCTCGGTTCTAAGAATTTCAAGCAACGTTCAAAGGTGGACTTCATGATCGGCCTTTGACTTAGAATAAATAAGTATGTATCGATGAATACGATAACAAATTTATCCAAGTAAGGATTGCAAATACGGTTCATCATGTCCATGAACGTGGCCGGAGCATTAGTAAGTCCAAACGGCATAACCGTGAACTCATAATGTCCATACCTTGTTCGAAAAGCAGTCTTTGGAATGTCTTCGGATTGGACTTTGAGTTGGTGATAGCCAGAACGAAGACCGATTTTAGAAAAGAAGCTAGCACCTTGAAGTTGGTCGAATAGATCGTCGATACGAGGGAGTGGATATCGGTTTTTTATTGTAACTTTGTTTAACGCACGATAGTCAATACAAATCCTCATGGAACCATCTTTCTTTTTGATAAACAGAATTGGCGCTCCCCAAGGCGACGAACTCGGACGAATGAAACCTTTCTCTAGTAGCTCATCGAGTTGTTTCTTTAACTCCTTAATTTCGGTTGGCGCTAAGCGATACGGAGCTTTGGTGATCGGAGCAGTACTGGGAACAAGATCGATCCTAAACTCTACTTCACGATCGGGAGGGATTCCGGGAAGTTCATTAGGAAAGACATCAGAAAAGTCGGAGACTATAGGTACGTCCTTTATCTCCTTTGGCTTTGACTCCTCAGTGACGTAAGCCATGAATGCTAAGCATCCTTGATTTAAACATTTGTTAGCCCTAATCATGGAAAATATGCTAACTTGGCCAGCGTCTTTGTCCCCTTCAATTCGAATTGTTCGTTTATCGGGGGCTTGAAGTTCAACAATTTTGCTATTCCAGATGATACGAGCATGGTTATCGGATAACCAATCCATACCAAGTACAATATCAATACCAGCCAGACTCATGGGTAGCAAACAAATCGGTAGAATATAACTAGCTAAAAGAATTTTTCCGTTTTCAAGGGCTTCGGAGATCTTAACGATTTCGCCACTAGCAGTCTAGACGCTTAGAGTTTTATCTAATTTTATTAATGGTTCATTTAATAGACTACAAAAATTATAATATATAAAACTTAGATTGACACCCGAATCAAATAAAACTCTAGCATAGGTGTTGTTGACTAGAAACGTACCGGTAATGGTTTCCGGCAAGTCAGCGGCTTTCTTTGTGTCGAGTACGAAGACTCGAGCATTTCCTTTCTTGTCTTTGCCACTTCCACCCACACCACCAGCAGTGGGTTTGTTCTTTGGGCACTCTAAACTCAAATGGCCCATTTCCTTGCAATTGTAGCAAGTGATTTTCTTCTTCCAACAGTCAGCAGCTGCATGACCCGTACGGTTGCATGACTCGCATACTTTGGGAGGCGGAGCAAAATTGCATCGGCCTTTGTGGTATCTTCTACAGGTCTTGCAAGGCGTGGCGTTTCTTAGATTTATGCCTTTGCCTTTGAAGTTGGAACCTCCTCCAGTTCTTCCTTGTGCGGTTGTTGTTGTAACTTTCTTGTCCTCTTCTTTATTGCGAACCATGCCGCCCATCAAGTAACCAGCCAACTCCATCGCAGAGTATGCGGTTTGAGGTAAGTGTAACCTTACCGTGTCGCAGATTTCCCGCGGAAATCCCTATATATATCGTGTGACTTTGCTGGACTCAGGGTTAACCAGCTGGGGAACCAGACGGTAGTATTCGTGAAACTTGGTGTTGTATTCACGAAGGTTCGTTCCCACGACCTTAAGATTGAGAAATTTTGTTTGGATTTGGTCGGTCTCAAGCATGGGACAGAATTATGCCATCAACAAGGCTTTGAATTCACTCCAACTAAATCTATACATCATCTCTCGTCCTTTGCTCATCAACAGAGCATTCCACCACTTCAGTGCCTCTCATTTAAACATTAAGGTGGAGTATTGAATCTTCTCCTCATCGGAACACTTACTAGTAATAACGATTGTTTCCATCTCCTCAAGCCATCTCACAGTCGTGATGGCTCCTTTGTCACCATGTAACTCTTTTGGTCCATAGTACTTGAAGTCTTTAAACGAACACCCACTAATCTTGAGTTTCTTGAACTCCTGCCTAACTCCACCATCAGCGTTAGACTCATGAACACTCTCTTCGACACGAGATTGTTTTGGATGGGATTTAACGGATTTGGAAGGACGAACGGATTGAGAATTTCTAGTTTGTCTAGAGTGGGTTCTATTCATCGATTCTTCCCTAACCACTTCTTTTATCATCTTTTGAATTTTATTCATGTATTTTTCGGGAATTTCTTCCTCTTGCTCGTTCTCGTGGCCTTTCCCCTTTATTTCTTTTTTCCTTTCGAGCATTCTCGATGTTGTTACTTTGTTCAGACATCTTTTTTTTATCTTTTTCAATTAAGTCTGAAATTTTTAACAACGTTTTTTTGTTAAACATATATTTTATTTCACATTAATATATATATCACAAATGATATATATATATTTTATTATACAACTCACTTATATATATATATATATCGTTTTGACGGATATATATATATATATATATATATATATATATATATATATATTATCCTATCATTACATGAGAACGTTTCAGACATTCTTTATTACACATATCATATAAAACTATATTACACATAGCTTCACATCGCATTCTTCTTTCCACCATCTTCAATCTTTCAAGAACTTCTTCACAACTTTCGTTAATTTTTTGCATTTGCGAAGAAGTGCTTATCCCATGTTCTTTTTCTTCTTTCCTTCCTCAGCCACCTTCTTTCTCCAGTTGTTGGTTTCGTTCAAAGCACGATCCAAATGCTCTTCATACGACTGCGGGACTACGTTTGGGTATCCATATTCTGGAGGTGGGTCACGGTAACCCAGTGTCACCATCTCGTAGTGATTCCTCGGTTCTGGATACGAAACGTAAGTCATGTCGGACAAGGTAGATGTAAGTCTTGGCGGCTTGGTTTTGCTCTCGGATCTCATCGGCTTGTTCTTGAATTGAAGGAATTTCTCCTTGGAATGGTGGGAAGCTTGTCGAAGCTTGGTTCTTAAGTTTCTCAAGGTATTGGACATATGGTTCCACAGAACCATAGCTTAGGTTTTGGGAAGTGAGTGATCCATTCATTGAGCTTGACATCTCATTAGGGTTCTCAGGATGCTCTTCTTCCGGTTCTTCCTCAGACTTTTCCTCAAGTTCCTCCTCTTCTTCAGGATCTTCCTCTTCATCGGGATCCTCCTCTTCCTCGGGTTCTTATTCTTCCAGTTCATCTTCCTCCATGGGTTGAGTAGTCTCAATGTTTATTGGGGTCATCTGGAAACTCTCGAAAGGCATCATAATCCTCATCTTGGGCTTTCGGGACGACCCTTCATTATTGTTTGGTTGAGAGCTGACTTCATTAAAAGTAGAGCTTCCGGTATACCATCGACATGGATCGGAGTGGCATTTCATCCAGTCGGAAGATCGGGATCTTGGTTCTTCCTTGATAGGTAAGTTGGATAGGAAAGCATATGATGGATGTGGATTTGGTGGTATGTATCCAGTCGGGAAATATTGTGGTACCTCCATGGGTTGATAAGTGGGGATCTCCGATGGGTGATACGTCGGAATTTCCGAGGGATGATACATTGGTATTGTTGGTGGATGATAGCTTGAGTGCCTTGGTGGCTCAACACTTGGTTTTGGTGGACTATCGGGAACATTGATTGGATAATGTTTACTTTCGGGGTAGTACACGGGTTTTGTTAAGTCATTTTCCACATCTTGGTCAAAGTACGCTTCGTAGTAACCATCAGTCATGTTGTCTTCGGGAAAAGGTTCGGCGATTCCGGCCTCCTTAGCCTTGCGCACATAATTTTCCATATAAGTCTTGAAATGACATCTAACAATTTGGGTGGTTTAGAATGTAGTGAGGGAAAGAAAAGGTTATCAGCCTATCTTATCCCTAAAACACATAAACAATTGTTTCCTATACTTGGATCGAAGCTTGGGTATTGTTTTATGATACCCAATTCGCTAAGATCGATGGCTTTGATACCAACCTGTCACACCCCCATCTTAGGCCTATGAGTGTGATCAATAGTTGGTACCACAAGTGTAAATAAATCAGAGTTACGTTAATTTAGCGGAAGTCTTATAAAACTTGCGGGTTTAAGATATAAATATTTACATAAACAAAAGTTGGGATTTTAAAAGATTCCCGAACTTAAGTACAAAAAGATTACTTGTTTTACATTACTAAAAACCACCACCATTTACATAATAAAGTTTTAACAAAAAATCCGAGCCATCGGATTTAATATAGCACTTCGATGCTTCCAAGTGCTAATCTTGTTCACCTGCAAAATGTAAGAAAATACGTTAGCCCAACCCCCGTCTCCCTCCCCAGCCCACTTTTCCAGCGATGCTACCACTGGCGAAGGTGGACGGCCTCCGGTGAGGCTCGTTTCACTTTCTTTAACGTTGTTTTAACCCAATTAAACATCATAAAGATGATTGATTTGGACCAAACTTTGTTAATGACCCATTAATTCGTGATTACAACTCATAATTTAAGCTTAATCGGTCCGTATCAACGCGAGAACGGCCGGAAGTAATTAAAATGTTAACGACCGATTTAAACGCTAAAATCTTCAATTACTTGTATAATAGGACATCAAGCATCAACTAAACTTGCAATGACAATCGTTTTAACCTCAAACACTCTCTATAACTCGTAACAATCGGTTATCCATTAAGCAGAGGAAATCATAGTTAACATAGACCCCTCTTGCAAGAACGGACTAACAGGGTCAGCTACCCAGCCATCCTTTATAATTAAATACCGTTACTGTATAGTAGAGCTTGTTGTGAAAGACCTATTACTGGATAATTCATGGGTAGAGCCGAAGAATGTGAACTATACAAGTTAGCAATAACATTGATTAAATGAAGTAAAGGCTCCGGTGTATAGAGAAGACCTCACCATTTAATAAGTAACCATAGAAACGATGGAATCCACTATTTCTTTATCATTACTTTGATTTTTTAATACCTAGTATAGTACAATTTCGTATTTCGAGGTGAAATGCCTAGAAAAAATAAAAAATTGTGGTTGGGAAGGTTATAGTAGCCAAAGCCATTGGAATTCTTAGTTTATACATTGGAATAATCAGTTTTGTTATTAATATACTAGGAAAGGGGCAAAGAATAACTGAAAGAAAGGAAATCTATTAGTTATTCGTTAAAGTTTCATTTATTCAATGACCAGAATTAGACGGGGATATATCGCTCGGAGACGTAAAACAAAAATTCGTTATTTGCATCAAGCTTTCGGGGGGCTCATTCAAGACTTACTCGAACTATTACTCAACAAAAAATAAGAGCTTTGGTTTCGGCTCATCGGGATAGGGATAGGAAAAAATAAATTTTCGTCGTTTGTGGATCACTCGAATAAATGCAGCAATTCGCGAAAGGGGGGTATGCTATAGTTATAGTAGATTAATAAATGATCTGTACATAAGACAGTTGCTTCTTAATCGTAAAATACTTGCACAAATAGCTATATCAAATAGGAATTGTCTTTATATGATTTCCAATGAGATCATAAAGGAAGTAAGTTGGAAGGAATCCACCGGCTAAACGGAGTTGCCCGGAGAATGAACTCCGGGAAGGTCGAATAAAAAAGAAAATCAAATCATTTTTCCTGCGAGGTTCCATTCTCCGTCAATCCGAAACCATACGAGGTAATTAATATATGGGTTGTCATTGTTTTTGGCCGTCATAAATAACCCCTAAACTTAATTGATCAAATATGGAACGGATAAACAGATTGAAATCTAGGGTTGTATTAAGAAGATGATGAACTTGATTGTGTAATATAAATATATATTTTTCTAGTTAGAATAACAAACAAACAATCAATCCTGTTGGTTGTGTTCATGTCTTGTTACCACGGAGATCCGAGTTCAAACCCAGGGCACTACACATCTTTTTATATAATATTTTTAAAAACTATGTTTATTAATTATAAAAAATTATAATAAATCATTATAAATCAAATAGAATCATTATTAAGTTAAATAAAAATTGTTCAAGATTCTTTTTAACCTTTTGAACCAAAAACCAAGCTTTTAGAAACCCGAAACGTTTATTAAAACTCGTAAAATATAATATATATATATATGTATATATATATATATATGTGTGTGTGTGTATTATCGTTGAAAACCTTATAAATTCTAAAACGACAACGCTAATATTAGAATAAAATATACCGTTAACGATAAAATCCCGCAAACATTATTATATTCAAATTTGATATTAATCTCGTAATGTAAACTAATATTAAATTAATAAATTCGTTAAAATTCGTTAATGTATAAAATCATATTATAATATCCAACTCATAAAATATACATTCAACACTTCTAATTCCCGACAACCCGATCTATTTACTTTATAAGTCGTTAGTAATAATTAATTTTGTACTTTTAATTCTAGTTCGTGACGTTCAATTGCTTCGGTTTCATTTACGTAATTTCGGTTTATTTCAACTTTGTTTTCAGCTTCAAGGTGAGTTTTTCACACCCTCTTTTTACCTTTTTTTAACTATTTTGGGGGTAGCATATATATCCTATCAACATTTCAATTTCATTTATTAATTATTTACAAACTACAATTCGTTACATAGACTTGTGTGTTTACTTGTTACTTGCTCAAAGATTACGTGCATGGTTTCCTCAGTAAGTATGATCATACGCCCCCCTATGCACTCAGGACCTCGATGTTATGAGTGGAATAGGGACCCCCCGATCCGAATACATTGGCTGTTATTAATTGGAAAAGACACTTACGTGCGCAATTATCCGAGTACGTTGGTTCACAATTCCAACTGGAAAGGACCTTACTTGCTCATTTTACACTTGTTCATGGAATTGTAGATTTTTATGTACTTATATCAAAATTTGTGTAAACTCACCAACTATTCATTAGTTGACATTATTTTATATATATGCTACAGGTATCTTATCTAGAGGATGCTGTCGTGACAAAGACACTAGTACTTAGGATATTCAACTCAAAAGGACAAATTTCTTAGACGTGTATTTCTTTGTAATTCTTTGAATTCCAAACTTGTGTACTTGTTGTTTAAATTAATTAATGGTAATATTGTCACTTAACAGTGTCACATGTGTTTTGAGCAATCTGTACGTCACACTCAGGCATTTCTGCTTTAGCTGGGTTGTTACAGGCTCTTCCGAACTCGACTACCTTTGTAACCATGTTCACGACCATTACCTCGACCATTTGAACACGCATATCCACTCCCCTGGTTGTGATTCTTGACATCTAATCGAGTGAACATTAGACTTCTTTAATCATATTTTATACCCCAAATCAAAACACGAGCGCATCATTCAAATCAAACCTTGGTAAAAACATAACTCATTTGACCCATATAAAAGCGAACCCTGAATTGAACCCGCTTGCCCAACCCGAATATCGAATATCACCAAATTGTTGTTTGTCTCCGAACCTTGTCTCGATCACGGACCTTCACCCTGATTATTCAATCTATTTACCGGCGTGCATACTAAAAGTCAGCTACGCTGAGTGAGTTCTAGTTAATCAGATAACATACTTACACATATACATGCTTGAAGGTACGTATTACATACTTAACCTGTTTATCATTCTTCCATATATACATACGTTCATTCTTTCATACTTTCTTTCTTTAGCATACATAGTATATCCATAACTATGCTTACATTATAAAGAGCACTTCACCCTGCATACCTCGGATATTATTAGGGTCTGGTACCCTCCATCCTCGTATATTATTAGGGTACGTTACCCTCCATCCTCGGATATTATTAGGGTTCGGTACTCTTCTTTCCATGCAACCATACCTTCATTCATTTATTACTTTCATATTTATGTACTCTTAACATTTCCTAAACCATTCATAGATCATTCATACCACATTCATATAGCATTCATACATTATTCACAACATATTCATATACCATACACTTACAACTTAAGGTAAGTGTATTAACTAATCACATCGAGTATGCACACAAACCCGAAAACATATCAAGGAAATGGGGCTAGAAACTCAAATGTGAACGATTCTTTTTAGAGTTAATGGTAACGTCTTTCCTCAACTGGGCGTGGCTAACTGTATAACAATTACATGTATCAATTAACTAGCCCTATCCATATCATATTTTTAGGTTATTGTAACCCCTAGCTACGTGGGTCCGGGGGCAGCGCCCTGGCAGTGGGGTTCTTAGGGCAGCAGCTCCTAGCGGGGTCCAAGGGCAGAGCCCCTGGCTGGGGTTAAGTCTTTACTCAAAATCTCATCAGAAAACTGAAGTTTAATTATTTAATCAAATCAAATATTCATTATAAACGTTACCTTTCACTATTAATTATTTACTTATCTTTAGCTCATATATCGTATAAGTCCATATCTATCGTTTACGTATGTATACTTTGTCTATCTTTCATTTATTTTATAAAATCATATCAAGTCCGTATAAGTTCACTATTGACGTATAAGTGAAATATAGCGTATAAGTTCCACTAGCGTATAAGGTGTCTCGCCGTATAAGTTCTATAGGCGTGTAAGCCATTCAGGCGTATAAGGTGTTCGATGTATAATTCATCATATTCCTACTTACGCGCTATGCTTACTTACACGTTGTCATGCTTACACGCTACTTACACGCTGTCATACTCGCACGCTTCTTACATATACAGCCGATACACTTTTACACTGCTTAGACTTACGCGGCATATATACTTATACAACGCATAAGTTATGTTCAACTCTTAAATACGCGTTTTTAAAGTTTTTCGCCGATTCCGGCGCCGTCAGCCGCCGTTAACCACCATGGTTGGTCGGGGTTTAATCGTTTATGACTTAGGTAGCTTCGGGGTGTCCAGATCTGAGCTAAGGTGGTCCTTAAGCTCATTTTTGGTTGGTTAAACACCCGAATAAAGCTAGATCTAGATCCAAACGGCTCATACGGCATCACGGGGCTACGGTATCGGGTTCTAATAGGTTGTGTCAGCTGAGATAAATTATTTCTTACGTTTGAATGGTCTCGGATCATTGAATATAGTAAAATAGAGAGTGTTTCGCTTAAGATTGTGTTTTTGATGGTGTAGGTTATAGTGTAGATATGAATGAAAATGGAGAGGATTAGGGTTTAAGTGGTATTTATACTCTTTTAAGCCCATGAACCTTCGGCCCATCTTTCATTTTTAGTCCATAATCCATTCATTTAACTAGTATGCCATCTTCTATCTTTATTATTATTTTATTAGTCTACTAACTCAATTTAATTCATACAACATAAATAATATATTAAATATTATTCTTAGAAATTTCGGGATGTTACACCTAACGTGTGTTACGCCAGAGAGTTCTGCTCTTGTGGTGGCACAACGACTGTCAAATAGGATTCGTCGGTATGGTTTTTTGGGGAACACCCAAGTCAAACTCTGAAGTCAGCATGGCCCAATAAAGACAACATAGTCTGGCCAGAGTGGGGCATCAGGGTTCTCAAATTTGAAGAGTGCGGTAACTTAAATACAAAAAAGTCGTCGTTCTAAAAAAGTAACTAATAATCATTAATTATTAATTAATGATAAGTTACAAAGTATTATTATTATTATTATTAATTTTGATATCAAATTTGATCCATTTAAAATCATTTAATCTAAAACATGACTTATCATTATTATTTTTTTCAATTTGATCTCAAGGGTGAAGTTTTTTTAATTTTAGTTTTTATCAACTATCATAGTGTAGATCGTACGTGTACTTTCAAATGTATTGTAGGAATAACTAATGTAGTGTATGTATATCTAATGCATGTAGTGTAGGCATCCTTTCAAATGTAGTGTAGACATAGTTACGCAATGTAGTATGAGCATAAGTTTGTTTATATAATACAGTGTAGGAAAAACACATTAAGTGTAGCCCATCAAAATGTATTATAGCCATCTTAAATAAAAGTTAAGTTTATGCATCAAAAAGTATTATTAAGAACAAAAATGTATTTGGAAATTAGTATAGTATACACTTTAATATTATGCAAGACTAAATGACTAATAACATAAAATTAAAAATTTCATTAATGCTTTACATTACATGCATTAATGCTACACATTAATAGCTACTTAATTAATTAATCAATTAACCAAGTACCTTTTTGGTAATTAAATGCATTTAAATTATACAAGTAATAATTATAGATTTTCCATTTTTAATGCATACTATTGATTTGCATACACATAATCAATTATCATGATTAATATCATTTCTCTCAAATGATCCACCACCATTACAACAAAATATATATAAATATTTGATATAGGTAGTTAAGAACTTTTTAAGTAATTTAAAAGTTATACGTCATTTGACCAATATATAGCATAACACTTTGTGCATTCACTTTGAATGAATAAAACATTTTTAAGAAGTAAAATTGTCTTTTATACATACTATTAATTTATATACATTATTTATTAATGAATATTTAATTCACTGTACATATAATAATAAACATTTAATAATGACAATGATAACCATAACAATAATAATAATAATACTCAAATATAATAAAAGTTTAAGACAAGTCGAGTTAGATTTAACTCTTATGAACCCGTTAAAAAATTTAGTTTAGGCATCAAAAAGTATTAGTAAGAATAAAAATGTATTTGAAAAGCCATGAAATATAGTATACACTTTAATATTATGCAAGACTAATAACATAAAATTAAAAGTTTCTCTAATGCTGCTTTACATTACATACATTAATGCTCCACATTAATAGCTACTTATACAATTAATTAATTAACTAAGTACCTTTTTGATAATGAAATACATATAAGTTATACTAGTATTAATTATAAATTTGCCATTTTTAATGTAAACTATTTATTTGCATACACATAATCAGTTATCATGATTAATTTCTTGATTAATATCATTTCTCAAATGATCTACCATCATTACAACAAGTATTATATATATAAACATAAACATTTGATATAAGTAATTAAGAACTTTTTAAGTAATTTAAAAGTTTTACATCATTTGATCAATATATAGCATAACACTTTCTGCATTCACTTTGAATGAATAAAACTTTTTTAAGGAGTAAAATTATCTTTTGTAATAACTATTAACTAATACACTATAATTATTTATGAAATGTTTAATTCACTACATTACGTATGTATAATAATACACATTTAATAATAATAATAATAATAATAATAATACTTAAATATAATAAAAGTTTAAGACAAGTTGAGTTAGATTTAACTCTTATGAACCCGTCGTAAAGCATGGGCCGCATACAAGTATATATATGGTAAGGATCATAAGAAAACTTTTTTAAATTGAGAACCTTTTAGAACCATTTTGAATTGAACCACTAATTTTCAATTAAGCAATTTGTTTTGATCTTATGCATATGTGTATTAAGCAAAACATGTGTGCGTATATATATATATATATATATATTTATATGTATTTGATCATTTCAGAAGTTCTTTTACAGCGAGAAGTGAAGGAGTAAATCTATTAATCCCTAGTTTAACTCAATTTCTTATGTGTAGGTGCGTTGTGTAGGTGCATATGTATGTGTGTATGTACGTATGTTTGTATATGTGTACGTATATATGTATATGTGTATGTATGT
The DNA here is from genome assembly GCF_021521415.1 of Bidens hawaiensis. Lineage (NCBI taxonomy): Eukaryota > Viridiplantae > Streptophyta > Magnoliopsida > Asterales > Asteraceae > Bidens > Bidens hawaiensis. Next base: position 225,990 of record NW_027492879.1, read on the forward strand.
TTGTATGTGTGTAGGTACATAGATTTGAATGTGTCTCGGTACATTTATATGTTTGTAGGTAAGTTTGAATGTGTAATTAAGACATAAATACAATCAACCTACATATATGTATGTAACATCAAGTGAAAGGGAGTGAAATTAGGGATTAATGGAGTTATACCTTCACGTCTCGCACTTTTCGCTGTAATATCACTTCTCGCAAGATCCAAACGGCTCATACGGCATCACGGGGCTGCGGTATCGGGTTCTAATAGGTTGTGTCAGCTGAGATAAATTATTTCTTACGTTCGGTTGGTCTCGGATCATTGAATATAGTAAAATAGAGAGTGTTTCGCTTAAGTGTGTGTTTTAGATGGTGTAGGTTATAGTGTAGATATGAATGAAAATGGAGAGGATTAGGGTTTAAGTGGTATTTATACTCTTTTAAGCCCATGAACCTTAGGCCCATCTTTCATTAGTCCATAATCCATTCATTTAACTAGTCTGCCATCTTCTATCTTTATTATTATTATTTTATTAGTCTACTAACTCAATTTAATTCATACAACATAAATAATATATTAAATATTATTCTTAGAAATTTCGGAATGTTACACCTAACGTGTGTTACGCCAGAGAGTTCTGCTCTTGTGGTGGCACAACGACTGTCAAATGGCATTCGTCGGTATGGTTTTTTGGGGAACACCTAAGTCAAACTCCGAAGTCAGCATGGGCCAATAAAGACAACATAGTCTGGCCAGAGTGGGGCATCAGGGTTCTTCAAATTTGAAGAGTGCGGTAACTTAAATACAAAAAAGTCGTTGTTCTAAAAAAGTAACTAATAATCATTAATTGTTAATTAATGATAAGTTACAAAGTATTATTATTATTATTATTAATTTTGATATCAAATTTGATCCATTTAAAATGATTTAATCTAAAACATGACTTATCATTATTATTTTTTTCAATTTGATCTCAAGGGTGAAGTTTTTTTAATTTTAGTTTTTATCAACTATCATAGTGTAGATCGTATGTGTACTTTCAAATTTATTGTAGGAATAACTAATGTAGTGTATGTATATCTAATGCATGTAGTGTAGGCATCCTTTCAAATGTAGTGTAGACATAGTTACGCAATGTAGTATGAGCATAAGTTTGTTTATATAATATAGTGTAGGAAAAACAAATTAAGTGTAGCCCATCAAAATGTATTATAGCCTTAAATAAAAGTTAAGTTTATGCATCAAAAAATATTATTAAGAACAAAAATGTATTTGGAAATTAGTATAGTATACACTTTAATATTATGCAAGACTAAAAGACTAATAATATAAAATTAAAAATTTCATTAATGCTTTACATTACATGCATTAACGCTACACATTAATAGCTACTTAATTAATTAATCAATTAACCAAGTACCTTTTTGGTAATTAAATGCATTTAAATTATACAAGTAATAATTATAGATTTTCCATTTTTAATGCAAACTATTGATTTACATACACATAATCAATTATCATGATTAATATCATTCTCTCAAATGATCCACCACCATTACAACAAGATATATATAAATATTTGATATAGGTAGTTAAGAACTTTTAAGTAATTTAAAAGTTTTACATCATTTGACCAATATATAGCATAACACTTTGTGCATTCACTTTGAATGAATAAAACTTTTTTAAGAAGTAAAATTGTCTTTTATACATACTATTAATTTATACATATTATTTATTAATGAATATTTAATTCACTGTACATATAATAATACACATTTAATAATGACAATGATAACCATAATAATAATAATAATAATACTCAAATATAATAAAAGTTTAAGACAAGTCGAGTTAGATTTAACTCTTATGAACCCGTTAAAAAATTTAGTTTAGGCATCAAAAAGTATTAGTAAGAATAAAAATGTATTTGAAAAGCCATGAAATATAGTATACACTTTAATATTATGCAAGACTAATAACATTAAATTAAAAGTTTCTCTAATGCTGCTTTACATTACATACATTAATGCTTCACATTAATAGCTACTTATACAATTAATTAACTAAGTACCTTTTTGATAATGAAATACATATAAGTTATACTAGTAATAATTATAAATTTGCCATTTTTAATGTAAACTATTTATTTGCATACACATAATCAGTTATCATGATTAATTTCTTGATTAATATCATTTCTCAAATGATCCACCACCATTACAACAAGTATTATATATATAAACTTAAACATTTGATATAAGTAATTAAAAACTTTTTAAGTAATTTAAAAGTTTTACATCATTTGATCAATATATAGCATAACACTTTCTGCATTCACTTTGAATGAATAAAACTTTTTTAAGGAGTAAAATTATCTTTTGTAATAACTATTAATTAATATACTTTAATTATTTATGAAATGTTTAATTCACTACATTAAGTATGTATAATAATACACATTTAATAATAATAATAATACTTAAATATAATAAAAGTTTAAGACAAGTTGAGTTAGATTTAACTCTTATGAACCCGTCGAAAAGCATGGGCCGCATACAAGTATATATATGGTGAGGATCATAAGAAAACTTTTTTAAATTGAGAATCTTTTAGAACCATTTTGAATTGAACCACTAATTTTCAACTAAGCAATTTGTTTTGATCTTATGCATGTGTGTATTAAGCAAAACATGTGTGCGTATATATATATATATATATATATATATATATATATTTGATCATTTCAGAAGTTTTTTTACAGCGAGAAGTGAATGTGTAAATCCATTATTCCCTAGTTTAACTCAATTTCTTATGTGTAGGTGCGTTGTGTAGGTACGTATGTTTGTATATGTGTACGTATGTATGTATATGTGTATGTATGTTTGTATGTGTGTAGGTACATAGATTTGAATGTGTCTCGGTACATTTATATGTTTGTAGGTAAGTTTGAATGTGTAATTAAGACATAAATACAATCAACCTACATATATGTATGTAACATCATGTGAAAGGGAGTGAAATTAGGGATTAATGGAGTTATATCTTCACGTCTCGCACTTGTCGCTGTAATATCACTTCTCGCAAGATCCATCTCATATATATATATATATATATATATATATAGAAAATGGTTCAAATAAAAAGAAATAGTTTTCTAAGAAGGGTAAGAACCAATAGATTTTTTACAAGTGGCATTACAACATATGGTGAAAGAACAATTCTAAGAAACTATGTCGGTTATAGTGGTGAAAGAGTAATTATAGGAAACTATGTCGGTTTTTGGTAATTTTAAATCTCAACCATTGATTAACATGATCCAATGACTATGATTTATTCCTAGTCTTCCTAGGAAATTACTTCTTTTTAGTATAACCCTCCCATATATATATATATATATATACATACATACATACATACGGGTTTTAAGTTGGAAAACAAGTATTATACATATATGTATAAATAAATAAAAATAATAATAAATTATGTGATATAGGAAAATGATTCTTAATAGTAACAAAATAAAAAACCGCCATAATGATCCTCATTCTCTTTCTCAGTTCAAATTTTTTGTCTTATAATCCAAGATCCCTAACTAGAATGTATATAAACTATCAATTTACGAGATGATGTGTTTAGAGAAGCAACAAGTGCTTATCCTTTTTTCTTACAATACTTTTCTAGCCCTAGAGAGGCTATGGAGTTTTTTAATAGGGTTCAATAGGTCGTGCCTAGTATATTTTTGTCTCTAAGACCCAAAACAATTTTTTTAGTAAGATGGTGTTGCCTTTTAAAATGGGTTGCAGATTGTAATCATTTGAACATGAAATTAAATAATGTAAAAAGCCAAAATAAAAAAGAAGAAAAACATTCAATAATAAATAAAGAAAAAAATTCATGCTCAGAACTTGGCTTAAATGTTACAAACAAACACTGTGATAAGAGGAAATGGTGTAGTATTATTATACCATATATGTAAAGATTTGAATCAGATTACGAGAATCCGGTCACCTCCTGAGTTCAGAAATTAATACCTCTGTGATTTCATAATTTCATCTGCACCTAAAACCCCCATTTCAGAATTTCTGCAAATTGTTTCAGTTTTCAATAGATTTGAACCATCGTTCTTAGTTCTGCAACAAACCATGAATTCACACTCAAACAGAGCTATGGTGAAAGCTGATTTAATAAGCAGATTGCATGACGCTCTGCTTATTCAAATCCTGTCACTTCTTCCATTACCATATGCACAACGAACACGAATTCTGTCAAAAAGGTGGAAGAACCTGTGGACACTTCTCCCCGTTCTTCATCTAGTGATGCCCTTCTGCTGGACGGCAGAAGAAATCAACAGGTTTCATGACTTGGTCGATCAAGCCCTTGATCTTCGTGGCAATATGCCGATCCAAAGGTTTTATCTCTACTGTTCTAAGAACTGTAGTTATGACCGTGTTAGTGGTTGGCTTCGTAAAGTTGTCCAGTGTAAGGTTCAAGAGCTTGAGCTCAGGTTTCCTGAGGACAGATTTACAGTTAGACTTTGCTGGGATTTGTTTCAGACTTGCCACTTTGTGTGGCGAATTTGTGCTAAATGTGCCTCATGAAGCCGAGATGTTGTTTCCATGTTTAAAGACCGTCAATCTAATATCTATTGTTTATTGTTGCAATAAATGTTTTAAGAATCTGATTTGCGGGTGTCCGGTTTTGGAAGAGTTGTTTGTGGAGAGACAATTGTTAAACGGTCTGTTTGATAACATGGATACATTTGAGGTCATATCGACATCTCTGAAGACATTAAGGATATCATTTGCGTTGTGTGTTAATGAGAATCTTAGGGTTGCTATCAATGCCCCTAATCTGGAATACCTTAGAATATTGGACTTTATGTCGTCACACTACTCTTTGACCAACTGAAGCTCACATTAACGTAGAACAAACTTATCCTGGTCCTCAAATCGTGAGGTGCCTCACGTCTGTCAAAATCTTGACACTAAATCATAGGACTTTAATGGTATGTTTATTCATTTATATTCAAAGTTTGATCCATTTAAGATATTTAGTTGGTTATCCAGACTGTAAATCGTTATGGCTGAATAAATCGCTCATTTAAGTTTCCTTGAAATAAAACATGCAATTGTTAGTTTCAAGGGGGCGATGAGCGCTTGAGTCTCTTGCTAGACTGGTTTTTCGCTGTCAACCCCCTTGAAGGCGACCTTTCCAACGCAAGTTGTGTTTTCATAGGGTATTACTATAACGCTTTCTCACAGTTACAAAAAAAAAAGAAACAGTCAAATAAACTTTTGATGCAAGCAAGAACTAATACTGAAATAATTATGAAAAAAAGATAGAAATTTGGATTCAGATGTTGATGCATACTGTTTCATTTTTGCAGTCTCTATCCCAATTTTATGGTGTTTACATCCCCACATTCCCTAAAGTGGTTAAGTTTGTGATTGAAGTCAAAGCTAGTTTAGGCTGGAGAGTGCTTCTGGTCCTCTTAAATAAAATGCCTAATCTTGAGCATATTACCTTTTCAGATATAAGTTTACGTGTCCCAAATACTCTCTTAAGTTACAAAGCTAACTCATTAACTTATGAATATATGTTCTGTTCACTATGATCTTTACAATTGCTGTCATTTGGAGGTTGAATGGAAATATGTAATCTATTCTTGTGTTCATCTATAGGGATTTTATCCTGGCACGCATGCACGTGCTTTAAACGAGAGCTGGAACCCACCAGCAGAGGTACCGGCTTGTTTACGTTGTAAGATGAAGGAGATTATTATTGATAATCAAGAAACTGTATCACCAGAACAGTTTGAGTTGATAAGATATCTGTTGAATAGCGCGGATAAGTTGGAGAGTTTGACAATGAATGCTCGTACAATCAACACAAAGATGCGTGAGCAGGTATTGAACTTATACCGTAGCTCCAAATCATGCCGGATTCAATTTGTTTAAACGGATGGTAATTCTCAAGGAATCACAACCACAGTTATCTCAGCGGTCATTTTCAATCTTTGCATACTCGACTTTTTTTTTTCAGACTTTTTTGTTTCTTGATTTGTACAATTAGTAATCTTGAATTGTTTTATACACAGTAAACCGACTTGTGCTGATTTGATGTACCCCCTTTCAGACCTCCATTTTACATAAATGGTTTGGTCAGTGGTTCATAACATGCACTATGTATATTAATTTGTGGAGGCTGAAAAAACTAAATGTTAACGTGCTAAAAGTAAATCGATTTAAACAGGTTCTGTCCTGGCTTAGCCGTAGACCAGAACATGAATATATTAATTAGAAAGCATATAATGTTAAAATAAACACGTATGAAATTTGGAAAATTTTATAAACAATGGACATATTTTTGAGAAGCCCTTGATGCTCATACGCGTCCTGGATCAATTTTAGTGCAACAACGAAATGATAGACGGGTCAACTTCAGAGTCCTTCCTACGCTTTTTTTTTTCCTTTTACATGAACGCAGGTATGTAAGTTAATTGCGTGAAGAAAACCTAAAATAATAGGGCTAATAATGGCGATTTGGGAAGAAAATACGAAAACGCTATCAACAAGTGAATACAGGTAGTTCCTCGCTCAACAAATTCACGTACATTTAACTCGGTATGTCTGAGGAAATTTTGTTACAGTAATATGAGCAGATAGATTTTGTATCACATTTTTGCTATAGTTTTCAACATTATCACTAAAATAAGAAACTGCGTAACAAATCCCTTAGTTGTAACTCTACCTCCGTCCACAATAACATCCGTGTAGAGATTGCTTAACAAAATAAGAAAAGATAAAGTAAGCATAGTAGAATGTAATTTGAAAAGAATTCTGTTAGAATGTATCTTTATCTGTAAAACTATATATTCATTGTCCAGATTTTTCTGTATAGTATATTAAGTTAATATGCACCTATCTATATTACCTTCGTTATCCAACTCTCCAGACCCGTCCATATTGCCACTTTTATGAAATTATGCTGTTATCTAGTGCTTGAGCCAGGACACAATCTTCAACGAAGCGGAAAATCTCAGCTAAGTGACGTTATGAGTTTGTAGACCGTATATATACCTAATAATCATCGGCACTGAAGAGGTAGGTCCCAGCAGAGCCCAGTTGGACCCGCAAGACTCACCTTAAACAGGGACGTCTGCGCAGAAACTAACTGGATCCGCAGGACCAACCATGCTCAGAGACGTGACGTCCTTACGCGCAGTACGCAAGCTGGTCCCGCAGGAAATGCCTCCCAATGGTGAAGGACTCCGCCTGTCCCCGCAGCCTCGGATACAAGCCATTAGGGAAGGCCACCCGCGCAGCAAGGCTACACGCACAAGGCACTTAGCTCTCAATCGTTCAGTGTCACCTGAAGGAATGAGAGAAGCCGGGAACAATCCCGCACAAGGGCGGGAGGGGGAATACTCCCGCCCAAATAAGCCAGTCCGTACGATACGGGAAGATCTTCTGTACTGTACCTGACGAGGTATGGGAAAAAGATCTGACTAAAGATACGACAGCTTATAGACAACAGTATGGCGAGCAGCATGCTCCTACACTGTATGTCACTATTAGCCGCTGCCTACTCACCAACTCTTGTCATACCACGTGCGTAGCTGACAGTTGGTGGAAAAGGAATAGTATACAGCAGGCCTGGTCGCTATCAGCCGCTACCTACCCACCAACTACCAGCAGGGCACGTGCGTAGGCTACTGTTGGTGGAACAGGAACACTGTTGCAGCCGGCCATACCTCCTTGGAAACCTACCTTCGGCTATAAATACCACAAATGGTATGACCATCTCATCTTATCTTGTATTATCATATCATATCTTATCACATTATCATCATATTATACCTGATATCTGCTCTAGCAATCTCTTAATATACTTTTATATTTAAAGAGCAATCTAGTCTGATTCTCACGCCGGAGGGTGGTCACAAGGAGGAACCCCCCCTTCTCAGTGACGAGCTCACGGTGTCTGTTTTGCAGGTTATCAGAAGAACCATCTTCAAAGGGTCTAACCCCTCGTGGGAAACATCTATCTAACCCCCAGGTTACCAGTAATCTGCCCGGGGTCCGGTTGGTGTTTCTTCATTGGCGCCATCCGTGCATAAAGCTAGAACTACATTTTTCTCCAGTTTTTTCAAACTTCTACAAAGATGGTTAGAGAAATTCCGGTAACCACAACCCCAGCTACTGGGGGGAATACCGGTAACACAGTTTTTACAAACACTACCCCGGTTACCCAAGCCGGGGCAAGTGAAGTAAATTTTACGAACACTACCCCAGTTACTCATGCTGGGGCAAGTGCAGTAAATGATCGCCTACTGGGATCCACGGATACCCAGGTCGAGAAACGAAGACTCTCCCGCCAAACTCTCAATGAAGTCAAGGCATGGGCGGAGGCACGACAAAAGGAATTCCAGGCCGAGTTGAACGAACGCTTGCGTTCCGTACAACAGGCCGAAGAATTCGAATACTGGGAGGATGACTCGGAGGAATCCGACTCCGACGCGAACCCTCGCCATAGGGCAAAAGGGAAGCGTAAGGAAATGGAATCCCAACCGAAAAGGCATTTTGGACAAGCCTTCAAACCAAAAAGCACAGGTGGAAGTCCACGAGACTTCTCCAAAACGTTCAGACCAAACGTTGCAAATGCAGGAACGTCCAAGTTTGCAAGGGACATTGCAGAGGCAATCGCCCCAAAGAGTGCCAAACAAATGCCTAACATAGGCACATATGACGGTATATCTGATCCAGACGATCATTTGAACAGGTTCATAGCGGGGGCAACCGTCAGCAATTGGACGGAACCCACGTGGTGCTACATGTTCCAAATGACGCTTGTTGGGGCTGCTAGAGCTTGGTTTGATCGTCTACCGGTCAACCACATCTACGACTGGGCAGACTTCCAGCAGAAGTTTAGCCAACACTTCAGCCAGCAACGGAAGTATACCGAGGAGCAATGGACAATCCTCAAATGCATACGAGAAGAAGATGAATCTCTGCCAAACTTCATCACTCGCTTCAACTCAAAAAAGCTAAGTTTGGGCAATATCAGCGAAGATCTTGTTCGCGCAGCCTTCATCCAGGGCGCGCATGACCCAGAACTCATCCGCACCCTAACGGGTAAAGATGGTATGCCATCCACATGGGATGCCATCATGACAGCAGCAAAACGCTATGCAGAAACGGAGAAGCAACTGGGTAGAGATCTCCCACAGAGCACAAACATCTACACTCAGAAGACGAGAGAAGACAATGTCCTCACCGCCCGATTAAATAAAAAGCGGAAGCTAGGCATTTGGCAGTCAAGGGTAAACTTTGACACCTCATCCGGCTTGCAACATCGATTGGGCGGAAGGGATAATGTACAGCCGCACCGAAACTCCAGATGGACGCCACTCACCAAAAGCGTCACTGAGATATTCGCCACTGAAGAGCTCCCGTGGCCAAAGCCTCCAATAATCCGACATCGCCACGATGCTGATCGGAGCAAATACTGTGACTTTCACAAGACAAAAGGCCACAACACTGAAGAATGCATAGACGTAAAAGACATGGTTGAAGCATTTGTCAGAGATGGGACGCTCACGCACCTCGTGGCGCAATAAAAGCTGAGCAGGCGGGTGCGTGTAGAACCCCAGCGGGGGAAAACACGAATCAAAATTCCAGCTTCAATATCGAGACTACATGCTGCGTAAAGAACGAGATCCCGAACCAGGTGCGTATCGTCTCGATGGCACTCCCATCCCAACATGGAAGGGAGCTCATTTACACAGTTTACATGTAAATCAATTCCAATTTATAAAGAAGGCCAAGAGCCACTTCTAATGGAAATGATTCTCTTTAGAACATCGAAGCTGATGATTTTACTTTTCTGCACTAATATGACGATATTCACTAAACGTGAAGTCGTTGCGTGGGAAGGCGGTCCTACCCGCACAAACCCAATAATAGGAAAAAACCTTCACGCAGGTCAGTCAAAGGGGAAGAGTTCAATGATCCCATTAAATGAAAGTGCCGGTCTATCCGCATGAGTCATGAAAGGAAACTGAACACTAACCTATTGACAACCGCGCGTCGAACGGTTCAAAACAAATTTCTCAAAAGGATGAGGAAAACCTACACGCAGGTCAGATATGGGTAAAGTTTTGCCATCCTACTAAGTGCAAGTGACGGTTCTACCCGCACAATCACGAAAGAGGAAGCAAAACTTCACACCTATTATCAACCACGTTCAAAGGTTAACTTATCCTCAAAAGATGAGGAAAACCTACACGCAGGTCAGATATGGGTACAGTTTTGCCATCCTACTAAGTGCAAGTGACGGTTCTACCCGCACAATCACGAAAGAGGAAGCAAAACTTCACACCTATTATCAACCACGTTCAAAGGTTAACTTATCCTCAAAAGATGAGGAAAACCTACACGCAGGTCAGATATGGGTACAGTTTTGCCATCCTACTAAGTGCAAGTGACGGTTCTACCCGCACAATCACGAAAGAGGAAGCAAAACTTCACACCTATTATCAACCACGTTCAAAGGTTAACTTATCCTCAAAAGATGAGGAAAACCTACACGCAGGTCAGATAAAGGTACAGTTTTGCCATCCTACTAAGTGCAAGTGACGGTTCTACCCGCACAATCACGAAAGAGGAAGCAAAACTTCACACCTATTATCAACCACGTTCAAAGGTTAACTTATCCTCAAAAGATGAGGAAAACCTACACGCAGGTCAGATAAAGGTAAAGTTTCGCCATCCTACTAAGTGCAAGTGACGGTTCTACCCGCACAATCACGAAAGAGGAAGCAAAACTTCACACCTATTATCAACCACGTTCAACAGGTTAACTTATTCTACACTTGGAAAATTGCTAATTTAAACTAAGTATGCAAGTCATAAGTTTATAAAGCAAGAAACCCAAAGAAGGAAATAACAATCTTATACACAAAAAGATTAATATTTCACAAATGAATTATTACAAGAATGGCCGGGTAACTACCCGCCTACGAAAAAAAAAAAAAAAAAATCAATACAAGCTAAAACTATCCTAGCAGTGGGAAGGGATCTTCAGGATCAGGCTTCAGGGCCACTTCCACTTGGACCAGCCCCATCGGTAGAGCGTGGCAGTTCAAGGAAAGCTTTGAGGATAGCTAGCCCATCATCAGCAGCAGCTACTTGGTTCACCTTCTCCACCACTGGATGCGGGAAGGCGGCGTATTGATTTACTGCTTGGTCGTATATGGCTTCAGTATCAACATTGTACAAAGGGAAGTTGGAAGGCGGGAAGCCTTTCTCAACGAACCCTAGACCAAGCAGGAAGCCGGCCCGTTCCCCATCCTCGTGAGAAGCGTTGAGGGCTGCGCTCATGGCATCATCATAAGTAGTCTCTGAGAAGACCCGATGCACAACCTACAAAGAAAATATACAAGTGTCAAAACACCTTTTCTATGTACAAAGGAAAGCGTGAAGACGTAAAGCTAAAATACCTGAGGCAACGCTTCTCGAAGAAGCCATTCCTTGGCAACCAGAGCTTGGGTGCAGGCGCGTTCGGCTTCGCTCTTAGCAAGATTGGCAAGAAGCACTTCCTTTGTAGCAGCCTCTTCAACGCCCTTAAGCTTCCGCTCGGTGTGGTCAAGCACACCCCTCTGGTCCAGGATCTCTTGGAGCTTCTTGGCATCTTCCATGGCCAAGGCATCATGAGCACGTTGGAGGGCCTCTAATTGGGCCTTGAGCTCCTCGTTCTCCATGCGTAAAGGCTCAGCAACGGCTTCAGCCTTGGTAGCCCTCTCAGTCGCGTTCCTCGCAGTCTCCTTAGCCAGCCGAAGCTGTTCGTTAACAGCTTGGGCAGCCTTGGAGCGGGCCTCGAGTCGCGCTTGAACGTCAACCTCGAGGGCCTTGAAGGCCTTCTCCTTCTCCGCAGCAGCTGCGGTCAATCGTTGGTTCTCCTCCCGAAGAGCACGCGCCTGAGATACGTCCTTGGCGCGAGCTGCTTTCAACTTGTCGTTTTCACGACAAAGCAGCTCGACGCGCGGCTGCATCCGGGCCTGGAGAACCCGAAGCTCATTGGTTAGCCTACCCTCCTGGTAGCTAGCCATGGCTTCCCCCAACGCACCATGAGGAGCAGCGTGGCGAGCCCAGTCCACGCACTCCACAGGGGTACGAAGGGTTGTTCCTCGGCGTATGTTCCATCGCGGAACATACACTTCATTGGAATCCGACACTGCAAAAAACAAAAAAGCAGTTAGGAAAAAGATGATAAAAATAGTAAAAAAAAAAAAAAAAAAAAAGGGCCAAAGGAACCCTACGCACCTGTAGGGTCTATAACAGGCCGATAACCGCCGAACCCATCACCTGAACCCAAAGGAAACCCATCCAAAAGGTCAGGCAGATGGGAAGGTGGCAAAGACTGGCGAGTACTCCCATGCGTACCTGATGGGCCGGCCATCGGTGCCGGTGGCGGGGGCATGGTGGCAGCCGCCGCAGTCGCTGCCGCAGAATCCGCAGCAATCGTAACCGCCGGCTCGGTGAAGGACGCCGTAAAAATCGCACTCACGGCCGGCGGTGGCATAAACTCGGCTGGAACAGTCGGCTCAGAGTGAGCAACTGAACCAGCGGGACCAGGCGCAGGCGCCTGGGTCGACGCCTCAGGTAGGCTGACCAAGCCTACCGTCATCGGCGGAGAGGTACTACTAGGCACTCCACCCGGGAATGCGTCAACATCCACGCCTGCACAAGAAGATAAGTGTTAAAACAATAAATTTATGAAGTATGTTAAATCTACAAAAACAAGGATGTTTGTACTTACGGGTTTTCTTGAGCCTGAACGTACGGACAGGCGGGGACAAACCCGATGGAGCCGGTCTCTTGATGCCGGTCACCGTCGTCGTCGTTGGTTCTCCGGAGGTAACAGTCGTAGCCTCCGGAGCAGTGGTCTTCTCACCACCGGGGTGCCCCGCCACCTCTTCATTATCTGACTCACTGTCAGATAGGAGCACCGGATCAGCTGTGGAGGCCACCTCCTTCCCTTTCCCACCGGCAGCCTTCCTCTTCCGCACCAGCGGAGGACCATCTGCGGATTCCTCAGAAGAAGACAGGATGTCAGGAATTCCAGCAGCAGGTACAGCATTGAGGGGTTGAGGATAGAGTATCGCCTTACCTGGCCGCCGTTGGCTCAGGATCTCGTGGCCCAGCGGATAGACCTCCACAAACCGATCCGCCGTTTGCTCCAGGATGGGCAACTCGTTCTCGTCAAGAGCACGAGTACCCACCCGCACGGGACCGTCAGCTTCCCGCGGGTACAGGAGCAACTCCAAATTGTTCCCCTCTGAAAGAAAAACAGTTAGAAGACAGACTTATATCAGCAAGAAAGACAAGACATACCATAAAGAATAGAGTTCAAACCGTATTCGAGAAGGATGGGAAACCGGGACGCATCCTTCCATACCCGGCTCATCCCCAGCATCACCATCCCGGACTCTGCAAACCGGTAAACCGGAGATTGCACCCGGGATATCTTCGCGAACCATTCCGCCTCCTGGTAGCTGGAAGCGTGAAGGCTCGGAAGCGCTTGACCCTTCTTGAACTTCATAGCAATGGGGATGGCGCGGGCAGAGATGTAGAAGAACTCCCGCTTCCACGATCGTAGACTGCGCTCGGTCACGCAGATCTTCAAACCCTTAATACGGGTTGTCAGGGTGTACCACCCCTGGACGCACCTCCAAGTATAGAAGGTCATCAGGCGGTCCACGTAGGGCTCAATACCCAGAATCCGGCACACCCACTCGAAGTGCCGGACCTTGGCAATCGCCATCGGATGCACCTCGGTCAGGTGCACACCGTGCCTCTCCAGGACACGGTACACAAACTTTGTCAATGGGAACCTAAGGTTCCCATAAACAAAGAATGCAGCATATACCCCGATCTTGCCACTGGGGGCATCGTACACAGTCTGGTGGGATTCAGGAAACTCAGGCTCGAGAGACTCAAGCATGAACTTCTTGACGATGTACTGGTACTGATCGACATGTAGAGCACACTGGCACTCGCCAGCAGTACTCCTATCGTCGGCTACAGCTTCAGCATCATGAGAAGACATTTTGCAGAAAGAAGAAAGTGATTTCGGGAAAATGCTTGCCTGAAAAGGGGAGTATTTGCCGGAAATCACTAAGAAGAGAGGTGAAAGAATGGATTACAAAGAACCCTCTCCCCCTTTATATAGTAATCGCAATTAATGCGGTGAATTTAATGCGGAGGAGAGAGAAATCGAAGGTGCAATGAAACTATGACACGTGGCAAAAAGCAAGCTGGAAACAGCTGTTGAAAGGACGTGTGCCAGTAATTTCGCGGCCACGCGCCCGAAAAATCGCGCCCACGCGCCTGAAAAGCGTCTGGAATGACCATGTACTGTCACGTCACCATAACTTCCTGCACGTCCTGACACAGTCAGAAGAGACCGTCGCACGACGTTTCAGAGGTTTGGACTGTTCCTATCTTTCCACCAACCTTTCGAATTTCAAAATTCAAAATTTGAAAATATTAAAAAGTAAGCGGGAAAATACCCCTTACCTTGGCAAACAAGTAACCATAAGACGGATGCGGGTACAGTGTAAAGGCAAAACCCTTCACATACCTAGCACCCGCAGGGAATTGAAGCCAAGTAAAACCTTGGCAAACAAGTAACCGTAAGACAGATGCGGGTACAGTGTAAAGGCAAAACCCTTCACGCACCTAGCACCCGCAGGGAATTGAAGCCAAGCAAAACCTTGGCAAACAAGTAACCGTAAGACGGATGCGGGTACAATGTAAAGGCAAAACCCTTCACATACCTAGCACCCGCAGGGAATTGAAGCCAAGTAAACTTTGGCGAACAAGTAACCGTAAGACGGATGCGGGTACAGTGTAAAGGCAAAACCCTTCACATACCTAACACCCGCAGGGAATTGAAGCCAAATATTCCTCGGCAACCAAGTAACTATAAGACGGGTGCGGGTACAGTGTAAAGGCAAAACCCTTCACATACCTAGCACCCGCTGGGAATTGACGCCAGGAATACCTTGGGAAGTAAAGTAACCGTAAGACGAGCGCTGGTACAGTGTTAAGGCAAAACCCTTCACATACCTAGCGCTCCGCTGGGAATTGAAACCAAGAAGGATCTTCTGGGCAATGCTTGCGGAAACGGAAATAACATCCCCGCATAGCGGGAACGTCGAGAACTACGTTGTTTGAAGCTCCAGGATGGAATTGGTGGTTTTAACATAATTGATCACTATGTTCAAAACTACCAAAACCTCATGGAGAGTCCACACAAGTGGGACTCAACGCTCCTGACTTGCGAGGAGGTTACAGACCTACCCGCATCATACCCAAAGACCAAGCAGGAAACTCGGGAATTTCTACAAGTGACAAGGACTTCCGCGGGAAGAATCCACATGGAAAACCTTAAAAAACCCTTTTCAAAACCCTTTGCTTAAGTCCAAAAGTTCACCTCACTTTATTAAACACGCATGAGAAGAACATTGGACTGGGGGACTTGAAGAGGTAGGTCCCAGCAGAGCCCAGTTGGACCCGCAAGACTCACCTTAAACAGGGACGTCTGCGCAGAAACCAACTGGATCCGCAGGACCAACCATGCTCAGAGACGTGACGTCCTTACGCGCAGTACGCAAGCTGGTCCCGCAGGAAATGCCTCCCAATGGTGAAGGACTCCGCCTGTCCCCGCAGCCTCGGATACAAGCCATTAGGGAAGGCCACCTGCGCAGCAAGGCTACACGCACAAGGCACTTAGCTCTCAATCGTTCAGTGTCACCTGAAGGAATGAGCGAAGCCGGGAACAATCCCGCACAAGGGCGGGAGGGGGAATACTCCCGCCCAAATAAGCCAGTCCGTACGATACGGGAAGATCTTCTGTACTGTACCTGACGAGGTATGGGAAAAAGATCTGACTAAAGATACGACAGCTTATAGACAACAGTATGGCAAGCAGCATGCTCCTACACTGTATGTCACTATTAGCCGCTGCCTACTCACCAACTCTTGTCATACCACGTGCGTAGCTGACAGTTGGTGGAAAAGGAATAGTATACAGCAGGCCTGGTCGCTATCAGCCGCTACCTACCCACCAACTACCAGCAGGGCACGTGCGTAGGCTACTGTTGGTGGAACAGGAACACTGTTGCAGCCGGCCATACCTCCTTGGAAACCTACCTTCGGCTATAAATACCACAAATGGTATGACCATCTCATCTTATCTTGTATTATCATATCATATCTTATCACATTATCATCATATTATACCTGATATCTGCTCTAGCAATCTCTTAATATACTTTTATATTTAAAGAGCAATCTAGTCTGATTCTCACGCCGGAGGGTGGTCACAAGGAGGAACCCCCCCTTCTCAGTGACGAGCTCACGGTGTCTGTTTTGCAGGTTATCAGAAGAACCATCTTCAAAGGGTCTAACCCCTCGTGGGAAACATCTATCTAACCCCCAGGTTACCAGTAATCTGCCCGGGGTCCGGTTGGTGTTTCTTCAGGCACGAGGCCTATTGTTTTGACCCGTAGTAAACAAACTGGCAGTACTGGTTCCACATATCATTCACCCATCCGAATTATCTGACATTTTGGGAAATGAGAGTAAAATTCTAAAACTATGACAAGATTAAGTAACTTTAGTTAGTTTCCCCTTATACGATCAGTTTAGTTGAATACTGATTTATACGTTTCTGTTTTACTACCGACACGTTCTTCATGAAGCCCCATGGTTAATTTACCTAATATTAAGGACCTGGTTAAGATTATTTAAAGTGACAAGTTGAATATACAAGTGACTGTACGTTTTACCAATTATGAACACCTAGTATGTGTAATGAGATGCATCATTTATCTCTTTTTTATAATAAAATGGCTATATATTGGTGGCTTTGGTTGTCCAAATAAGTGATATATATGATGTGTAGTGCTCATGGTTAAACCGAGAAAGAAGAGGGTTAAAGATTAAAAGTTGGTAATCAAGATAGTCAAGAATGATAAGAGATAATGATGGAGTTTGTAGTGATACACATTAGATTTAGAGAGAATATTAATTTTAATTAGTTTATATGGTTTTCTAGTTTGTGTCTAGTTAGAAATGTTGGTGAGCAAGTTAAAGTTTTAGTATAAATAGATGGTTTAAAGTATTGTTTTGTGTGTGGTTTTCGTTCTTAATTATATTGAAAGAGTCGTGGTTAGATATCACAAGTTTAATTACCGATGTTGTAGTCTTGCTCGATCCTATTGATTATGACAATTGGTATCAAAGCTAAAGATCAAGTCGGTCAAACGAAAAAAAAGAAAAAAAAAGTGATCGAGAAAATAGGTAGAACGAAGCCATACCGGGACGGATTCAGTGAAGGCCATGGTTTAGAATTGATCAAGGAAATAGAAACGAAGAAGGTAGGCGAGTTTGTTTGCAGAGAAGGGCCATTAGCAGGACCTACACTTAAGTTAGGGAGTTCGCCGTCCCCTATGAAAAAAATAGTATTAATATGGTGTAGAAATTCCGGCCAACCCTTTTAAAAATTCGACCCCGCCTCATGTGGAATTTCGAGATGACCCTTGAGATCGACCATAATAAATGAAAACTGTTAATAATATAATTATATAAATGTAATATCAATATTATTTCCAATTTATTAGAGACTATTACCAATTTTAAGTCTAACACCCAACTCAATTATATCTCAACCCAAATTTTAAGCAAGTCCAACTCATTTAAACTCGACCCAACTTTCAACCCAACACCCAACCCAATTCTAATTTGTTTGAAATGAGATACACGGTTTGAAAACTTGAATGGTTTAACAAGTCTTGTTTAAGAGCATTGTCATCCAACACCCGTGAGGGGGTGTTTTTATAATTTAGAGAGTGATTTAAAGTGTTGTGAGTTAAGATTTTTTTATAGTTTAGAACACGTAGTGATTTTTCTGTATATTTGAAAAGCTACTATTCACCCCCTATAATTTTTTAATATATTTTGAAAGTGGTTGTGAATTAAAGAAAGAGAAATGATAATGATAAATGTATAAAAAATATTATTTAATTGAAAAAGAGAGAGAAAATGTAATGTGTTTTAGTGTAATTTTGAATTTAGGGATAGGGGGTTGGATGGGAATGCTCTAATTGATGGTTCAAATAGAGAAGCACCATTTATTTGCATTGGTGTATCGTTTATTAAATTCGGCTCTCGTATATATTACCCGTCACAAACACAAGCGTTGAAAGATGTTTTTGGCAGTGAATTAAGTGAAGTTTGATTTGCGGATGAGTGAAAAAAATTTAAGTGATAGTACGTTGCATTTGTTTATTGAGAAACACATGTTTAAAAATGTTAAAGTAATGGTTAGATTTCAAAAATTGAAAACTCAGAGAGAACTTTAGACATTGTATTTTAATTATGCATTTTTAATAAAACAGTTTTACGTACTTTCTTTGGTTTTTGGTATTATGTTTTTTTATGTGACCTAACCCGGCAGGTACAGTTAAATCGGTCCAATAAAAAGTTATATACCAATTTAACCTAACCTGAACAACCCAACCAAACTGAAAAAAATTGTGTATATAACTAAGTATATATCAAAAAAAATTCCGACCCCGTGAGAATTTTTTTTAGAAGAAATTATAGCAAACAACAACCTCAAAAGTCAAAGGCCATCATTGAAAAAAGAAAAGTCAGATAAAACTAAGCAGCCAAGGTAGAGAGTTAAAGCTAGTAGGTGAAGAATAAAACCTACCGCTTCTATAAATTTGTTGGAAAATAATGAGGAACAAGCACATAGGAGGAGACGAATGTAACGACTGTAGGAAAAAACAAAGAATTGTGATTTGTCAGAGTAAGTTTCCGAGAAGAGGGAGTAGTTGGCCGCTGTTCGACAGAAGGTGTGTTAAATGTGATTGCCCAGCAATCAATTGAAAAAATAAGGAGAACGGAGCCCAGCAGTGTAGCATTCGAAGAAAAGCATAGGACGATGGATCGTATCTGTATGAACAACCAAGAAAAAGATGAAGACAGTCGTATACGTGTGAACGATCAATACAGAGACATTCGTATATGTGTGCACCATCTGGAAGAAGGAACATGGTCTATCTGTGTGATTTGTTGAAAAAAAACCACTTAAATTTGTATGATTCGTTGAAAGAAGAAGAAGCAAAGTAATCTCCCAGTAGCATGTGTGTCCGTATTGTTGTTTGAGAATGTGTTGGCACGGGCGTACCAATGCCGTCACGAATGTACTCATCTCGAGTACGGAACAAAACTTTCGAGTAATTGTCATTTTAGGAAAGTTTAGCGCAGTCATTAAAACTAGGTCTAAAACATGATGCTGTTAAGCCTAAGTTAGGTTAACAGTGCATTAAACCTCAAATGGGGTTAAATGTTGATAAGCGGAAACTGCGCGCTATCACCGGTTTCTATAAAATGTGAGTACTCTTGGCAACTCCCCAATGTTACTATCTTTTGGTTGGAATACATGCAAATGGTTTATGCGAGTCTATGTACTTTTTGAGTAAATTAAATGGTGTTTTTGCGACACAATATATATTGTTGAGATCGAACACTTGCTAATCATTAAGTTGTTTAACGCAGGATAGAAATATAGTCATAGTGTAGTACTGTCATTTTTCATGTCATCGGGTGCCTATGATAAAAGTATTTTAACAAGATACATCTCTGTAAAGGATGAGAATTGATTTAATGGTATCATGTGTTAGGAATTTACATGATAATGGTTAATGATCACCTTTAAGTCTTTGGAAATCTAGACACTCAAGGACGTATATTTTTCGCTACATTTTTTTCCACAGGAGTTCGATATCAACCATACAAAATGTCAAATAAACTTAGGACCATAGAGTATTTTTAACAGAGGCAGACGGGCACCGCCCTCTCTCGTCCACGAATGCCCGCCCTCCCTTCTCAACCATCAGTTCTTGTACAAACCAAAGGGCCCCATTCAAATTCCACAACGCACATATCCAGCTCTTCTTTATCCACAAGCTCGCCACTTTTCTTCCATTTAAGCAGACAAAGATTGTGAAGAAATCATCAGAGAAGAAGTCAAAATAATCCGGTATAGGATGAACAGTGTAATGTTAGATTTAATCAATCCAAGTTAGAGTCTAAGGTTAGTTATGTAAATATGTCATAGTATGTTTTAGTTATTTTTATATTTGTGTATTGTAGAAGGACTAAAGTTGTAATTAGCACTAAGATCAAAAGACATGAACGAACATGTATGTGGTCTATATATACCCTCAAATCAATAAAGATCATATACCTTTTGCAAATTGTTATCTTCTTGTTTTCATTGATAAATCATTCATTCTTATATCTTGGGCAACAATTGGCATCAGAGCCATCTTTATTGCTCTCAGTTGAAATCAATTGTGGAATTTTTTTTTATTCGATTTGGGTTCTACAAATTGTTTGTGGAATTGTTTGAAACGTCAACAGAATAATCGAAATCAAATCCATTAAAATCGTGTTTCACATTCATTGTGATCTTTTCTAAACTGTTTAGAAAACTTTAACTATTGAAACATCGGTTGTTACAAGAATCTTTGTGATTTTTATTTGATGTTTATATCAATTAACCAGATTGTTGATATTTATTGCAATCATTATTGAATTCAAATTAAAAACAAGTTTTGTTGTTTGTTCGCTGTATTGGACATAAGGCTTTAAAAGCCATTAAAGTTGATTGTTGTGTTGTACGCCGGGAACAAAAAAAAAGGGGGCACCCATACACCCCTAATTTAAAGTTTGTTTAATCAAAGGTTTGAGATTTAACCAACCAATTGTTGGTTGTGTTTCTGTTCTACGAAAATTAAGAAAGGGGGCTGCACCAATTTCTTTTCCACGGTCAAGGGAAAGAAACCCCAAACATATGATTTTTTTTGTTAAAAAAAAAGGTACCCCAAGTATTTTGAAATACATGATTTGATATCGAAAACCAAAATATTAATTGTTGAAATCATTGGTCATAAATCTAATAAAGATTTACTCTTTATTTAGAAATCATTTTGGTAAAATTAAACCAGAAATCAGATCGTTGGAATCTGTTAGTGTAGTGGTTTAATTATATACGAATAAGGATTCGTGATTTGTTTTCATAACCGAGTTTTGATGTAAACTTTTAAAGACGGTTCTTATAAGTTTAAAAGGTTAAACTTAATTATCTAAAACCTTGTTTATACTTTGTGTATAATTTATACTTTGTGTATAATAAGTATTATTATCTCTAAAGAAAACCATGTCAGAAGGTCCAAAGGTTAATAATGCTATTGTAACACATAAAGAATCAGGATCATCATTTTCGAATTTCCAATGCCCTATGTTAAAATCAACTAACTATACAACATGGGCAATTCGAATGAAGACCATGCTAGATGAAAATGG
The DNA here is from genome assembly GCF_021521415.1 of Bidens hawaiensis. Taxonomy (NCBI): domain Eukaryota; kingdom Viridiplantae; phylum Streptophyta; class Magnoliopsida; order Asterales; family Asteraceae; genus Bidens; species Bidens hawaiensis. The sequence goes on from NW_027492879.1 coordinate 247,423, forward strand.
CCTCTGGGAGATGATAGAACCCAGTGAAGAAACATCAATAGATGTTAAGAAAGACAAATATACTATTGCCTACTTGTTTCAAATTTTACCCGAATATTTACTCCTACAAGTTGCAGACTGTAAAACTGCAAGAGAGGTATGGGATTCATTAAAAACCAGACATATTGGTGCAACACAAGTGCAAGAAGTACGGTTGCAAAGCATTAAGTCTGAGTTTGATAAATTACAAATGAAAGATGATGAGACTATTGATTCTTTCACATTAAGACTAACGAATGTTGTTAGTAAAGCAACTAGTTGTGATGAAAAGATTGATCAAACCACGCTAGTAAGAAAAATCTTAACCTTAATGCCCGATAGGTTTTTGCATATAATTGCTTCGATTGAGCAATTTACTGATCTAAAGCAAGTAACCGTGGACGATATTATCGGGAGGCTTAAAACCTATGAGGAAAGGATTAAATCCAAAAGAGGAGTTGTGACCGACACTCAGGATAAACTCTTGTTCACACGCCATGACAAGAATGAGGGTCATGGGAAAATTTTTGGAAGTCATGGACCGAAGAGGTTCAATGCATCACGAAAGAATTGGCGTGATGGCAAGGAAAGACATGTTGATAAGGATGAAAAATCATCTCAACATTCCCATTATAATAAACCTAAGAAAACTCAAAGAGATCTGAGTAAGGTTAAGTGCTATAAATGCAAGCAACGTGGGCATTATGCCAACATGTGTCCTCAAAGGGATCAAACACATGATCAATCTAACTTGGTGGAAGAGGACGAAGAACCCACGTTGTTGATGGCAGTTCTTAGTGAACATATGTCCACAAATGAAAGTCTATGGTACTTAGACAATGGTGCAAGTAACCATATGACTGGTAATAGAAATCATTTCAAAGAACTTTACGAAAAGATCTTCGGACGAGTTCGTTTTGGTGATGGTTCGTTTGTAGATATTAAAGGGCGAGGCTCAATTCTGTTGGAATGTAAAATTAAGGAACAAAGAATTATATCTCATGTTTACTACATTCCAAGTTTGAAAAGCAATATTCTGAGCCTCGGAAAATTAACAGAAAACGGCTGTAAAGTTCTATTGGAACGTGACTCTTTATTTCTATATGATCATAATCAAACATTGCTTATGAAAATCACACGCTCAAAGAATAGACTTTACAATATCAATTTGAAAATTGGTGAACCCGTTTGTTTATTGTCCAAATTAGATGCCGAGGCGTGGCTGTGGCATGCTCGGTTGGGTCATTTGAACTTTGACGCGATAAAGTCAATGACTCATAAAAATTTGGTTCAAGGGATTCCTCACATTAAGCATGCAAGTCAAGTCTGTGACGCATGTCTCTTGGGAAAGCACATTAGAGCTCCATTCCCGAACCAAGCCAAGTTTAAATCTGTTAAACCATTAGACTTGGTTTATGGAGACCTTTGTGGTCCTATATCACCACCTACCTATTCTGGAAAGAAATATATATTCTTACTTGTAGACGATTGTACTCGTTATATGTGGGTATATTTCTTAACTTCTAAAGATCAATCTTTTGAAGTCTTTAGAGAATTTAAAAGGATGGTGGAGAACGAGGTTGGAATAAAATAAAAAATGTTAAGAACTGATAGAGGAGGAGAGTTCACATCGAGTGAATTCCATCAGTTCTGTAAAGATAATTGTATAGCCATGCAACTTATAGCACCCTATTCACCACAACACAATGGTGTGGTTGAACGTAGAAACAGAACTACGTTATATACTACGCGTATCATAATGAAGGCCATGTCAATGCCTCAAAACTTTTGGGGTGAAGCTGTAAGACATACCATATACATTTTAAACCGAATCCCAACTAAAGCACTAACGAATGCTACACCGTTTGAAGCGTTAAAAGGTAGAAAACCAAACCTAAAACATTTAAGGGTTTTTGGGTGTGTAGAATATGCTAAGGTACCATCAAATCATCTTGCCAAATTAGATGATAGAAGTGTCAAGATGGTATATTTTGGAATTGAGGAAGGATCAAAATCATATAGACTTTACCATCCCAATACTAAACGAATTTGCATCAGTCGAGATGTAAAATTCTTGGAAAAGGATTCATGGAATTGGAAAGAGTACATGAATGAAGTTGGTAGTGAGGAACCTGAATGGGTAGACTTCATTGTTGAGGATAACTTTAATGATGTTCCTCAAGAAAACAATGAAACAATCCCTGTGACTCGAGAGGATAAATATACGAAAGAAAATGACCAAGAATATAAAGAACCATTATCCCCTAATTCTCCTAGCAATCCTGTCACACCTCCAACATACGTTTATGAGCCAAATTAAGCCGAGGTTGCTGAATATAGACCAATTACTTATAGCTCATTAGACTCTTTCGATCATACACCATTGAGAGGTTTTAAACCGTTGGGAGATGTGTATAAAAGGTCCAAAAAGATTAACACTGATGTTAACGAACTTTTTCTGGCTGAAGAAGAACCTCATAATTACAAGGAGACAGCCAAGGACAAGAAATAGATTGAGGCTATGCAAGCTGAGATAGACTCAATCAATAAGAATAATACTTGGAAATTGACCAAATTACCCAGTGATGCTTAAAATGGGTATTCAAGACCAAAAGAGATGCGAGCGGGGAAATAATAAAGCATAAGGCTCGTTTGGTAGCAAAAGGCTATGTACAACAACATGGTATAGACTTTGATGAAGTCTTTGCCCATGTAGCCCGCATAGAAATGGTTCGTCTCATCTTAGCTCTTGCAGCTTATAATGGATGGAAGTACATCACCTTGATGTAAAATCCGCATTCCTACATGGCGAACTGAAGGAAGAAGTCTATGTTTCACAACCCGAAGGATTTGTGAAAACACAAGATGCAGGAAAGGTCTACAAACTTTCCAAAGCATTATACGGACTTAGACAAGCGCCACGTACATGGAATGTGAAACTTGGTCACACTTTAAAATCACTTGATTTTAAGAAATGTACGTTTGAACATGCAGTCTATACAAAGAAAAGCAAAACCTCTACTTTGCTTGTTGGAGTCTATGTTGATGATCTAATAATAACTGGATCTTCAAAGAAAGAAGTAGACTCGTTCAAATCTCAAATGGAAGAAAAATTTGAGATGAGTGACCTTGGGTCATTGGCTTACTATCTTGGTATAGAAGTTACCCAATCAGGGGGTGAAATATCTATCAAGCAAGCCAGTTACATTACAAAAATTCTAAAGAATGCTGGAATGTTGGATAGCAATGAAACCAAAATCCCTATGAACCCTGGTACACTCTTGACTAAAACCGAAGGTGGAAAATCGGTTGATCCCACTGAATTTAGAAGTCTAATTGGATGCTTAAGATATTACTTCACACTAGACCAGATTTGTCATATTCAGTTGGTTTACTCAGCAGGTTTATGCAAGAACATAAAAAACACCATTTCAAAGCCATTCATCAAGTTCTACGTTTTATCAAAGGCACTAAAGACTTTGGTATAACTTATAAGAGGAATGGAGGATGTAAAATAACTGGTTATAGTGATAGCAGTTATGGTGTTAATACTGAAGAAGGAAAAGGCACTACGGGGATAGTGTTCTATTTTGGGAATTCTCCCATAACTTGGTGCACACAGAAGCAACAAACTGTGGCACTCTCTTCATGTAGAAGGACTATGTTTTATGTAAATATGTCATAGTATGTTTTAGTTAGTTTTATATTTGTGTATTGTAGAAGGACTAAATTTGTAATTAGCACTAAGATCAAAAGACTTGAACGAACATGTATGTGGTATATATATACCCTCAAATCAATAAAGATCATATACCTTTTGCAAATTGTTATCTTCTTGTTTTCATTGATTAATCATTCATTTTTATATCTTGGGCAACATGTAATTATGTTATGCACTTATGCAATACAACCCTCTAGTTCAAAAGAAAATTCGATATGCTAACATTAACTAACTTCGAAGTACATTTTATATATCTTTACTTATTATTTTCTCTAATTAACAACAAAAACATAACACAACCATAGTGATCCTTGTTTCTCTTTCTCACAAGTCCTGGAGCACAACATGTGCTTACCCTTTTTTTTTTCAATACTTTTCTAGCCCCTGAGAGGCTATGGAGTTTTTTAATAGGGTTCAACGGGTCGTTCCTAGTATATTTTCATCTCTAAGACCCAAACAATTTTTTTAGTATGATGGTGTTGCCATTTAAAATGGGGTTGCGGATTGTAATCATTTTAACATGAAATTAAATAATGTAAAAAGCCAAAAAGTAAAAAATCAATAACAAATAAAGAAAAAAATTCATGCTCAAAAACTTGGCTTAAATGTTACTAACAAACAGTGTGATAAGAGAAATATGGTGTAATATAATTATACCATATATGCAAAGCTTTGAATCAGATAACGAGAATTAATCCGGTCACCTCCTGAGTTCAGAAATTAAAACATCTGTGATTCCATAATTTCATCTGCACCTAAAACCCCCAATTCAGAATTTCTGCAAATTGTTTCAGTTTTCAATAGATTTGAACCATCTTTCTTAGTTCTGCAACAAACCATGAATTCACACTCAAACAGAGTTATGGTGAAAGCAGATTTAATAAGCAGATTGCATGACGCGCTGCTTATTCAAATCCTGTCAGTTATTCCATTACCAGATGCACAACGAACACGAATTCTGTCAAAAAGGTGGAAGAACCTGTGGGCACTTCTCCCCATTCTTCATCTCGTGATGCCCTTCTGCTGGACGGCAGAAGAAATCAACAGGTTTCATGACTTGGTCGATCAAGCCCTTGATCTTCGTGGCAATATACCGATCCAAAGGTTTTATCTCTACTGTTCAAAGAACTGTAGTTATGACCGTGTTAGTGGTTGGCTTCGTAAAGTTGTCCAGTGTAAGGTTCAAGAGCTTGAGCTCAGGTTTCCTGCGGATAGATTTACGTTTAGATTTTGCTGGGATTTGTTTAAGACTTGCACTACTCTAGTCAGTTTAACTTTGCGTGGAGAATTTGTGCTAAATGTGCCTCATGAAGCCGAGATGTTGTGTCCATGTTTAAAGACGGTCAATCTAATATCTATTGTTTATCGTTGCAATAAATGTTTTAAGAATCTGATTTGCGGCTGTCCGGTTTTGGAAGAGTTGTTTGTGGAGAGACAATTGTTAAACGGTCTGTTTGATAACATGGATACATTTGAGGTCATATCAACATCTCTGAAGACATTAAGGATATCATTTGCGTTGTGTGTTAATGAGAATCTTAGGGTTGCTATCAATGCCCCTAATCTGGAATACCTTAGAGTATTGGACTTTATGTCATCACACTACTCTTTGACCAAGCCTTCGGCGCTTACCGAAGCTCACATCAACGTAGAACAAGCTTATCCTGGTCCTCAAATCGTTAGGTGCCTCACGTCTGTCAAAATCCAGACACTAAATCATAGGTCTTTAATGGTATGTTTATTCATTTATATTCAAAGTTTGATCCATTTAAGATATTTAGTTGGTTATCCAAACTGTAAATCGTTATGGCTGAATAAATCGCTCATTTAAGTTTCCTTTAAATAAAACATGCAGTTGGTAGTTTCAAGGGGGTGATGAGCGCCTGAGTCTCTGCTAGACTGGTTTTTCGCCATCAACCCCCTTGAAGGCGACCTTTCCAACGCAAGTTGTGTTTTCATAGGGTATCGGTGGGTCCGTGAGATTACCGTAACTCTTTCTCACGGCTACAAAAAAATGGAAACAGTCAAATAAACTTTTGATGCAAGCAAGAACGAATACTGAAATAATTATGAAAACAAGATAAAAACTTTGGATTCAGATGATGATGCTGACTGTTTCGTTTTTGCAGTCTCTATCCCAATTTTATGGTGTTTACATCCCCACATTCCCTAAAGTGGTTAAGTTTGTGATTGAAATCAAAGCTAGTTCAGGCTGGAGGGTGCTTCTGGTCCTCTTAAATAAAATGCCTAATCTTGAGCATATTACCTTTTCAGATGTAAGTTTACGTGTCCCAAATACTGTCTAAGTTACAAAGCTAACTCATTAACTTATGAATATATGTTCTGTTCACTATGATCTTTACAATTGCTGTCATTTTGGAGGTTGAATGGAAATATGTAATCTATTCTTGTGTTCATCTATAGGGATTTTATCCTGGCACGCATGCACGTGCTTTAAACGAGAGCTGGAACCCGCCAGCAGAGGTACCGGCTTGTTTACGTTGTAAGTGAAGGAGATTATTATTGATAATCAAGAAACCGTATCACCAGAACAGTTTGAGTTGATAAGATATCTGTTGAATAGCGCGGATAAGTTGGAGAGTTTGACAATGAATGCTCGTAAAATCAACACAAAGATGCGTGAGCAGGTATTGAACTTATAACGTAGCTCCAAATCATGCCGGATTCAATTTGTTTAAACGGATGGTAATTCTCAAGGAATCACAACCACAGTTATCTCAGCGGTCATTTTCAATCTTTGCATACTCGACTTTTTTTTTCAGACTTTTTTGTTTCTTGATTTGTACGATTAGTAATCTTGAATTGTTTTATACACAGTAAACCGACTTGTGCTGATTCGATGTACCCCCTTTCCGACCTCCATTTTACATAAATGGTTTGGTCAGTGGTTCGTAACATGCACTATGTATCATTATTAATATGTGGAGGCTGAAACTCTAGAAGTATTGCATTCACAGCTACAACAAACTGAAAAAAACTAAATGTTAACGTGCTAAAAGTAAATCGATTTAAACAGGTTTTGTCCTGGCTTAGCCGTAGACCAGAACATGAATATATTAATTAGAAAGCATATAATGTTAAAATAAACAATGGACATATTTTTGAGAAGCCTTTGATGCTCACACGCGTCCTGGATCAATTTTAGTGCATCAACGAAATGATAGACTGGTCAACTTCAGAGTCCTTCCTACGCTTTTTTTTTCCTTTTACATGAACGCAGGTATGTAAGTTAATTGCGTGAAGAAAACCTAAACAAATAGGGCTAATAATGGCGATTTGGGAAAAAAATACGAAAACACAATCAACAAGTGAATACAGGCACCCAGTTCCTCGCTCAACAAATTCACGTACATTTAACTTGGTATGTCTGAGGAGATTTTGTTACAGTAATATGAGCAGATAGATTTTGTATCACATTTTTGCGATAGTTTTCAACATTATCACTAAAATAAGAAACTGCGTAACAAATCCCTTAGTTGTAACTCTACCGCCGTCCACAATAACATCCGTGTAGAGATCGCTTAACAAAATAAGAAAAGATAAAGTAAGCATAGTAGAATGTAATTTGAAAAGAATTCTGTTAGAATGTATCTTTATCTGTAAAACTATATATTCATTGTCCAGATTTTTCTGTATAGTATATTAAGTTAATATGCACCTATCTATATTACCTTCGTTATCCAACTCTCCAGACCCGTCCATATTGCCACTTTTATGAAATTATGCTGTTATCTAGTGCTTGAGCCAGGACACAATCTTCAACGAAGCGGCAAATCTCAGCTAAGTGACGTTGTGAGTTTGTAGACCGTATATATACCTAATAATCATCGGCACGAGGCCTATTGTTTTGACCCGTAGTAAACAAACTGGCAGTACTGGTTCCACATATCATTCACCCATCCGAATTATCTGACATTTTGGGAAATGAGAGTAAAATTCTAAAACTATGACAAGATTAAGTAACTTTAGTTAGTTTCCCCTTAGACGATCAGTTTAGTTGAATACTGATTTATACGTTTCTGTTTTACTACCGACACGTTCTTCATGAAGCCCCATGGTTAATTTACCTAATATTAAGGACCTGGTTAAGATTATTTAAAGTGACAAGTTGAATATACAAGTGACTGTACGTTTTACCAATTATGAACACCTAGTATGTGTAATGAGATGCATCATTTATCTCTTTTTTTATAATAAAATGGCTATATATTGGTGGCTTTGGTTGTCCAAATAAGTGATATATATGATGTGTAGTGCTCATGGTTAAACCGAGAAAGAAGAGGGTTAAAGATTAAAAGTTGGTAATCAAGATAGTCAAGAATGATAAGAGATAATGATGGAGTTTGTAGTGATATACATTAGATTTAGAGAGAATATTAATTTTAATTAGTTTATATGGTTTTGTAGTTTGTGTCTATTTAGAAATTCTGGTGAGCAAGTTAAAGTTTTAGTATAAATAGATGGTTTAAAGTATTGTTTTGTGTGTGGTTTTCGTTCTTAATTATATTGAAAGAGTCGTGGTTAGATATCACAAGTTTAATTACCGATGTTGTAGTCTTGCTCGATCCTATTGATTATGACAATTGGTATCAAAGCTAAAGATCAAGTCGGTCAAACGAAAAAAAAGAAAAAAAAGAGTGATCGAGAAAATAGGTAGAACGAAGCCATACCGGGACGGATTCAGTGAAGGCCATGGTTTAGAATTGATCAAGGAAATAGAAACGAAGAAGGTAGGCGAGTTTGTTTGCAGAGAAGGGCCATTAGCAGGACCTACACTTAAGTTAGGGAGTCCGCCATCCCCTATGAAAAAAATAGTATTAATATGGTGTAGAAATTCCGGCCAACCCTTTTAAAAATTCGACCCCGCCTCATGTGGAATTTCGAGATGACCCCTATGAAAGTTTGAGATCGACCATAATAAATGAAAACTGTTAATAATATAATTGTACAAATCTAATATCAATATTATTTCCAATTAATTTGAGACTATTACCAATTTTAAGTCTAACACCCAACTCAATTATATCTCAACCCAAATTTTAAGCAAGTCCAACTCATTTAAACTCGACCCAATTTTCAGCCCAACACCCAACCCAATTCTAATTTGTTTGAAATGAGATACACGGTTTGAAAACTTGAATGGTTTAACAAGTCTTGTTTAAGAGCATTATCATCCAACACCCCATATTGTGTGAGGGGGTGTTTTTATAATTTAGAGAGTGATTTAGGGTGTTATGAGTTAAGATTTTTTATATTTTAAAACACGTAGTGATTTTTTGTATATTTGAAAAGCTACTATTCAAAACCCCCCCACCACATATAATTTTTTAATATATTTTGAAAGTGGTTGTGAATTAAAGAAAGAGAAATGATAATGATAAATGTATAAAAAAATATTATTTAATTGAAAAATAGAGAGAAAATGTAATGTGTTTTAGTGTAATTTTGAATTTAGGAATGGGGTGGATGGGAATGCTCTAATTAATGGTTCAAATAGAGAAGCACCATTCATTTGCATTGGTGTATCGTTTATTAAAGTCGGCTCTCGTATATATTACCCGTCACAAACACAAGCGCTGAAAGATGTTTTTGGCAGTGAATTACGTGAAGTCTGATTTGCGGATGAGTGAAAAAAATTTAAGTGATAGTACGTTGTATTTGTTTATTGAGAAACACATGTTTAAAAATGTTAAAGTAGATAATGTAATGGTTAGATTTCAAAAATTGAAAACTCAGAGAGAACTTTAGACATTGTATTTTAATTATGCATTTTTAATAAAACAGTTTTACGTACTTTCTTTGGTTTTTGATATTATGTTTTTTTATGTGACCTAACCCGGCCGGTACAGTTAAATCGGTCCAATAAAAAGTTATATACCAATTTAACCTGACCTGAACAGCCCCGCCAAACTGAAAAAAATTGTGTATATAACTAAGTATATATCAAAAAAATTTCCGACCCATGAGAATTTTTTTTTTTGAGAAGAAATTATAGCAAACAACAACCTCAAAAGTCAAAGGCCATCATTGAAAAAAGAAAATATAAATAAAACTAAGCAGCCAAGGTAGAGAGTTAAAGCTAGTAGGTGAAAAATAAAACCTACCGCTTCTATAAATTTGTTGGAAAATAATGAGGAAACAAGCACATAGGAGGTGACGAATGTAACGACTAAAGGAAAATACAAAGAATTGTGATTTGTCATAGTAAGTTTCCGAGAAGAGGGAGTAGTTGGCCGCAGTTCGACAGAAGGTGTGTTAAATGTGATTGCCCAGCAATCAATTGAAAAAATAAGGAGAACGGAGCCCAGCAGTGTAGCATTCAAAGAAAAGCATAGGACGATGGATCGTATCTGTATGAACAACCAAGAAAAAGATGAAGACAGTCGTATACGTGTGAACGATCAATACAGAGACATTCGTATATGTGTGCACCATCTGGAAGAAGGAACATGGTCTATCTGTTAAATGTGATTGCCCAGCAATCAATTGAAAAATAAGTACTTTTGTGATTGGGAGCATAACATGAGATTAATCCTTCGAGGCGTAGTGTTTCCGAAGACTTTAAGAATTTTACCGTTGACAAGCGGAATGCGAATGAATTTATCGAAACAAACAACTTCGGCACGGTGCAAAGATAACCAATCCATGCCTACTACGAAACTTCCCATTTGCATCGGGATGAGATCAACGGAGAATTTATGCTTGGAAAGGATGAGAGTACAATCGCGGACGACAGAATCGACTGTAATAGAATTGCCATTGGCGACCTCAACAGAAAACGGTCGGGAAAGCTTAGTTCGAGCATAGCAAGTTTCGACTCAAATTTCAAAGAAATAAAACTTCTATCGGCACCAGTATCAAATAAAATAGAAGCCAAATGATAGTTCTCCAAAATCATACTTTTCACGACATCGTTTGCCACTTGATCTTGATTAGTGTTCATCATAAAAGCTCGCCATTGATTACCATGGTTGACTTGAGGTGCTTATTGGGGGGGGGGGGGTGGAGGTGGTGCTTGGATTGCTTGGATGGGTTGGATGAGTGGTGCATTGAGTTGGGGAATTTGGGGTTGGTAAGTTTGAACATGGTAGGCTTGGGTTTGATAGTAAGGTATGGTCACGGTTTGGGCTTGGTTGGCAAAAGTGAGGCGAGGGGAGTTGTTGCGGAAATGGTTAGGATCTCCACAATTGAAGCAAGCTCGGGGTTGTTGGGGTTGGTTTTGGGGGTTTTGAGGAGTGGTTCTTGGTTGGTTGGTTGGTTGGGTTTGTTGTGCAGATCGGCATGAGGTGTTGAGATGACAATAACGATTACAAATAGTGCATTGGCGACATGGTAAGTGTGATGGGTAGTGGCATTGACAATTGTTACATAATGGGAAAGTACCGGTATAGGGCCTTCGGTTTTATTGAGGAGCTTGGGTTTATTGTTGAGGTTGGGTAACGCCAAAGTTTCGGTAGTTGGATTTGGGTTTCTTGTTGTTGTTGTTGTGGCGGGAAGAGTTTGAGTAGTTAATGGCTTGGGGTACGGGTTCAACCTTGGCGGTCCAAACTATGTTATGAGATCAACTTAGATCCAACATTTTCAAGTACTTAAGAAAATAATTAAAGTCAGCTTGTAAACTATTTTTAAAGAAATATACAAGTCTTGATATCTAAAAACACACTTGTGTGTCTTAAGTGAGTAAAAATCGGATTGGTCTGGTTTCCATCTCACAATATGTTCCTTGATAGTTTTCACATGCCCAAATAACCAAGAACTTGTATAATAATGTACAAATTAAAATACTTAAGTTTTACAATCAAAAAGTTAACAACAAAGTCTTTAAACAAAAGTTTGGTTTACAGTCTAGAGCTATTTACGGTTAAACCGAAGCATAGACTCTTTGAACTCATAACCATGGAACTTGTAAATAAACTAAAATGAGTAGAAGTTAAGCATGAATAATATGTATAAAGAAGTTATATAAGTATATATATATATATATATATCAAGGACACGAAGTCCTCCATGAAGCCTTGCCTTACAAGGTCCGAAACCTCACCGACCTGAATCAGAGAAGTAACTACCAAAGGTAACAAGGGGTATTATATATATATATATATATATATATATATATATATATATGTTGTGCCACCATTAACAAGTATTAATAAGACTAAATAAGCTAATTAGAATGAAAGATTAAACTCAGTTTGACTTTTGGAAGTCAAACCTTCAAGAACACATAAATAAACAACCTTGGATCTTTGATATTTGAAAGAATTTTTGGGGTTGTAGCAGGGAAAATGAAAGGAATTGGGGGTGTATATATAAGGTAATGTTGGTGGTCAAATATGGGTGTTAAACACAAGAGTTTTTATGCAAAAAAGATTAAAACAAAACAAAAGATTAAACTCAGTTTGACTCTTGGAAGTCAAACCTTCAAGAACACATAAATAAACAACTTTGGATCTTTGATATTTGAGAGAGTTTTTGGAGTTGTAGCAGGGGAAAATAAAGGGAATTGGGGGTGTATATATAAGGTAATGTTGGTGGTCAAATATGGGTGTTAAACACAAGAGTTTTTATGCAAAAAAGATCAAAACAAAACACAAAACAAACAAAAATCGTCCAAAAACGTCAAGACCCCTCTAGGCGCAGCGCGACCATGCCCCCTGACCTGATCGCACGGCGCGGCATGCTTAGGGTGGGTGGTTTGGTCCAGCTCGTCAAGTGTGGTTCGTTATGCGTCCGGAATTTCGTTTTTGATGTATTTTGATCGTTTTAAAGCCGTTTTCGAATCCGTAAAAGAGGTTTTTCAAATTGAACAAATGGGAATGATTTGGTAACATAAAAATCCAATATTTTATATATCATGAGTTTCGTTTTACAAAACGGTTCAGTTTACAACATAAAACAATACAAATACGAATAAAATCGAGACCCGAATTTGACGAATGTCACATTAACGATTTGTCATCACCCGGGGTTTTTGTATCGGAAATTCGAACAAGATCAAGGATTTTTCCTCGTAAAAATTCATTGCGTTTGTGTTTGCAATCGTTTCATTATTGTTATCATAAAATTAGCACTAGACCTAACCTAACGAATTTGGTTACCATACCCTTACCGGGACGGATTCAGTGAAGGCCATGGTTTAGAATTGATCAAGGAAATAGAAACGAAGAAGGTAGGCGAGTTTGTTTGCAGAGAAGGGCCATTAGCAGGACCTACACTTAAGTTAGGGAGTCCGCCGTCCCCTATGAAAAAAATAGTATTAATATGGTGTAGAAATTCCGGCCAACCCTTTTAAAAATTCGACCCCGCCTCATGTGGAATTTCGAGATGACCCTGAGATCGACCATAATAAATGAAAACTGTTAATAATATAATTATATAAATGTAATATCAATATTATTTCCAATTTATTAGAGACTATTACCAATTTTAAGTCTAACACCCAACTCAATTATATCTCAACCCAAATTTTAAGCAAGTCCAACTCATTTAAACTCGACCCAACTTTCAACCCAACACCCAACCCAATTCTAATTTGTTTGAAATGAGATACACGGTTTGAAAACTTGAATGGTTTAACAAGTCTTGTTTAAGAGCATTGTCATCCAACACCCGTGAGGGGGTGTTTTTATAATTTAGAGAGTGATTTAAAGTGTTGTGAGTTAAGATTTTTTTATAGTTTAGAACACGTAGTGATTTTTCTGTATATTTGAAAAGCTACTATTCACCCCGTATAATTTTTTAATATATTTTGAAAGTGGTTGTGAATTAAAGAAAGAGAAATGATAATGATAAATGTATAAAAAATATTATTTAATTGAAAAATAGAGAGAAAATGTAATGTGTTTTAGTGTAATTTTGAATTTAGGGATAGGGGGTTGGATGGGAATGCTCTAATTGATGGTTCAAATAGAGAAGCACCATTTATTTGCATTGGTGTATCGTTTATTAAATTCGGCTCTCGTATATATTACCCGTCACAAACACAAGCGTTGAAAGATGTTTTTGGCAGTGAATTACGTGAAGTTTGATTTGCGGATGAGTGAAAAAAATTTAAGTGATAGTACGTTGCATTTGTTTATTGAGAAACACATGTTTAAAAATGTTAAAGTAATGGTTAGATTTCAAAAATTGAAAACTCAGAGAGAACTTTAGACATTGTATTTTAATTATGCATTTTTAATAAAACAGTTTTACGTACTTTCTTTGGTTATTGGTATTATGTTTTTTTATGTGACCTAACCCGGCAGGTACAGTTAAATCGGTCCAATAAAAAGTTATATACCAATTTAACCTGACCTGAACAACCCAACCAAACTGAAAAAAATTGTGTATATAACTAAGTATATATCAAAAAAAATTCCGACCCCGTGAGAATTTTTTTTAGAAGAAATTATAGCAAACAACAACCTCAAAAGTCAAAGGCCATCATTGAAAAAAGAAAAGTCAGATAAAACTAAGCAGCCAAGGTAGAGAGTTAAAGCTAGTAGGTGAAGAATAAAACCTACCGCTTCTATAAATTTGTTGGAAAATAATGAGGAACAAGCACATAGGAGGAGACGAATGTAACGACTGTAGGAAAAAACAAAGAATTGTGATTTGTCAGAGTAAGTTTCCGAGAAGAGGGAGTAGTTGGCCGCTGTTCGACAGAAGGTGTGTTAAATGTGATTGTCCAGCAATCAATTGAAAAAATAAGGAGAACGGAGCCCAGCAGTGTAGCATTCGAAGAAAAGCATAGGACGATGGATCGTATCTGTATGAACAACCAAGAAAAAGATGAAGACAGTCGTATACGTGTGAACGATCAATACAGAGACATTCGTATATGTGTGCACCATCTGGAAGAAGGAACATGGTCTATCTGTGTGATTTGTTGAAAAAAAACCACTTAAATTTGTATGATTCGTTGAAAGAAGAAGAAGCAAAGTAATCTCCCAGTAGCATGTGTGTCCGTATTGTTGTTTGAGAATGTGTTGGCACGGGCGTACCAATGCCGTCACGAATGTACTCATCTCGAGTACGGAACAAAACTTTCGAGTAATTGTCATTTTAGGAAAGTTTAGCGCAGTCATTAAAACTAGGTCTAAAACATGATGCTGTTAAGCCTAAGTTAGGTTAACAGTGCATTAAACCTCAAATGGGGTTAAATGTTGATAAGCGGAAACTGCGCGCTATCACCGGTTTCTATAAAATGTGAGTACTCTTGGCAACTCCCCAATGTTACTATCTTTTGGTTGGAATACATGCAAATGGTTTATGCGAGTCTATGTACTTTTTGAGTAAATTAAATGGTGTTTTTGCGACACAATATATATTGTTGAGATCGAACACTTGCTAATCATTAAGTTGTTTAACGCAGGATAGAAATATAGTCATAGTGTAGTACTGTCATTTTTCATGTCATCGGGTGCCTATGATAAAAGTATTTTAACAAGATACATCTCTGTAAAGGATGAGAATTGATTTAATGGTATCATGTGTTAGGAATTTACATGATAATGGTTAATGATCACCTTTAAGTCTTTGGAAATCTAGACACTCAAGGACGTATATTTTTCGCTACATTTTTTTCCACAGGAGTTCGATATCAACCATACAAAATGTCAAATAAACTTAGGACCATAGAGTATTTTTAACAGAGGCAGACGGGCACCGCCCTCTCTCGTCCACGAATGCCCGCCCTCCCTTCTCAACCATCAGTTCTTGTACAAACCAAAGGCCCCCACTCAAATTCCACAACGCACATATCCAGCTCTTCTTTATCCACAAGCTCGCCACTTTTCTTCCATTTAAGCAGACAAAGATTGTGAAGAAATCATCAGAGAAGAAGTCAAAATAATCCGGTATAGGATGAACAGTGTAATGTTAGATTTAATCCCTCCAAGTTAGAGTCTAGGGTTAGTTATGTAAATATGTCATAGTATGTTTTAGTTATTTTTATATTTGTGTATTGTAGAAGGACTAAAGTTGTAATTAGCACTAAGATCAAAAGACATGAACGAACATGTATGTGGTCTATATATACCCTCAAATCAATAAAGATCATATACCTTTTGCAAATTGTTATCTTCTTGTTTTCATTGATAAATCATTCATTCTTATATCTTGGGCAACAATTGGCATCAGAGCCATCTTTATTGCTCTCAGTTGAAATCAATTGTGGAATTTTTTTTTATTCGATTTGGGTTCTACAAATTGTTTGTGGAATTGTTTGAAACGTCAACAGAATAATCGAAATCAAATCCATTAAAATCGTGTTTCACATTCATTGTGATCTTTTCTAAACTGTTTAGAAAACTTTAACTATTGAAACATCGGTTGTTACAAGAATCTTTGTGATTTTTATTTGATGTTTATATCAATTAACCAGATTGTTGATATTTATTGCAATCATTATTGAATTCAAATTAAAAACAAGTTTTGTTGTTTGTTCGCTGCATTGGACATAAGGCTTTAAAAGCCATTAAAGTTGATTGTTGTGTTGTACGCCGGGAACAAAAAAAAAGGGGGCACCCATACACCCCTAATTTAAAGTTTGTTTAATCAAAGGTTTGAGATTTAACCAACCAATTGTTGGTTGTGTTTCTGTTCTACGAAAATTAAGAACGGGGCTGCACCAATTTCTTTTCCACGGTCAAGGGAAAGAAACCCCAAACATATGATTTTTTTTGTTAAAAAAAAAGGTACCCCAAGTATTTTGAAATACATGATTTGATATCGAAAACCAAAATATTAATTGTTGAAATCATTGGTCATAAATCTAATAAAGATTTACTCTTTATTTAGAAATCATTTTGGTAAAATTAAACCAAAAATCAGATCGTTGGAATCTGTTAGTGTAGTGGTTTAATTATATACGAATAAGGATTCGTGATTTGTTTTCATAACCGAGTTTTGATGTAAACTTTTAAAGACGGTTCTTATAAGTTTAAAAGGTTAAACTTAATTATCTAAAACCTTGTTTATACTTTGTGTATAATTTATACTTTGTGTATAATAAGTATTATTATCTCTAAAGAAAACCATGTCAGAAGGTCCAAAGGTTAATAATGCTATTGTAACACATAAAGAATCAGGATCATCATTTTCGAATTTCCAATGCCCTATGTTAAAATCAACTAACTATACAACATGGGCAATTCGAATGAAGACCATGCTAGATGAAAATGGCCTCTGGGAGATGATAGAACCCAGTGAAGAAACATCAATAGATGTTAAGAAAGACAAATATACTATTGCCTACTTGTTTCAAATTTTACCCGAATATTTACTCCTACAAGTTGCAGACTGTAAAACTGCAAGAGAGGTATGGGATTCATTAAAAACCAGACATATTGGTGCAACACAAGTGCAAGAAGTACGGTTGCAAAGCATTAAGTCTGAGTTTGATAAATTACAAATGAAAGATGATGAGACTATTGATTCTTTCACATTAAGACTAACAAATGTTGTTAGTAAAGCAACTAGTTGTGGTGAAAAGATTGATCAAACCACGCTAGTAAGAAAAATCTTAACCTTAATGCCCGATAGGTTTTTGCATATAATTGGTTCGATTGAGCAATTTACTGATCTAAAGCAAGTAACCGTGGACGATATTATCGGGAGGCTTAAAACCTATGAGGAAAGGATTAAATCCAAAAGAGGAGTTGTGACCGACACTCAGGATAAACTCTTGTTCACACGCCATGACAAGAATGAGGGTCATGGGAAAATTTTTGGAAGTCATGGACCGAAGAGGTTCAATGCATCACGAAAGAATTGGCGTGATGGCAAGGAAAGACATGTTGATAAGGATGAAAAATCATCTCAATATTCCCATTACAATAAACCTAAGAAAACTCAAAGAGATCTGAGTAAGGTTAAGTGCTATAAATGCAAGCAACGTGGGCATTATGCCAACATGTGTCCTCAAAGGGATCAAACACATGATCAATCTAACTTGGTGGAAGAGGACGAAGAACCCACGTTGTTGATGGCAGTTCTTAGTGAACATATGTCCACAAATGAAAGTCTATGGTACTTAGACAATGGTGCAAGTAACCATATGACTGGTAATAGAAATCATTTCAAAGAACTTTACGAAAAGATCTTCGGATGAGTTCGTTTTGGTGATGGTTCGTTTGTAGATATTAAAGGGCGAGGCTCAATTCTGTTGGAATGTAAAAATAAGGAACAAAGAATTATATCTCATGTTTACTACATTCCAAGTTTGAAAAGCAATATTCTGAGCCTCGGAAAATTAACAGAAAACGGCTGTAAAGTTCTATTGGAACGTGACTCTTTATTTCTATATGATCATAATCAAACATTGCTTATGAAAATCACACGCTCAAAGAATAGACTTTACAATATCAATTTGAAAATTGGTGAACCTGTTTGTTTATTGTCCAAATTAGATGCCGAGGCGTGGCTGTGGCATGCTCGGTTGGGTCATTTGAACTTTGACGCGATAAAGTCAATGACTCATAAAAAATTTGGTTCAAGGGATTCCTCACATTAAGCATGCAAGTCAAGTCTGTGACGCATGTCTCTTGGGAAAGCACATTAGAGCTCCATTCCCGAACCAAGCCAAGTTTAAATCTGTTAAACCATTAGACTTGGTTTATGGAGACCTTTGTGGTCCTATATCACCACCTACCTATTCTGGAAAGAAATATATATTCTTACTTGTAGACGATTGTACTCGTTATATGTGGGTATATTTCTTAACTTCTAAAGATCAATCTTTTGAAGTCTTTAGAGAATTTAAAAGGATGGTGGAGAACGAGGTTGGAATAAAATAAAAAATGTTAAGAACTGATAGAGGAGGAGAGTTCACATCGAGTGAATTCCATCAGTTCTGTAAAGATAATTGTATAGCCATGCAACTTATAGCACCCTATTCACCACAACACAATGGTGTGGTTGAACGTAGAAACAGAACTATGTTATATACTACGCGTATCATAATGAAGGCCATGTCAATGCCTCAAAACTTTTGGGGTGAAGCTGTAAGACATACCATATACATTTTAAACCGAATCCCAACTAAAGCACTAACGAATGCTACACCGTTTGAAGCGTTAAAAGGTAGAAAACCAAACCTAAAACATTTAAGGGTTTTTGGGTGTGTAGTATATGCTAAGGTACCATCAAATCATCTTGCCAAATTAGATGATAGAAGTGTCAAGATGGTATATTTTGGAATTGAGGAAGGATCAAAATCATATAGACTTTACCATCCCAATACTAAACGAATTTGCATCAGTCGAGATGTAAAATTCTTGGAAAAGGATTCATGGAATTGGAAAGAGTACATGAATGAAGTTGGTAGTGAGGAACCTGAATGGGTAGACTTCATTGTTGAGGATAACTTTAATGATGTTCCTCAAGAAAACAATGAAACAATCCCTGTGACTCGAGAGGATAAATATACGAAAGAAAATGACCAAGAATATAAAGAACCATTATCCCCTAATTCTCCTAGCAATCCTGTCACACCTCCAACATACGTTTATGAGCCAAATTAAGCCGAGGTTGCTGAATATAGACCAATTACTTATAGCTCATTAGACTCTTTTGATCATACACCATTTAGAGGTTTTAAACCGTTGGGAGATGTGTATAAAAGGTCCAAAAAGATTAACACTGATGTTAACGAACTTTTTCTGGCTGAAGAAGAACCTCATAATTTCAAGGAGACAGCCAAGGACAAGAAATAGATTGAGGCTATGCAAGCTGAGATAGACTCAATCAATAAGAATAATACTTGGAAATTGACCAAATTACCCAGTGATGCTTAAAATGGGTATTCAAGACCAAAAGAGATGCGAGCGGGGAAATAATAAAGCATAAGGCTCGTTTGGTAGCAAAAGGCTATGTACAACAACATGGTATAGACTTTGATGAAGTCTTTGCCCATGTAGCCCGCATAGAAATGGTTCGTCTCATCTTAGCTCTTGCAGCTTATAATGGATGGAAGTACATCACCTTGATGTAAAATCCGCATTCCTACATGGCGAACTGAAGGAAGAAGTCTATGTTTCACAACCCGAAGGATTTGTGAAAACACAAGATGCAGGAAAGGTCTACAAACTTTCCAAAGCATTATACGGACTTAGACAAGCGCCACGTACATGGAATGTGAAACTTGGTCACAATTTAAAATCACTTGATTTTAAGAAATGTACGTTTGAACATGCAGTCTATACAAAGAAAAGCAAAACCTCTACTTTGCTTGTTGGATCTTCAAAGAAAGAAGTAGACTCGTTCAAATCTCAAATGGAAGAAAAATTTGAGATGAGTGACCTTGGGTCATTGGCTTACTATCTTGGTATAGAAGTTACCCAATCAGGGGGTGAAATATCTATCAAGCAAGCCAGTTACATTACAAAGATTCTAAAGAACGCTGGAATGTTGGATAGCAATGAAACCAAAATCCCTATGAACCCTGGTACACTCTTGACTAAAACCGAAGGTGGAAAATCGGTTGATCCCACTGAATTTAGAAGTCTAATTGGATGCTTAAGATATTACTTCACACTAGACCAGATTTGTCATATTCAGTTGGTTTACTCAGCAGGTTTATGCAAGAACATAAAAAACACCATTTCAAAGCCATTCATCAAGTTCTACGTTTTATCAAAGGCACTAAAGACTTTGGTATAACTTATAAGAGGAATGGAGGATGTAAAATAACTGGTTATAGTGATAGCAGTTATGGTGTTAATACTGAAGAAGGAAAAGGCACTACGGGGATAGTGTTCTATTTTGGGAATTCTCCCATAACTTGGTGCACACAGAAGCAACAAACTGTGGCACTCTCTTCATGTAGAAGGACTATGTTTTATGTAAATATGTCATAGTATGTTTTAGTTAGTTTTATATTTGTGTATTGTAGAAGGACTAAATTTGTAATTAGCACTAAGATCAAAAGACTTGAACGAACATGTATGTGGTATATATATACCCTCAAATCAATAAAGATCATATACCTTTTGCAAATTGTTATCTTCTTGTTTTCATTGATTAATCATTCATTTTTATATCTTGGGCAACATGTAATTATGTTATGCACTTATGCAATACAACCCTCTAGTTCAAAAGAAAATTCGATATGCTAACATTAACTAATTTCGAAGTACATTTTATATATCTTTACTTATTATTTTCTCTAATTAACAACAAAAACATAACACGACCATAGTGATCCTTGTTTCTCTTTCTCACAAGTCCTGGAGTACAACATGTGCTTACCCTTTTTTTTTCAATACTTTTCTAGCCCCTGAGAGGCTATGGAGTTTTTTAATAGGGTTCAACGGGTCGTTCCTAGTATATTTTCATCTCTAAGACCCAAACAATTTTTTTAGTATGATGGTGTTGCCATTTAAAATGGGGTTGCGGATTGTAATCATTTTAACATGAAATTAAATAATGTAAAAAGCCAAAAAGTAAAAAATCAATAACAAATAAAGAAAAAAATTCATGCTCAAAAACTTGGCTTAAATGTTACTAACAAACAGTGTGATAAGAGAAATATGGTGTAATATAATTATACCATATATGCAAAGCTTTGAATCAGATAACGAGAATTAATCCGGTCACCTCCTGAGTTCAGAAATTAAAACATCTGTGATTCCATAATTTCATCTGCACCTAAAACCCCCAATTCAGAATTTCTGCAAATTGTTTCAGTTTTCAATAGATTTGAACCATCTTTCTTAGTTCTGCAACAAACCATGAATTCACACTCAAACAGAGTTATGGTGAAAGCAGATTTAATAAGCAGATTGCATGACGCGCTGCTTATTCAAATCCTGTCAGTTATTCCATTACCAGATGCACAACGAACACGAATTCTGTCAAAAAGGTGGAAGAACCTGTGGGCACTTCTCCCCATTCTTCATCTCGTGATGCCCTTCTGCTGGACGGCAGAAGAAATCAACAGGTTTCATGACTTGGTCGATCAAGCCCTTGATCTTCGTGGCAATATACCGATCCAAAGGTTTTATCTCTACTGTTCAAAGAACTGTAGTTATGACCGTGTTAGTGGTTGGCTTCGTAAAGTTGTCCAGTGTAAGGTTCAAGAGCTTGAGCTCAGGTTTCCTGCGGATAGATTTACGTTTAGATTTTGCTGGGATTTGTTTAAGACTTGCACTACTCTAGTCAGTTTAACTTTGCGTGGAGAATTTGTGCTAAATGTGCCTCATGAAGCCGAGATGTTGTGTCCATGTTTAAAGACGGTCAATCTAATATCTATTGTTTATCGTTGCAATAAATGTTTTAAGAATCTGATTTGCGGCTGTCCGGTTTTGGAAGAGTTGTTTGTGGAGAGACAATTGTTAAACGGTCTGTTTGATAACATGGATACATTTGAGGTCATATCAACATCTCTGAAGACATTAAGGATATCATTTGCGTTGTGTGTTAATGAGAATCTTAGGGTTGCTATCAATGCCCCTAATCTGGAATACCTTAGAGTATTGGACTTTATGTCATCACACTACTCTTTGACCAAGCCTTCGGCGCTTACCGAAGCTCACATCAACGTAGAACAAGCTTATCCTGGTCCTCAAATCGTTAGGTGCCTCACGTCTGTCAAAATCCAGACACTAAATCATAGGTCTTTAATGGTATGTTTATTCATTTATATTCAAAGTTTGATCCATTTAAGATATTTAGTTGGTTATCCAAACTGTAAATCGTTATGGCTGAATAAATCGCTCATTTAAGTTTCCTTTAAATAAAACATGCAGTTGGTAGTTTCAAGGGGGTGATGAGCGCCTGAGTCTCTGCTAGACTGGTTTTTCGCCATCAACCCCCTTGAAGGCGACCTTTCCAACGCAAGTTGTGTTTTCATAGGGTATCGGTGGGTCCGTGAGATTACCGTAACTCTTTCTCACGGCTACAAAAAAATGGAAACAGTCAAATAAACTTTTGATGCAAGCAAGAACGAATACTGAAATAATTATGAAAACAAGATAAAAACTTTGGATTCAGATGATGATGCTGACTGTTTCGTTTTTGCAGTCTCTATCCCAATTTTATGGTGTTTACATCCCCACATTCCCTAAAGTGGTTAAGTTTGTGATTGAAATCAAAGCTAGTTTAGGCTGGAGGGTGCTTCTGGTCCTCTTAAATAAAATGCCTAATCTTGAGCATATTACCTTTTCAGATGTAAGTTTACGTGTCCCAAATACTGTCTAAGTTACAAAGCTAACTCATTAACTTATGAATATATGTTCTGTTCACTATGATCTTTACAATTGCTGTCATTTTGGAGGTTGAATGGAAATATGTAATCTATTCTTGTGTTCATCTATAGGGATTTTATCCTGGCACGCATGCACGTGCTTTAAACGAGAGCTGGAACCCGCCAGCAGAGGTACCGGCTTGTTTACGTTGTAAGTGAAGGAGATTATTATTGATAATCAAGAAACCGTATCACCAGAACAGTTTGAGTTGATAAGATATCTGTTGAATAGCGCGGATAAGTTGGAGAGTTTGACAATGAATGCTCGTAAAATCAACACAAAGATGCGTGAGCAGGTATTGAACTTATAACGTAGCTCCAAATCATGCCGGATTCAATTTGTTTAAACGGATGGTAATTCTCAAGGAATCACAACCACAGTTATCTCAGCGGTCATTTTCAATCTTTGCATACTCGACTTTTTTTTTCAGACTTTTTTGTTTCTTGATTTGTACGATTAGTAATCTTGAATTGTTTTATACACAGTAAACCGACTTGTGCTGATTCGATGTACCCCCTTTCCGACCTCCATTTTACATAAATGGTTTGGTCAGTGGTTCGTAACATGCACTATGTATCATTATTAATATGTGGAGGCTGAAACTCTAGAAGTATTGCATTCACAGCTACAACAAACTGAAAAAAACTAAATGTTAACGTGCTAAAAGTAAATCGATTTAAACAGGTTTTGTCCTGGCTTAGCCGTAGACCAGAACATGAATATATTAATTAGAAAGCATATAATGTTAAAATAAACAATGGACATATTTTTGAGAAGCCTTTGATGCTCACACACGTCCTGGATCAATTTTAGTGCATCAACGAAATGATAGACTGGTCAACTTCAGAGTCCTTCCTACGCTTTTTTTTTCCTTTTACATGAACGCAGGTATGTAAGTTAATTGCGTGAAGAAAACCTAAACAAATAGGGCTAATAATGGCGATTTGGGAAAAAAATACGAAAACACAATCAACAAGTGAATACAGGCACCCAGTTCCTCGCTCAACAAATTCACGTACATTTAACTTGGTATGTCTGAGGAGATTTTGTTACAGTAATATGAGCAGATAGATTTTGTATCACATTTTTGCGATAGTTTTCAACATTATCACTAAAATAAGAAACTGCGTAACAAATCCCTTAGTTGTAACTCTACCGCCGTCCACAATAACATCCGTGTAGAGATCGCTTAACAAAATAAGAAAAGATAAAGTAAGCATAGTAGAATGTAATTTGAAAAGAATTCTGTTAGAATGTATCTTTATCTGTAAAACTATATATTCATTGTCCAGATTTTTCTGTATAGTATATTAAGTTAATATGCACCTATCTATATTACCTTCGTTATCCAACTCTCCAGACCCGTCCATATTGCCACTTTTATGAAATTATGCTGTTATCTAGTGCTTGAGCCAGGACACAATCTTCAACGAAGCGGCAAATCTCAGCTAAGTGACGTTGTGAGTTTGTAGACCGTATATATACCTAATAATCATCGGCACGAGGCCTATTGTTTTGACCCGTAGTAAACAAACTGGCAGTACTGGTTCCACATATCATTCACCCATCCGAATTATCTGACATTTTGGGAAATGAGAGTAAAATTCTAAAACTATGACAAGATTAAGTAACTTTAGTTAGTTTCCCCTTACACGATCAGTTTAGTTGAATACTGATTTATACGTTTCTGTTTTACTACCGACACGTTCTTCATGAAGCCCCATGGTTAATTTACCTAATATTAAGGACCTGGTTAAGATTATTTAAAGTGACAAGTTGAATATACAAGTGACTGTACGTTTTACCAATTATGAACACCTAGTATGTGTAATGAGATGCATCATTTATCTCTTTTTTTATAATAAAATGGCTATATATTGGTGGCTTTGGTTGTCCAAATAAGTGATATATATGATGTGTAGTGCTCATGGTTAAACCGAGAAAGAAGAGGGTTAAAGATTAAAAGTTGGTAATCAAGATAGTCAAGAATGATAAGAGATAATGATGGAGTTTGTAGTGATACACATTAGATTTAGAGAGAATATTAATTTTAATTAGTTTATATGGTTTTGTAGTTTGTGTCTATTTAGAAATTCTGGTGAGCAAGTTAAAGTTTTAGTATAAATAGATGGTTTAAAGTATTGTTTTGTGTGTGGTTTTCGTTCTTAATTATATTGAAAGAGTCGTGGTTAGATATCACAAGTTTAATTACCGATGTTGTAGTCTTGCTCGATCCTATTGATTATGACAATTGGTATCAAAGCTAAAGATCAAGTCGGTCAAACGAAAAAAAAGAAAAAAAAGAGTGATCGAGAAAATAGGTAGAACGAAGCCATACCGGGACGGATTCAGTGAAGGCCATGGTTTAGAATTGATCAAGGAAATAGAAACGAAGAAGGTAGGCGAGTTTGTTTGCAGAGAAGGGCCATTAGCAGGACCTACACTTAAGTTAGGGAGTCCGCCATCCCCTATGAAAAAAATAGTATTAATATGGTGTAGAAATTCCGGCCAACCCTTTTAAAAATTCGACCCCGCCTCATGTGGAATTTCGAGATGACCCCTATGAAAGTTTGAGATCGACCATAATAAATGAAAACTGTTAATAATATAATTGTACAAATCTAATATCAATATTATTTCCAATTAATTTGAGACTATTACCAATTTTAAGTCTAACACCCAACTCAATTATATCTCAACCCAAATTTTAAGCAAGTCCAACTCATTTAAACTCGACCCAATTTTCAGCCCAACACCCAACCCAATTCTAATTTGTTTGAAATGAGATACACGGTTTGAAAACTTGAATGGTTTAACAAGTCTTGTTTAAGATCATTCTCATCCAACACCCCATATTGTGTGAGGGGGTGTTTTTATAATTTAGAGAGTGATTTAGGGTGTTATGAGTTAAGATTTTTTATATTTTAAAACACGTAGTGATTTTTCTGTATATTTGAAAAGCTACTATTCAAAACCCCCCCACCACATATAATTTTTTAATATATTTTGAAAGTGGTTGTGAATTAAAGAAAGAGAAATGATAATGATAAATGTATAAAAAAATATTATTTAATTGAAAAATAGAGAGAAAATGTAATGTGTTTTAGTGTAATTTTGAATTTAGGAATGGGGTGGATGGGAATGCTCTAATTAATGGTTCAAATAGAGAAGCACCATTCATTTGCATTGGTGTATCGTTTATTAAAGTCGGCTCTCGTATATATTACCCGTCACAAACACAAGCGCTGAAAGATGTTTTTGGCAGTGAATTACGTGAAGTCTGATTTGCGGATGAGTGAAAAAAATTTAAGTGATAGTACGTTGTATTTGTTTATTGAGAAACACATGTTTAAAAATGTTAAAGTAGATAATGTAATGGTTAGATTTCAAAAATTGAAAACTCAGAGAGAACTTTAGACATTGTATTTTAATTATGCATTTTTAATAAAACAGTTTTACGTACTTTCTTTGGTTTTTGATATTATGTTTTTTTATGTGACCTAACCCGGCCGGTACAGTTAAATCGGTCCAATAAAAAGTTATATACCAATTTAACCTGACCTGAACAGCCCCGCCAAACTGAAAAAAATTGTGTATATAACTAAGTATATATCAAAAAAAATTCCGACCCATGAGAATTTTTTTTTTTGAGAAGAAATTATAGCAAACAACAACCTCAAAAGTCAAAGGCCATCATTGAAAAAAGAAAATATAAATAAAACTAAGCAGCCAAGGTAGAGAGTTAAAGCTAGTAGGTGAAAAATAAAACCTACCGCTTCTATAAATTTGTTGGAAAATAATGAGGAAACAAGCACATAGGAGGTGACGAATGTAACGACTAAAGGAAAATACAAAGAATTGTGATTTGTCATAGTAAGTTTCCGAGAAGAGGGATAGTTGGCCGCAGTTCGACAGAAGGTGTGTTAAATGTGATTGCCCAGCAATCAATTGAAAAAATAAGGAGAACGGAGCCCAGCAGTGTAGCATTCGAAGAAAAGCATAGGACGATGGATCGTATCTGTATGAACAACCAAGAAAAAGATGAAGACAGTCGTATACGTGTGAACGATCAATACAGAGACATTCGTATATGTGTGCACCATCTGGAAGAAGGAACATGGTCTATCTGTGTGATTTGTTGAAAAAAAACCACTTAAATTTGTATGATTCGTTGAAAGAAGAAGAAGCAAAGTAATCTCCCAGTAGCATGTGTGTCCGTATTGTTGTTTGAGAATGTGTTGGCACGGGCGTACCAATGCCGTCACGAATGTACTCATCTCGAGTACGGAACAAAACTTTCGAGTAATTGTCATTTTAGGAAAGTTTAGCGCAGTCATTAAAACTAGGTCTAAAACACGATGCTGTTAATCCTAAGTTAGGTTAACAGTGCATTAACCCTTAAATGTGGTTAAATGTTGATAAGCGGAAACTGCGCGCTATCACCGGTTTCTATAAAATGTGAGTACTCTTAGCAACTCCCCAATGTTACTATCTTTTGGTTGGAATACATGCAAATGGTTTATGCGAGTCTATGTACTTTTTGAGTAAATTAAATGGTGTTTTTGCGACACAATATATATTGTTGAGATCGAACACTTGCTAATCATTAAGTTGTTTAACGCAGGATAGAAATATAGTCATAGTGTAGTACTGTCATTTTTCATGTCGTCGGGTTTTAACAAGATACATCTCTGTAAAAGATGAGAATTGATTTAATGGTATCATGTGTTAGGAATTTACATGATAATGGTTAATGATCACCTTTAAGTCTTTGGAAATCTAGACACTCAAGGACGTATATTTTTCGCTACATTTTTTTCCACAGGAGTTCGATATCAACCATACAAAATGTCAAATAAACTTAGGACCATAGAGTATTTTTAACAGAGGCAGACGGGCACCGCCCTCTCTCGTCCACGAATGCCCGCCCTCCCTTCTCAACCATCAGTTCTTGTACAAACCAAAGGCCCCCACTCAAATTCCACAACGCACATATCCAGCTCTTCTTTATCCACAAGCTCGCCACTTTTCTTCCATTTAAGCAGACAAAGATTGTGAAGAAATCATCAGAGAAGAAGTCAAAATAATCTGGTATAGGATGAACAGTGTAATTATGTTATGCACTTATGCAATACAGCCCTCTAGTTCAAAAGAAAATTCGATATACTAACATTAACTAATTTCGAAGTACATTTTATATATCTTTACTTATTATTTTCTCTAATTAACAACAAAAACATAACACGACCATAGTGATCCTTGTTTCTCTTTCTCACAAGTCCTGGAGCACAATATGTGCTTACCCTTTTTTCTTTCAATACTTTTCTAGCCCCTGAGAGGCTATGGAGTTTTTTAATAGGGTTCAACGGGTCGTTCCTAGTATATTTTCATCTCTAAGACCCAAACAATTTTTTTAGTATGATGGTGTTGCCATTTAAAATGGGGTTGCGGATTGTAATCATTTTAACATGAAATTAAATAATGTAAAAAGCCAAAAAGTAAAAAATCAATAACAAATAAAGAAAAAAATTCATGCTCAAAACTTGGCATAAATGTTACTAACAAACAGTGTGATAAGAGAAATATGGTGTAATATTATTATACCATATATGCAAAGATTTGAATCAGATTACGAAATTAATCCGGTCACCTCCTGAGTTCAGAAATTAAAACCTCAGTGATTCCATAATTTCATCTGCACCTAAAACCCCCAATTCAGAAGGCGGAGCGAATCCGGAAAGATTGCCTCGGTTCGATTGTTCTCTGCAACTCGGGAACATGAAGTTGGAATCGCTAGTAATCGCGGATCTGCAAATTGTTTCAGTTTTCAATCGATTTGAACCATCTTTCTTAGTTCTGCAACAAACCATGAATTCACACTCAAACAGAGCTATGGTGAAAGCTGATTCAATAAGCAGATTGCATGACGCGCTGCTTATTCAAATCCTGTCACTTATTCCATTACCAGATGCACAACGAACACGAATTCTGACAAAAAGGTGGAAGAACCTGTGGGCACATCTCCCCATTCTTCATCTCGTGATGCCCTTCTGCTGGACGGCAGAAGAAATCAACAGGTTTCATGACTTGGTCAATCAAGCCCTTGATCTTCGTGGCAATATACCGATCCAAAGGTTTTATCTCTACTGTTCAAAGAACTGTAGTTATGACCGTGTTAGTGGTTGGCTTCGTAAAGTTGTCCAGTGTAAGGTTCAAGAGCTTGAGCTCAGGTTTCCTGCAGATAGATTTACGTTTAGATTTTGCTGGGATTTGTTTAAGACTTGCACTACTCTAGTCAGTTTAACTTTGCGTGGCGAATTTGTGCTAAATGTGCCTTATGAAGCCGAGATGTTGTTTCCATGTTTAAAGACGGTCAATCTAATATCTATTGTTTATCGTTGCAATAAATGTTTTAAGAATCTGATTTGCGGGTGTCCGGTTTTGGAAGAGTTGTTTGTTGAGAGACAATTGTTAAAACGGTCTGTTTGATAACATGGATACATTTGAGGTCATATCGACATCTCTAAAGACATTAAGGATATCATTTGCATTGTGTGTTAATGAGAATCTTAGGGTTGCTATCAATGCCCCTAATCTGGAATACCTTAGAGTATTGGACTTTATGTCATCACACTACTCTTTGACCAAGTCTTCGGCGCTTACCGAAGCTCACATCAACGTAGAACAAGCTTATCCTGGTCCTCAAATCGTTAGGTGCCTCACGTCTGTCAAAATCCTGACACTAAATCATAGGTCTTTAATGGTATGTTTATTCATTTATATTCAAAGTTTGATCCATTTAAGATATTTAGTTGGTTATCCAAACTGTAAATCGTTATGGCTGATTAAATCGCTCATTTAAGTTTCCTTTAAATAAAACATGCAATTGTTAGTTTCAAGGGGGTGATGAGCGCTTGAGTCTCTGCTAGACTGGTTTTTCGCCATCAACCCCCTTGAAGGCGACCTTTCCAACGCAAGTTGTGTTTTCATAGGGTTCGGTGGGTCCGTGAGATTACCGTAATGCTTTCTCACGGCTACAAAAAATGGAAACAGTCAAATAAACTTTTGATGCAAGCAAGAACGAATACTGAAATAATTATGAAAACAAGATAAAAACTTTGGATTCAGATGATGATGCTTACTGTTTCGTTTTTGCAGTCTCTATCCCAATTTTATGGTGTTTACATCCCCAAATTCCCTAAAGTGGTTAAGTTTGTGATTGAAATCAAAGCTAGTTCAGGCTGGAGATGCTTCTGGTCCTCTTAAATAAAATGCCTAATCTTGAGCATATTACCTTTTCAGGTGTAAGTTTACGTGTCCCAAATACTGTCTAAGTCTAACTCATTAACTTATGAATATATGTTCTGTTTATTAGATTATAATTATAAGCTAGATTATTAGTATTATTTGTAAAGTTTATTTATGTAATTATGTAACTCTTGTACTTAGGTTATACCGATTAAATGATTGTTAATCGGATAACCCTAACTTCTCCAAAGGGATTATATATAACCCTCCCTGGATACATTTGACGGTTACCAAAGAATACAATAACGATTCTCTTATTATCAAATTCATCTACAATATAATCTATTGATCCAGTATCTTCAATAATCTGGTTTCAGAGCCGGATAAACAAATCATACAATCAGGCGATTCAACAGTTTTTTTTCCTTCAATCATCACGAAAAAAAAAAACAAAATCACAAGATTTCTTTAGGGCGATGCAAGGCAGTGGAATACAAACCCAAATATCAAATTTATTGGGAAACAATTATTATCACTGGCATATTAAAATGCGAGTGCTACTTGAATCTCAAGATTTATGGAATATTGTTGAAACGGGCCATCGCGAACTACCAGCGGAATCAACCGAAGCCGTTATCAATGAACATAGAGAAAATGGAAAAAAGGATAGAAGGGCTCTACATATTCTATTCCAGGCATCGAGTGAACCAATATTTGAACGAATTGCAACAACAAACACATCTAAAGAAGCATGGGATATACTACATAAAGCCTATCGAGGGGAACAACGAGTACAACGGGTAAAACTTCAAACACTTCGTTGTGAATTTGATATATGTCGTATGAACGAAACAGAAACCATAGAAGAATACTTTAATCGAATCACGTTAATAGTAAACCAATTAAGAATGAACGAAGATAAGATTGATGAGCAAAGAATTATTGAAAAGATTATGCGAACCTTGACTCGAAAATACGAGTCCGTTGTAGTTGCAATTGAAGAATCAAAGGATATAACAACATTGTCCACGGAAGAACTTATGGGAACTCTACAATCCCATGAATTGAGAATAAAGCAATATGATACCCAACATATTGATCAAGCCTTTCAAATGCAAAACCAAAACATGAATGGTATAGTAATACATTAAGAAATCAAAGGAATTTTATTCCAAATAGAGGCATAGGAAGAGGACGAGGGGCAGATTCTCACCCCAAAACACGAACCAAATTAGATGTTATAATTGTCAAAAGTTAGGCCACATAAGTAGGTTTTGCCCAACCAGAAATTCGGATGAAACAAGAGAGAATATATTAATGCATGAGAGTGAAGTTAAGGAAGATGATGAGGATACGATGTTTATGATATTTAACATGGAGGAAAACACAAACGAAATAAGTTGGTATTTAGATAGCGGATGTAGTAATCATATGACTGGAAATAAAGATGCGTTTTTATCACACGGGAAGTTAGGACAGGGGACGATAAGAAACTTGCAGTTCTAGGATGTGGGGAAGTAAGTATTAACTTACAAGGAAAGAAAAAAATAATACCTAATGTATTCTATGTTCAAGGATTGAAGCATAAGTTGTTGAGTGTGGGACAATTAATTCAAAAAGGATATGAGGTGTTCTTCATGAAAGACTGCTGCAAAATCTAAGACCAACAAGGGTATAACATAGCCAATGTCAGAATGACTGAAAATAAAATGTTTCCATTAAGCTTAGATCGTGATATTAACCTTGCCCTAAAGGTCACCCTAAAGGATTATTCAATTTTATGGCACCATCGATATGGACATGTCAATTATGACAAATTAGTAGAAATGAGCAAAAAAGGAACAGTTAAAGGTCTTCCATCAGCTTACAGAATTGAACAAACTTGTGAAGGTTGTGTTATGGGTAAACATGCAAGGAAAACAATTCCAAAGAAAGCAACATGGCGTGCACAAAAGGTATTGGACTTGATCCATTCTGATATATGTGGACCCATGAGAACTCCAACCATAGGGGGATGCAAGTATTTCCTAACTTTCATAGATGATCATTCTAGGAAAAATTGGATCTATTTCTTAAAAGAAAAGTCACAAGTCCTATATTACTTCAAAGTATTTAAGAATCGAGTTGAGAACCAAAGTGAAAGGAAGATAAAAGGCATTAGAACAGATAGGGGGGGTGAATATTGCGGTCATGAATTTCAAACCTTCTTAAACGATCAGGGAATACATCACCAATTAACTACAAGTTACACACCACAACAAAATGGGGTGGCAGAACGGAAAAATAGAACTATAATGGAAATGAGCAGAAGTATGCTAAAGTCAAAGAATTTACGGGAGAGGCTGTTGCATGTGCTGTGTACATACTAAACAGAACCACATAAGGCACCTTAAAGTTTTTGGAAGTTTGGCATACGTTCACAT
This sequence comes from Bidens hawaiensis, assembly GCF_021521415.1. NCBI lineage: Eukaryota > Viridiplantae > Streptophyta > Magnoliopsida > Asterales > Asteraceae > Bidens > Bidens hawaiensis. The sequence goes on from NW_027492879.1 coordinate 280,083, forward strand.
CCCTCAACAAAAAAGAGGAAAATTAGATGATAAAAGAGAAAAAATGGTTTTTGTCGGATATAGAGAAAACAGCAAAGCTTATAGGCTTTATGACCCAACAACTAAGAAAATCATTGTAAGTCGGGATGTTATCTTGACGAAAATAGAACATGGGAGGAAAGCAACAATGAAAGAAAGAATGAAATACCATTTTGGATATCAGAAGACAAGATAGAAAATGCTCCTTCACAAAACACACTTTCTGGTAGGACACAAAACGTAAATGATGATGATCACAATGAACCAGACTCGTCCGAAAGTTTAGCAAATAACAGTCCTTTAATAAGAGAGGAAAATAATCAGCCTCAAACTATTGGAGTCGAGAACACTCTAGATGCCACAGCAAGTGTTAATGATCCACCAATAAAAGAAAAGGCTCTTAAAAACATCTACCGAAGGACGAAACCAATTACCCCTAGACAAGTAACCAGAATATATGAACAATCTGATGAAACAACTCAGAACAATAGAGAGCGATTACACTTTGCTTTATATATTGATAATGACCCACAAAGTTTTGAAGAAGCATATAAGAACGAAAAATGGAGAATAGCAATGGATAGTGAAATAGAATCCATTATCAAAAATAAAACATGGGGCATAGTGGATTTACCATCAGGACATAAATCCATAGGAGTAAAGTGGATCTACAAAACCAAGTACAATGAAAAGGGAGAAGTAGACAAATATAAAGCAAGGTTGGTAGTTAAAGGTTATAAGCAAAATATGGAATTGATTATCAAGAAGTATTTGCTCCTGTCATTCGCTTTGAAACTGTGAGACTAGTCATTGCATTAGCGGCTCAATATGGATGGTACATGCACCAAATGGATGTGAAATCGGCCTTTTTAAATGGAAGTTTAAATGAAAAGGTCTATATAGATCAACCTGAGGGTTATATTAGAAAAGGTCAAGAACACAACGTATGTCTTCTAAACAAAGCCCTATACGGACTAAAACAAGCACCACGTGCTTGGTACAACAGAATCGATGCATACTTTCAAAAACATGGATTCAGCAAATGCACATTCGAACATACGTTGTTTCTAAAATTCAACAACGATGTTAGATTGATAGTTTGTCTATATGTTGATGATTTAATCATAACAAGCAATTCTCTGGAAGAAATATACACTTTTAAAAGGGATATGAAGGCTGAATTTGAAATGACCGACATGGGTATGCTGCACTATTTTTTGGGAATGGAAGTCACACAGCATGAAACTACTATTGGCATCTCACAACAAAAGTATACTCAAAGCATGTTAAAGAGATTTAACATGAGTGATTGCAAATCAGCTATCACACCAATGGAGTATGGACTGAAGTTATCAAAGGATGATCCAGAAGAGTTAATTGATCCCAATCTTTATAGAAGTTTAGTGGGGAGTCTAATGTACCTCACCAACACAAGACCCGATATAATGTATGAGGTTAGTAAAATAAGTCGCTTCATGGAAGAACCCACTAAGACACATTGGGAAGCCGGGAAAAGGATACTACGTTATATAAAAGGAACAGTGAATCATGGAATTATTTACACAAAAGGAAGTGGAAAACTAATCGGGTTTAGTGATAGCGACTATGCGGGAAACCTTGACGATAGCAAAAGCACATCAGGCTGTGCCTTTCACTTAGGGTCAGGGATAATATCATGGCAATCAAAAAAACAAAAGGTAGTAGCACTTTCATCAACCGAAGCAGAATATATAGCATTGTCTCTAGCCGGATGTCAAGCCTTGTGGATTAAAGGAATACTAAAAGAGCTTAGACTCAATGATGAGCAACCCACAACAATGTTCTGTGATAACAAATCTACAATCTGTCTCACTAAAGAACCAACGTACCATGGAAAGAGCAAACATATGCGTATAAAATATCATTTCATTAGAGACTTGGTGAAAAATCAAGACATTGATGTTCAGTTCTGTGCAACCAAGGATCAAATAGCAGATATATTAACCAAAGCACTCCAACCAAAGGACTTTCATCGCTTCAAAGCCTTCATGTGTGTTGCACAAATCATCTAGCTTACGGGAGGATATTAGATTATAATTATAAGCTAGATTATTAGTATTATTTGTATAGTTTATTTATGTAATTATGTAACTCTTGTACTTAGGTTATACCGATTAAATGATTGTTAATCGGATAACCCTAACTTCTCCAAAGTGATTATATATAACCCTACCTGGATACATTTGACGGTTACCAAAGAATACAATAACGATTCTCTTATTATCAAATTCATCTACAATATAATCTATTGATCCAGTTTCTTCAATACTGTTCACTATGATCTTTACAATTTCTGTCATTTTGGAGGTTGAATGGAAATATGTAATCTATTCTTGTGTATCTATAGGGATTTTATCCTGGCACGCATGCACATGCTCTAAACGAGAGTTGGAACCCGCCAGCAGAGGTACCAGCTTGTTTACGTTGTAAGATGAAGGAGATTATTATTGATAATCAAGAAACCGTATCACCAGAACAGTTTGAGTTGATAAGATATCTGTTGAATAGCGCGGATAAGTTGGAGAGTTTGAAAATGAATGCTCGTACAATCAGCACAAAGATGCGTGACCAGGTATTGAACATATACCGTAGCTCCAAATCATGCCGGATTCAATTTGTTTAAACGGATGATAATTCTCAAGGAATCACAACTACAGTTATCTCAGCAGTCATTTTCAATCTTTGCAAACTCGACCTTTTTTTCAGACTTTTTTGTTTCTTGATTGTGCAATTAGTAATCTTGAATTGTTTCTTATAGCTTATACACAGTAAACTGACTTGTGCTGATTTGATGTACCCCCTTTCCGGCCTCCATTTTACATAAATGGTTTGGTCAGTGGTTCATAACATGCACTATGTATCCTTATTAATTTGTGGAGGCTGGAACTCTAGAAGTATTGCATTCACAACTACAACAAACTGAAAAAACTAAGTGTTAACGTGCTGAAAGTAAATCGATTTAAACAGGTTTTGTTCTGGTTTAGCCGTAGACCAGAACCTGAATATATTAATCAGAAAGCATATAATGTTAGAATAAAGACGTTTGAAATTTGGAAAATTTTATAAACAATGGACATATTTTTGAGAAGCCCTTGATGCTCACACGCGTCCTGGATCAATTTTAGTGCATCAACGAAATGATAGACTGGTCAACTTCAGAGTCCTTCCTACGCTTTTTTTTTTCCTTTTAGATGAACGCAGGTATGTAAGTTAATTGCGTGAAGAAAACCTAAACAAATAGGGCTAATAATGGCGATTTGAGAAGAAAATACGAAAACACTATCAACAAGTGAATAGTTCCTTGCTCAACAAATTCACGTACATTTAACTCGGTATGTCTGAGGAGATTTTGTTACAGTAATATGAGCAGATAGATTTTGTATCACATTTTTGCGATAGTTTTCAACATTATCACTAAAATAAGAAACTGCGTAACAAATCCCTTAGTTGTAACTCTACCGCCGTCCACAATAACATCCGTGTAGAGATCGCTTAACAAAATAAGAAAAGATAAAGTAAGCATAGTAGAATGTAATTTGAAAAGAATTCTGTTAGAATGTATCTTTATCTGTAAAACTATATATTCATTGTCCAGATTTTTCTGTATAGTATATTAAGTTAATATGCACCTATCTATATTACCTTCGTTATCCAACTCTCCAGACCCGTCCATATTGCCACTTTTATGAAATTATGCTGTTATCTAGTGCTTGAGCCAGGACACAATCTTCAACGAAGCGGCAAATCTCAGCTAAGTGACGTTGTGAGTTTGTAGACCGTATATATACCTAATAATCATCGGCACGAGGCCTATTGTTTTGACCCGTAGTAAACAAACTGGCAGTACCGGTTCCACATATCATTCACCCATCCGAATTATTTGACATTTTGGGAAATGAGAGTAAAATTCTAAAACTATGACAAGATTAAGTAACTTTAGTTAGTTTCCCCTTATACGATCAGTTTAGTTGAATACTGATTTATACGTTTATGTTTTTCTACCGACACGTTCTTCATGAAGCCCCATCGTTAATTTACCTAATATTAAGGACCTGGTTATGATTATTTAAAGTGACAAGTTGAATATACAAGTGACTGTACGTTTTACCAATTATGAACACCTAGTATTTGTAATGAGATGCATCATTTATCTCTTTTTTAAATGGCTATATTGGTGGCTTTGGTTGTCCAAATAAGTGATATATATGATGTGTAGTGCTCATGGTTAAACCGAGAAAGAAGAGGGTTAAAGATTAAAAGTTGGTAATCAAGATAGTCAAGAAAGATAAGAGATAATGATGGAGTTTGTAGTGATACACATTAGATTTAGAGAAAATATTAATTTTAATTAGTTTATATGGTTTTCTAGTTTGTGTCTAGTTAGAAATTTTGGTGAGCAAGTTAAAGTTTTTGTATAAATAGATGGTTTAAAGTATTGTTTTGTGTGTGGTTTTCGTTCTTAATTATATTGAAAGATTCGTGGTTAGATATCACAAGTTTAATTACCGATGTTGTAGTCTTGCTCGATCCTATTGATTATGACAATTGGTATCAAAGCTAAAGATCAAGTCGGTCAAACGAAAAAAAGGAAAAAAAAAAGAGAGTGATCGAGAAAATAGGTAGAATGAAGCCATATATACCGGGACGGATTCAGTGAAGGCAATGGTTTAGAATTGATCAAGGAAATAGAAACGAAGAAGGTAGGCGAGTTTGTTTGCAGAGATAGGCCATTAGCAGGACCTATACTTAAGTTAGGGAGTCCGCCTCCCCTATGAAAAAAAATAGTATTAATATGGTGTAAAATTCCGGCCAACCCTTTTAAAATTTGACCCCGCCTCATGTGGAATTTCGAGATGACCCCTATGAAAGTTTGAGATCGACCATAATAAATGAAAACTGTTAATAATATAATTGTATAAATGTAATATCAATATTATTTCCAATTAATTTGAGACTATTACCAATTTTAAGTCTAACACCCAACTCAATTATATCTCAACCCAAATTTTAAGCAAGTCCAACTCATTTAAACTCGACCAAATTTTCAGCCCAACACCCAACCCAATTCTAATTTGTTTGAAATGAGATACACGGTTTGAAAACTTGAATGGTTTAACAAGTCTTGTTTAAGAGCATTCTCATCCAACACCCGTGAGGGGGTGTTTTTATAATTTAGAGAGTGATTTAAAGTGTTGTGAGTTAAGATTTTTTTATAGTTTAGAACACGTAGTGATTTTTCTGTATATTTGAAAAGCTACTATTCACCCCCTATAATTTTTTAATATATTTTGAAAGTGGTTGTGAATTAAAGAAAGAGAAATGATAATGATAAATGTATAAAAAATATTATTTAATTGAAAAAGAGAGAGAAAATGTAATGTGTTTTAGTGTAATTTTGAATTTAGGGATAGGGGGTTGGATGGGAATGCTCTAATTGATGGTTCAAATAGAGAAGCACCATTTATTTGCATTGGTGTATCGTTTATTAAATTCGGCTCTCGTATATATTACCCGTCACAAACACAAGCGTTGAAAGATGTTTTTGGCAGTGAATTACGTGAAGTCTGATTTGCGGATGAGTGAAAAAAATTTAAGTGATAGTACGTTGCATTTGTTTATTGAGAAACACATGTTTAAAAATGTTAAAGTAATGGTTAGATTTCAAAAATTGAAAACTCAGAGAGAACTTTAGACATTGTATTTTAATTATGCATTTTTAATAAAACAGTTTTACGTACTTTCTTTGGTTATTGGTATTATGTTTTTTTATGTGACCTAACCCGGCAGGTACAGTTAAATCGGTCCAATAAAAGGTTATATACCAATTTAACCTGACCTGAACAACCCAACCAAACTGAAAAAAATTGTGTATATAACTAAGTATATATCAAAAAAAATTCCGACCCCGTGAGAATTTTTTTTAGAAGAAATTATAGCAAACAACAACCTCAAAAGTCAAAGGCCATCATTGAAAAAAGAAAAGTCAGATAAAACTAAGCAGCCAAGGTAGAGAGTTAAAGCTAGTAGGTGAAGAATAAAACCTACCGCTTCTATAAATTTGTTGGAAAATAATGAGGAACAAGCACATAGGAGGAGACGAATGTAACGACTGTAGGAAAAAACAAAGAATTGTGATTTGTCAGAGTAAGTTTCCGAGAAGAGGGAGTAGTTGGCCGCTGTCCGACAGAAGGTGTGTTAAATGTGATTGCCCAGCAATCAATTGAAAAAATAAGGAGAACGGAGCCCAGCAGTGTAGCATTCGATTTAGGGAGTGATTTAGGGTGTTGTGAGTTAAGATTTTTTATATTTTAAAACACGTAATGATTTTTCTGTATATTTGAAAAGCTACTATTCACCCGTATAATTTTTTAATATATTTTGAAAGTGGTTGTGAATTAAAGAAAGAGAAATGATAATGATAAATGTATAAAAAAGTATTATTTAATTGAAAAAAAGAGAGAAAATGTAATGTGTTTAATTGTAATTTTGAATTTAGGGATAGGGGGTTGGATGAGAATGCTCTAACTGATGGTTCAAATAGAGAAGCACCATTCATTTGCATTGGTATATCGTTTATAAAAGTAAGCTCTCGTATATATATAACCGTCACAAACACAAGCGTTGAAAGATGTTTTTCGGCAGTGAATTACGTGAAGTCTGATTTGCGGATGAGTGAAAAAATTTAAGTGATAGTACGTTGTATTTGTTTATTGAGAAACACATGTTTAAAAATGTTAAAGTAGATAATGTGATAGTTAGATTTCAAAAATTGAAAACTCAGAGAGAACTTTAGACATTGTATTTTAATTATGCATTTTTAATAAAACAGTTTTACGTACTTTCTTTGGTTTTTGATATTATGTTTTTTTATGTGACCTAACCCGGCCGGTACAGTTAAATCGGTCCAATAAAATGTTATATACCAATTTAACCTGATCTGAACAGCCCAACCAAATTGAAAAAAATTGTGTATATAACTAAGTATATATCAAAAAAAATTCCGACCCGTGAGAATTTTTTTTTAAGAAGAAATTATAGCAAACAACAACCTCAAAAGTCAAAGGCCATCATTGAGAAAAGAAAAGATAGATAAAACTAAGCAGCTAGGTAGAGAGTTAAAGCTAGTAGGTGAAGAATAAAACCTACCGCTTCTATAATTTGTTGGAAAATAATGAGGAAACAAGCACATAGGAGGAGACGAATGTAACGACTAAAGGAAAAAACAAAGAATTGTGATTTGTCATAGTAAGTTTCCGAGAAGAGGGAGTAGTTGGCCGCTGTTCGACAGAAGGTGTGTTAAATGTGATTGCCCAGCAATCAATTGAAAAAATAAGGAGAACAAACCCAGTAGTGAAGCATTCGAAGAAAAGCATAGGACGATGGATCGTATATGTATGAACAACCAAGAAGAAGATGAAGAAGGAACATGGTCTATCTGTGTGATTTGTTGAAAATAAACCACTTAAATTTGTATGATTCGTTGAAAGAAGAAGAAGCAACGTAATCTCCCAGTAGCATGTGTGTCCGTATTGTTGTTTGAGAATGTGTTGGCACCGGCGTACCAATGCCGTCACGAATGTACTCATCTCGAGTACGGAACAAAACTTTCGAGTAATTGTCATTTTAGGAAAGTTTAGCGCAGTCATTAAAACTAGGTCTAAAACATGATGCTGTTAAGCCTAAGTTTGGTTAACAGTGCATTAAACCTCAAATGGGGTTAAATGTTGATAAGCGGAAACTGCGCGCTATCACCGGTTTCTATAAAGTGTGAGTACTCTTGGCAACTCCCCAATGTTACTATCTTTTGGTTGGAATACATGCAAATGGTTTATGCGAGTCTATGTACTTTTTGAGTAAATTAAATGGTGTTTGTGCGACACAATATATATTGTTGAGATCGAACACTTGCTATTCATTAAGTTGTTTAACGTAGGATAGAAATATAGTCATAGTGTAGTACTGTCATTTGGCATGTCGTCGGGTGCCTATGATAAAAGAATTTTAACAAGATACATCTCTGTAAAGGATGAGAATTGATTTAATGGTATCATGTGTTAGGAATTTACATGATAACGGTTAATGATCACCTTGAAGTCTTTGGAAATCTAGACACTCAAGGACGTATATTTTTCGCTACATTTTTCCCCACAGGAGTTCGATATCAACCATACAAAATGTCAAATAAACTTAGGACCATAGAGTATTTTTAACAGAGGCAGACGGGCATCGCCCTCTCTCGTCCACGAATGCCCGCCCTCCCTTCTCAACCGTCAGTTCTTGTACAAACCAAAGGCCCCCACTCAAATTCCACAACGCACATATCCAGCTCTTCTTTATCCACAAGCTCGCCACTTTTCTTCCATTTAAGCAGACAAAGATTGTGAATAAATCATCAGAGAAGAAGTCAAAATAATCCGGTATAGGATGAACAGTGTAATTATGTTATGCACTTATGCAATACAACCCTCTAGTTCAAAAGAAAATTCGATATGCTAACATTAACTAATTTCGAAGTACATTTTATATATCTTTACTTATTATTTTCTAAAGTTAACAACAAAAACATAACACGACCATAGTGATCCTTGTTTATCTTTCTCACAAGTCCTGGAGCACAACATGTGCTTACCCTTTTTCCTTTCAATACTTTTCTAACCCCTGAGAGGCAATGGAGATTTTTAATAGGGTTCAACGGGTCGCTCCTAGTATATTTTCATCTCTAAGACCCAAACAATTTTTTTAGTATGATGGTGTTGCCATTTAAAATGGGGTTGCGGATTGTAATCATTTGAACATGAAATTAAATAATGTAAAAAGCCAAAAAGTAAAAAATCAATAACAAATAAAGAAAAAAATTAATGCTCAAAACTTGGCTTAAATGTTACTAACAAACAGTGTGATAAGAGAAATATGGTGTAATATTATTATACCATATATAACGAGAATTAATCCGGTCACCTCCTGAGTTCAGAAATTAAAACCTCTGTGATTCCATAATTTCATCTGCACCTAAAACCCCCAATTCAGAATTTCTGCAAATTGTTTCAGTTTTCAATAGATTTGAACCATCTTTCTTAGTTCTGCAATAAACCATGAATTCACACTCAAACAGAGCTATGGTGAAAGCTGATTTAATAAGCAGATTGCATGACGCGCTGCTTATTCAAATCCTGTCACTTATTCCATTACCAGATGCACAACGAACACGAATTCTGTCAAAAAGGTGGAAGAACCTGTGGGCACTTCTCCCCATTCTTCATCTCGTGATGCCTTTCTGCTGGACGGCAGAAGAAATCAACAGGTTTCATGACTTGGTCGATCAAGCCCTTGATCTTCCTGGCAATATACCGATCCAAAGGTTTTATCTCTACTGTTCAAAGAACTGTAGTTATGACCGTGTTAGTGGTTGGCTTCGTAAAGTTGTCCAGTGTAAGGTTCAAGAGCTTGAGCTCAGGTTTCCTGCGGATAGATTTGCTTTTAGATTATGCTGGGATTTGTTTAAGACTTGCACTACTCTAGTCAGTTTAACTTTGCGTGGCGAATTTGTGCTAAATGTGCCTCATGAAGCCGAGATGTTGTTTCCATATTTAAAGACTCTCAATCTAATATATATTGTTTATTGTTGCATTAAATGTTTTAAGAATCTGATTTGAGGTGTCCGGTTTTGGAAGAGTTGTTTGTGGAGAGACAATTGTTAAACGGTCTGTTTGATAACATGGATACATTTGAGGTCATATCGACATCTCTGAAGACATTAAGGATATCATTTGCGTTGTGTGTTAATGAGAATCTTAGGGTTGCTATCAGTGCCCCTAATTTGGAATACCTTAGAGTATTGGACTTTATGTCATCACACTACTCTTTGACCAAGCCTTCGGCGCTTACCGAAGCTCACATCAACGTAGAACAAGCTTATCCTGGTCCTCAAATCGTTAGGTGCCTCACGTCTGTCAAAATCCTGACACTAAATCATAGGACTTTAATGGTATGTTTATTCATTCATATTCAAAGTTTGATCCATGTAAGATATTTAGTTGGTTATTCAAACTGTAAACCGTAATGGCTGATTAAATCGCTCATTTAAGTTTCCTTGAAATAAAACATGCAATTGTTAGTTTCAAGGGGGTGATGAGCGCTTGAGTCTCTTGCTAGACTGGTTTTTCGCCGTCAACCCCCTTGAAGGCGACCTTTCCAACGCAAGTTGTGTTTTCATAGGGAATTACTATAACGCTTTCTCACGGTTACAAAAAAAAAAGGAAACAGTCAAATAAACTTTTGATGCAAGCAAGAACTAATACTGAAATAATTATGAAAAAAAGATAGAAACTTTGGATTCAGATGTTGATGCTTACTGTTTCGTTTTTGCAGTCTCTGTCCCAATTTTATGGTGTTTACATCCCCAAATTCCCTAAAGTGGTTAAGTTTGTGATTGAAATCAAAGCTAGTTCAGGCTGGAGAGTGCTTCTGGTCCTCTTAAATAAAATGCCTAATCTTGAGGATATTACCTTTTCAGATGTAAGTTTACGTGTCCCAAATACTCTCTAAGTTACAAAGCTTAGTCATTAACTTATGAATATATGTTCTGTTCACTATGATCTTTACAATTGCTGTCATTTGGAGGTTGAATGGAAATATGTAATCTATTCTTGTGTTCATCTATAGGGATTTTATCCTGGCACGCATGCACGTGCTTTAAACGAGAGCTGGAACCCGCCAGCAGAGGTACCGGCTTGTTTACGTTGTAAGATGAAGGAGATTATTATTGATAATCAAGAAACCGTATCACCAGAACAGTTTGAGTTGATAAGATATCTGTTGAATAGTGCGGATAAATTGGAGAGTTTGACAATGAATGCTCGTACAATCAACACAAAGATGCGTGAGCAGGTATTGAACTTATACCGTAGCTCCAAATCATGCCGGATTCAATTTGTTTAAACGGATGGTAATTCTCAAGGAATCACAACCACAGTTATCTCAGCGGTCATTTTCAATCTTTGCAAACTCGACTTTTTTTTTCAGACTTTTTTGTTTATTGATTTGTACAATTAGTAATCTTGAATTGTTTTATACACAGTAAACCGACTTGTGCTGATTTGATGTACCCCTTTTCCGACCTCCATTTTACATAAATGGTTTGGTCAGTGGTTCATAACATGCACTATGTATCATTATTAATTTGTGGAGGCTGAAACTCTAGAAGTATTGCAGTCACAGCTACAACAAACTGAAAAAACTAAATGCTAACGTGCTAAAAGTAAATTGATATAAACAGGTTTTGTCCTGTCTTAGACGTAGAACAGAACTTGAATATATTAATTAGAAAGCATATAATGTTAAAATAAAGACGTTTGAAATTTGGAAAATTTTATAAACAATGGACATATTTTTGAGAAGCCCTTGATGCTCACACGCCTCCTGGATCAATTTTAGTGCATCAACGAATTGTTAGACTGGTCAACTTTAGATTTTGTATGAGCAGATAGATTTTGTACAGTAATATGAGCAGATAGATTTTGTACATTTAACTCGGTATGTCTGAGGAGATTTTGTTACAGTAATATGAGCAGATAGATTTTGTATCACATTTTTGCTATAGTTTTCAACATTATCACTAAAATAAGAAACTGCGTAACAAATCCCTTAGTTGTAACTCTACCGCCATCCACAATAACATCCGTGTAGAGATCGCTTAACAAAATTAGAAAAGATAAAGTAAGCATAGTAGAATTTAGGAATATATTAGATATGATTGTAAATAGCTGATGGGAGATCTAAAATCCTTTCAAATTTGCATATAGTTAATGTAATTTGAAACGAATTATGTTAGAACGGATCTATATCTGTAAAATTATATATTCATTGTCTAGATTTTTCTGTATAGTATATTAGGTTAATATGCACCTATTGGTATTACCTAGTAATCAAACTCTCCAGACCCGTCCGTATTGCCACTTTTATCAAATTATGCTGTAATCTAGTTCTTGAGGCCGGATACAATCTTCAACGAAGCGGCAGATCTCAGCTAAGTGATGCTGTGAATTTGCAGACCGTATATATACGTATTAATCATCGGCATGAGGCCTATTGTTTTGACCCGTAGTAAACAAACTGGCAGTATTGGTTCCTAGACATATCATTCGCCCATCTGGATTATTTGACATTTTGGGAAATGAGAGTAAAATTCTAAAACTATGACAAGATTAAGTAACTTTAGTTAGTTTCCCCTTATATGATCAGTTTAATTGAATATTGATTTAAACGCTTATGTTTTACTACCGACTCGTTCTTCATGAATCCCAATCGTTAATTTACCAAATATCTAGGGCCTGGTTAAGATTATTTAAAGTGACAACTTGAATATACAAGTGATTGTACGTTTTATCAATTATGAACACCTAGTATGTGTAATAAGATGCATCATTTACCGCTTTATTTGTGATAAAATGGATATATATTGGTGGTTTTGGTTGTCCAAATAAGTGATATATATATGATGTGTAGTGCTCATAGTTAAACCGAGAAAGAAGAGGGTTAAAGATTAAAAGTTGGTAATCAAGATAATCAAGAATGATAAGAGATAATGATGGAGTTTTTAGTGATACACATTAATTTTAGAGATAGTATTAATTTTAATTAGTTTATATGGTTTTCTAGTTTGTGTCTAGTTAGAAATTTTTGTGAGCAAGTTAAAGTTTTAGTATAAACAGATGGTTTAAAGTATTGTTTTGTGTGTGATTTTCGTTCTTAATTATATTGAAAGAGTCGTGGTTAGATATCACAAATTTAATTACTGATGTTGTTGTCTTGCTCGATCCTATTAATTCTAATAATTGGTATCAAAGCTAAAGATCAAGTCGGTCAAACGAAAAAAAAGGGAAAAAAAAGAGATTGATCGAGCAAGTTGGTAGAACGAAGCCATACCGGGGACAGATTCAGTGAAGGCGATGGTTTAGAATTGATCAAGGAAATAGAAGCGAAGAAGGTACGTGAGTTTGTTTAACGAGAAGGACCATTAGCAGGACCTACACTTAAGTTAGAGGGTCCGCCGTCCCCTATGAAAAAAATAGTATTAATATGGTGTAGATATTCCGGCCAACCCTTTTAAAAATTTGACCCGCCTCATGTGGAATTTTGAGATGACCCCTATGAAAGTTTGGGATCGACCATAATAAATGAAAACTTTTACAAATATAATTATATAAATGTAATATCAATATTTTCAATTTTAAGTCTAACACCTAACCCCATTTTTAAGCAAATTCAACTTATTTAAACTTTACCCAATTTTCAGCCCAACACCCAACCCAATTCTAATTTGTTTGAAAAGGGGTAAACTATTTGTAAACTTGAATGGTTTAACTAGTCTTGTTTAATTGATGGTTCCAACAGAGAAACACCATTCAATTGCATTGGTGTATCGTTTATTAAAGTCAGCTCTCGTATTACCTGTCACAAACACAAGCATTGAAAGATGTTTTTCAGCAATGAATTACGTGAAATCTGATTTGCGGATGAGTGATGAAAATTTAAATGATAGTTCGTTGTATTTGTTTATTAAGAAACACTTGTTTAAAAATGTTAAAGCATATATTGTAATGGTTAAATTGAAAATGCATAGAGAACTTCAGACATATTGTATTTTAATTATGCATTTTTAATTAAAACAGTTTTACATACTTCTGAGGTTTGGTTACCTGATATTTTGTTTTTTTTATATGCCCGGCCTGCCCAGAACAGTCAAATCAGACCAATAAAAAGTTATATATGTGAAGTGTGAAGCATTCGAAGAAAAGCATAAGAAGAAGATGAAGACAGTCGTATATATGTGAAGTGTGAACGATCAAGACAGAGACGTTCGTATCTATGTGCACCATCTGGAAGAAGAAGCATGGTCTATCTGTGTAATTTGTTGGAAAAAAAACAACTTAAATTGTATGATTCGCTGAAAGAAGAAGAAGCAACGTAATCTCCTAGTAGCGTGTGTGTCCGTATTGTTGTTTGAGAATGTGTCGGCACGGGCGTACCAACGCCGTCACGAATGTACTCATCTCCTGGATGGAACAAAACTTTCGAGTTAATTGTCATTTTTCGAAAGTTTAGCACAATCATTAATCATTAAAACCAGGTTGACAGTGCATTAACCTTCAAATGGGGTTACTTGTTGATAAGTGGAAACTGCGCTCTATCACGTACATTTAACTCGGTATGTCGGAGGAGATTTTGTTACAGTAATATGAGCAGATAGATTTTGTATCACATTTTTGCTATAGTTTTCAACATTATCACTAAAATAAGAAACTGCGTAACAAATCCCTTAGTTGTAACTCTACCGCCATCCACAATAACATCCGTGTAGAGATCGCTTAACAAAATTAGAAAAGATAAAGTAAGCATAGTAGAATTTAGGAATATATTAGATATGATTGTAAATAGCTGATGGGAGATCTAAAATCCTTTCAAATTTGCATATAGTTAATGTAATTTGAAACGAATTATGTTAGAACGGATCTATATCTGTAAAATTATATATTCATTTTCTAGATTTTTCTGTATAGTATATTAGGTATGTTGGTATGTTGCTTCGATGAGGGCTTCATGATTGATCGATTAAAACGCAGCAGTAATATAACAATATTGATATAGTGAATGGAACAAGAAAACAAACTGATGTAAAGATAATATTATTAATCATAGAATACACGTACATCAATTCTTTACATTGACTACATATATATACATGTTGATAAGAACGGTTTATTAACTGTTTCCCTGACCGTTCTTCTCAACTGTTTGACAACGTTCAACAATACATAACGTAAACCTAAAATACATACTTACTGGGCTATAGGCCCATTACACATTAAATACAAACATAGGCTTTTAAATATATGTTCAGCCCATTTAACACATAAACTAAATACTTTGACCCAATAGCAAATAAACGTAAATATATTTGAGCAGCCTCAAAGTTTAATTTGATCAAGAGATTACAATCTCAACAAAGTTCGATATCAACCATACGAATTTCTAAATAAACTTAGGGCCATAGAGTATCTTTAACAGAGGGAGACGGGTGCCACCCACTCTCCTCCAGGAATGCCCTCCCTCCCTTCTCAACCGTCAATTCTTGTACAAACCAAGGGCCTCCAGTACATATCCAGCGTTTCGTTATCCACAAGCTTGCCACTTTTCTTCGATTTATGAAGGAAAAGATAGTGAACAAATCATCAGAGAGGAATTCAACGAAGACGGAGAAAAGTGAGCAGCCTTCGATTGTCTGGACTCTTCATTATTATCACACATTCAAAATAACCTGGTATAGGATGAACTGTGTAATTATGTTATGCAATACAACCCTCTAGTTCAAAAGAAAAAACGATATGCTAACATTAACTAATTTAGATATACTTTTTTATATATCTTTACTTATTATTTTCTAAAATTAACAACAAAAGCATAACACCACCATAGTGATCCTTGTTTCTCTTTCTCACAAATCCTGGAGCACAAACTAGGATAGTAAAGCCGCTATTCGGCTTAAGTTTCTGTTCAGCTCGAAATATTCAACTTGAGTTAGATCATGACTCAAGTCGTGAAGCCTCAAACTATCAGCATACAAAGAAAATTAATGACTAAATGTTTTTTATCGAGCCAATAAAAAAATAAAAATAAATAAAATCCTTCTTCGGCTACTAATTAATTCCATATAAGTGCCAAACAGCTAGTGTAATATGCCCTAAATCTTATGAGCAATATGATATGATATTATTATATCATATGAATAGAAATGAAGCAGATTACTATAATATGACACAATATTATTATATCATATATGTATAGAATTGTATCAGATTACTGGATTCAGTCACCTCTTGAGTTCTTACAGAAATAAAAACCTCTGTGATTCCATTATTTCGCCTGCACCTAAAACCCCCAATTTAGAATTCCTGCAAATTGTTTCAATTTTCAATCAGTTTGAACAATCGTTCGCACTTCTGCAACAAACCATGAATTTAAGATCAAAAAAAGCTCCGATGAAAGGTGATATAATAAGCACATTTCATGACGCGGTGCTTATTCATATCCTGTCTTTTCTTCCATTACCTGACGCACACAGAACACGCGTTTTTTCCGGCAGGTGGAAGAATCTGTGGGCACTTCTCCCCGTTCTTCATATCGTTATGCCCTTTTGTTGGACGGATGAAGAAGTCAACAGGTTTCATGACTCGGTCGATCAAACCCTTGATCTTTGTGGCGGTATGCCGATCCAAAGGTTTTATCTCTACTGTTCTGAAAATTGTAGTTATGATCGTGTTTATGGTTGGCTTCGTAAAGTTGTTCAGTGTAAGGTTCAAGAGCTTGAGCTTAGGTTTCCTGCTGATAGATTTATTGTTAGGTTTTGCTGGGATTTGTTAAGACGTGCACCACTCTAGTTAGTTTAACTTCGGGCGGAGAATTCGTGTTAATTGTGCCTCATGAAGCAGAGATTTTGTTTCCGTGTTTAAAAACAATAAATCTTATATCTATTGTTTATTGCTGCAACAAATGTTTTAAGAATCTGATTTGTGCGTGTCCGGTTCTAGAAGAGTTGTTTGTGGAGAGACAGCTGTTAAACGGTCAGTTTGATGACATGCATGTGTTTGAGGTGCTTTCTCCATCTCTGAAAAGATTAAGGTTATTATTTGCACTGAGTGATGTTACTGGGAATTTTAGGGTGGTGATCGATGCGCCTAATCTGGAATACCTTAAAATTTTGGATTATATTCCATCAAACTACTCTTTAGCCAACGCTTTGAAGCTTACTGAAGCTCATGTCAACATAAGTCGAGCTCGACCTGCTACTCAATTCGTTCAACATCTCTCATCTGTTAAAACTTTGACATTAACTCATATGACTTTGATGGTATGTTTATTCATTTATCTTGGAAGTTTGATCCATTTAAGATATTCTGTTGGTTATTCAAAAATTAAACTTTTAACTGCTGATGAAATTGTGCATGTAAAGTTATAATTATTTTTTAAAAATATTTTAACATGATATCGTTAAGTTTCATGGGTGGGTGAAACGGTAAGCGCTTAAGTCTCTGCTAGACTGTTTATTTTTTTTTTTTTTTTGTCATCAACCCCCTTGAAGGTGGCATGTCCAAACCAAGTTGTGTTTTAACTGAGTATGTTGGATCAGGCCCACTTCACACACACAAACACACACTCAAACTCACGATTTTGTTTAAGTGAATATACAGAAAAAATGAAAGGCTTCTCTATTAATAAAGTGGGGTACTTCTATATAAAATAATCCTACACCTATTTATAGCAAATACATAATTGTCACGTCCTAAATTAAATAACTTAATATCAGCTAACAAACTACACGATCTAGTCCATGATTTCCTGATTGGTCTTCATAATTCCCACTTTTGCCTCCTATTTAATTGGTCAATCCTAGACCATTTCTTCAGTTACTTTAGACCCATTTAACTGCTGGCCCGACTTGACCCGTAACCGACCCGAAACATCAAGATTATACCCAACAGAGTATTGGTGGGTCTTTAAGATTACTGTTTATGGTTACCCAAAAACGGAAACAGTCAAATAAATTTGAAAAAAAAGATAAAAACTTTGGATTCACATAGTGATGCTTACTGTTTGGTTTATGCAGGCTCTTTCCAAACTCCATGGTTTTAACATCCCCACCCTAAGCTGGTTAAGTTTGTGATTGGGATCAAAGCTACTTTAGGCTGGAGAATACTTCCGTTCCTCTTAAATAATATGCCTAATCTTGAGCATATTACCTTTTCAGATGTAAGTTTACGCATCCCAATTCCCAATTACTTCCTTAATTACAAAGCTAACTCATTGGCTTTTAAATATCGGTTCTATTGTTCATTATGATCCTTATAATTTCTGCCATGTTAGAGGTTGAATGGAAACATGTAACATTTTCTTTGTGCTCATCCGATCTTTAGGTGTTTGTACCTTGCACGGATGCGCAAGGCTTAAACATGAGGTGGAACCAGCCAGCGGAGGCACCAGCTTGTTTATGCTTTAAGATAAAGGAAATTATAATTGATAATCAGGAAGCTATATCACCACAACAGTTTAAGTTATTGAGGTATCTTTTGAAGTACGCAAGTAATTTGGAGATTTTGACAATGAATGCTCATACAATCGACACAAGGAAGCGTGAACAGGTATTGAAGATACCCCGTGGTTCCAAATCATGCCGGATTCAGTTTGTTTAAACGGATGGTATTCTCCAAAGAATTCAAATTTAAAGTCATCTCAGTGATCATATTGAATCTTAGCAAACTTGACTCTTTTTTTTCAACTTTTTTGTTTCTTGATTTGTATAATTGGTAATTTTGCCTAGTTGATGCTCTTATGGCTTATACATAGGAATCAGACTTGTGGTATATCCATGTTGGGTTGTTTTAATGTACCTCCCGTTTTGGACCAGCAGTAGACATAGATGGTTCATTTAGGTGCAGTGTGTATTTGCGTCCGCCGTATATGTCTATCATGTATATTTAGTGGTGGTTGGAAAGTATTGCATTCACAACCGAAACATAGTGGAAAATAAAATGTTACCACACTAAAAAAGTGAATAGATTTACACAGTGTTGTTCCTAGTTTATACCCTATAAGTACGTATACGAGTGTACATTAATTAAAAAGCATACTGGGTTAATTAAAATGAAGAATTTTTAAATTTGGAAATTTTCAAAAAAGTATGGACATATTTTTGAGAAGCCGTCGATGCTAACAAGTAGTGTCCTGGATCAGTTTTAGCGCATCAACGGAATGATACATCAGAACATCTGTCAAACATCAGGGTTCTTCCTAAGATTTATTTCCATTTTACATGAACATACTCATGAGAATTAAATGTTTCAAGAAAACCTATACAAATAGAGCTAATAACTAAGACGGTTTGTGAAGAAAAACGAAAATATCATCAACAAGTAAATACTACTACCCAGTTTCTTGCTCAACAAATCTGCAAACACATGTAGTTAGGTATGTTTGAAGAGATTATGATACAGTAATAAGATCAGATAGATTTTGTATCACGTTTTTGCAATAGCTTTCAACATCATCACCAGAATTAGAAGTTGTGTAACAATTCCTTTAGTCGTAACACTACTGCCCCTCACAGGGAGATCCGTGTAGAAATCCCTTCACAAAATAAGAAAAGATAAAATATAAGCATAGTCGACTTAGGAAAATATTAGATATGATTTTAAATAGGTAATGGGAAATCTACAATCCTTTTAAATTTGCATTTATATAGTTTATGTAATTCGTCCGAATCTCAAAAAAAGACAAGGATCCCATTAGTATGGTACTATATATATAGAGGTAGGGTACCAAAAAGACCCAAATACCCTTAAGTACCATCCGCGGGTCACAGGGATTCTCCTCATAAACCACCCGCGGGACATACACATCACCCGCATAACGATTCATCATAGAATACGTGCGGGAGGATCTTGACACCCTCAGGAGTCATTCGCAGGACAATGTTCCCACCCGCGAAAGTGACCAAGAGGCAACGTCATAAGCCAGCTGTATGTAACCAACTTCCTTCTAGAAGATCTACCAAGATCCTTTCTTGGAGAATACGTGATCCATCAGCCAATAGGAGAAGGACACGTGGTCAGGTTATTATAACCGTGCACATGGCCATAATTCTGTTTGTTAAACCGGCACGTTTTATTATTTGATGTGATTCGGTTAATCATACTTATACTCACATGTTACAAATTTCGTATGTAATAGTTTTTCTCACCTAAAGTTATTTAATGATATTAATCATTACTAATATGTATATAAATATAAATTATAACACTCATGATTTTTCTTTATTCAAATATCACATAAATAACCTTATTGATGCATAACCAAAGTACATCATTTTAATATAGTTATGTCACATTTATTTTTGTCACATTTATTTTTAACTAAAGTTAGCAATTTTAAAAAGATGAAAAAATATCTTCCTACATTATTCAAATTTTGGTCAAACCTCCTCCCCCAAATCACTATCCTAATCATTTTTATCATTAAAACATTTTAAAGAATAACCTCCTTATTTTAGTATAAATAAGAACTCACTCCCACTCCTTTCATTCTTGTACCACTATTTGACAAGTTCAAGAGATTATTTTTTTTCCATTTCAAAAGTAGGATTCTAATTATTCAAGTCTTCTTCATCTTATTTCTATTTATTTTAAGTTAATCAAATGGTCACATGACCATAACAAAATCATGTCTAGGAATCCACATAATTCATACACCATGGTGTATAGGGCGGATGAGACAAAGAACACAATGAGAGGATCGATTACACGAATGTCACACTTGAAACATTCTTACATCTTTATTTATCTGTTTTGAATCTTTATTTTTTATTCAAATGACACACGGATTTTTGATGATATATGATCATAAATGTTATATATTGTATAAAAAAAAGTTCATAATTTTATTTCATCAAAATCCTTTTCAAAATCGTTTAAATATTGCTTTTAGCAATATTTCAGATATTAGATATAGCTGTTAAAGAAAGAGGAATATCTTATTCATAACAAACTGAAAAAGTGCAATACCAAATTCTATGATGTACTTCATTGAAATATGGTTCTAAAAACTATTTTTACGCATTTTCATTCATTCGTATGAATTTGCAATCAATATTTTATAAACAGTGCGCAGATTCATACCTTCTGATTTGCATGGCTGTTTTGGCCTATTTATGTTACGAATTTGTAAAACATTTTCAAATGAAAGTTGTTCAAAACATTCTAATTTAGTAGACTAGAAAGTTTTGCTTTAAAATAAAATTGTTTGATATTTTAAATACCGTAAACAAAACAGAACAGTTTTGAAACTGTTCAAAAACTGCTTTTGTATTTCATCTTCCTTTTTGATATTTTCCTTGTATTTATATATTATTTATTCATTTGATTTAGTATTCTTTAAACTTTACAATCCCCTTAGTTTTTAATTATTATATTGTTTTTATTTATAGTTCGTGAGGATTGATCGTTCATTTTCTTTAACGCACTCTCGGTTGTCATTTCAAGTTTGGCTTTAATCTCAAAGGTGAGTTTCTCACACCCCATTTTTATTCTTTTACTACTTTTAGGGGTAGCATATATATCCTATCAACATTACAATTTCGTTTATTCATTATTTACAAACTACAATTCGTTACATGGACTTGTGTGTTTATTTGCTTACTTGTTCAAATATTACGTGCTCATGGTTTCCTAATTAAGTATGATCATACGCCCCTCTATGCACTCAGGACCTCGATGTTATGAGTGGAATAGGGACCCCCGATCCGAGTGCGTTGGTTATTACCAATGGAAAAGACACTTACTTGCGCTATTATCCAAGTACGTTGGTGCACAATCCCAACTGGAAAGGACCTTACTTGCTCATTTACGCTTGTTCATGGAATTGTAGATTTTTATGTATTTATATCAAAATTTGTGTGACTCACGAACTATTCATTTAATTGACATTATTTTATATGTATGCTGCAGGTACACTTATTAGAGGATGAAATGACGAAGACATTATAACTTAGGGTATTTTAAATAAATGGACAAGTTGTTAAATTGTTATTGTATTTTCCTTGTATTTCTTGCTACAAACTTGTGTACTTGACGTTTAAATTAATTAATGATAAGATTGTCATTTAATAGTGTCACATGTGTTTTTAGAAATCTGTACGTCACACTTAGACGTTTACATTTAAGCCCGGGTGATTTAGCTTGACCCCAAATTAATAGCTACTTAATTAATTAATCAATTAACTAAGTACCTTTTTGGTAACAAAATACATCTAAGTTATAGTAGTAATAATTATAAATTTTCCATTGTTTATGTAAACTATTGATTTGCATACACATAATCAATTATCATGATTAATTTCTTGATTAATATCATTTCTCAAATGATCAACCACCATTACAAGAAGTATTATGTAGGTCCCAAAACGAACACCGAACGGTTTTGCTCTCGATAAACGTGTCGAGACGGGTGCGGTAAATCAAACGACCGAACAAAAGATAATATAAAGATAGAATATAATGGACGATCTCGTTGTTGGCTAAAAGATTGATAGATTAAAACAAAGAACCGACCCACCCAAGGTGAGCTCCCCTTGGGTGGTGCTTTACAACATACTAACACATTAAAATAGAAAACAAGTCTCCAATTTATAGCTAAACACAAATAAACTAGAAGATCTCCCGTTAAAGCTAAATGCGTATTCCCGAAGCTCTCGTTTCGTGTCCGGTTTTCTCGTCGGCTTTAATTATTTCCTTGACCATAATATAATTAACGATTTTCGTAATTTGATATCGCAAGCCACACTTTTTGGCTTTACATATTATATATGTATATATATATGAACATTTGATATAGGTAATTAAGAATGTTATAAGTAATTTAAAAGTTTTACATCATTTGATCAATATATAGCATAACACTTTGTGCATTCACTTTGAATGAACCAAACTTTTTTAAGAAGTAAAATTGTCTTGTGTAAAAACTATTAATTAATATACATTAATTATTTATGAATGTTTAATTCACTATATTAAGTACATATAATACACATTTAATAATAATAATAATAATACACAAATATAATAAAAGTTTAAGACAAGTCGAGTTAGATTTAACTCTTATGAATCTGTCGAAAAGCATGGGCCACATACAAGTATATATATGGTGAAGATCATAAAAGAACTTTTTTAAATTGAGAACCTTTAAGAAACGTTTTGAATTGAACTACTAATTTACAATTAAGCAATTTGTTTTGAACTTATACATATGTGTATAAAGAAAAACATGTGTGCGTATATATATATATATATATATATATATTTACACACATACACATACGGCTTTAAGTTGGAAAACAAGTATTATACATATATGTATAAATAAATAAAAATAATAAATTATGTGATATAGGAAAATGATTCTTAATAGTAACAAAATAAAAAATCGCCATTATGATCCTCATTCTCTTTCTCATTTCAATTTTTTTGTCTTATAATCGAAGATCCCGAACTAGTATGTATATAAACTATCAATTTACGAGAAAATGTGTTTAGAGAAGCAACAGGTACTTATCCTTTTCTCTTTCAATACTTTTAGCCCTTGAGAGGCTATGAAGTTTTTTAATACGGTTCAATGGTCGTGCCTAGTATATTCATCTCTAAGACCCAAAACATTTTTTTAGTATGATGGTGTTGCCATTTAAAGTGGGTTGCGGATTGTAATTATTTGAACAAGAAATTAAATAATGTTAAAAGCCAAAAAAAAAGAAGAAGAAAAAAATTCAATAACAAATAAAGAAAAAAAATCATGCTCAGAACTTGGCTTAAATGTTACTAACAAACGGTGTGAAGAGAAAATGGTGTAATATTATTATACCATATATGTTAAGATTTGAATCAGATTACGAGAATCCGGTCACCTCCGGAGTTCAGAAATTAAAACCTCTGTGATTCCATAATTTCATCTGCACCTAAAACCCCCAATTCAGAATTTCTGCAAATTGTTTCAGTATTCAATAGATTTGAACCATCGTTCTTAGTTCTTCAACAAACCATGAATTCCCACTCAAACAGAGCTATGGTGAAAGCTGATTTAATAAGCAGATTGCATGACGCGCTGCTTATTCAAATCCTGTCTCTTCTTCCATTACCAGATGCACAGCGAACACGAATTCTGTCAAAAAGGTGGAAGAACCTGTGGGCACTTCTCCCCATTCTTCATCTAGTGATGCCCTTCTGCTTGACGGCAGAAGAAATCAACAGGTTTCATGACTTAGTCGATCAAGCCCTTGATCTTTGTGGCAATATGCCGATCCAAAGGTTTTATCTCTACTGTTCTAAGAACTGTAGTTATGACCGTGTTAGTGGTTGGCTTCGTAAAGTTGTCCAGTGTAAGGTTCAAGAGCTTGAGCTCAGGTTTCCTGCGGACAGATTTACGGTTAGACTTTGCTGGGATTTGTTTAAGACTTGCACTACTCTAGTCAGTTTAACTTTGCGTGGCGAATTTGTGCTAAATGTGCCTCATGAAGCCGAGATGTTGTTTCCATGTTTAAAGACGCTCAATCTAATATCTATTGTTTATTGTTGCAATAAATGTTTTAAGAATCTGATTTGCGGGTGTCCGGTTTTGGAAGAGTTGTTTGTGGAGAGACAATTGTTAAACGGTCTGTTTGATAACATGGATACATTTGAGGTCATATCGACATCTCTGAAGACATTAAGGATATCATTTGCATTGTGTGTTAATGAGAATCTTAGGGTTGCTATCAATGCCCCTAATCTGGAATACCTTAGAGTATTCGACTTTATGTCGTCAAACTACTCTTTAACCAAGCCGTTGGCGTTTACTGAAGCTCACATTAACGTAGAACAAGCTTATCCTGGTCCTCAAATCGTGGTATGTCAAAATCCTGACACTAAATCATAGGACTTTAATGGTATGTTTATTCATTTTTATTCAAAGTTTGATCCATTTATGATATTTAGTTGGTTATTCAAACTGTAAACCATAATGGCTGATTAAATCGCTCATTTAAGTTTCCTTGAAATAAAACATGCAATTGTTAATTTCAAGGGGGTGATGAGCGCTTGAGTCTCTTGCAAGACTGGTTTTTCGCCGTCAACCCCCTTGAAGGCGACCTTTCCAACGCAAGTTGTGTTTTCATAGGGTATTACTATAACGCTTTCTCACCGTTACAAAAAAAAAGGAAACAGTCAAATAAACTTTTGATGCAAGCAAGAACTAATACTGAAATAATTATGAAAAAATGATAGAAACTTTGGATTCAGATGTTGATGCATACTGTTTCGTTTTTGCAGTCTCTATCCCAATTTTATGGTGTTTACATCCCCACATTCCCTAAAGTGGTTAAGTTTGTGATTGAAATCAAAGCTGGTTTAGGCTGGAGAGTGCTTCTAGTCCTCTTAAATAAAATGCCTAATCTTGAGCATATTACCTTTTCAGATGTAAGTTTACGAGTCCCAAATACTCTCTAAGTTACAAAGCTAACTCATTAACTTATGAATATATGTTATGTTCACTATGATCTTTACAATTGCTGTCATTTTGGAGGTTGAATGGAAATATGTAATCTATTCTTGTGTTCATCAATAGGGATTTTATCCTGGCACGCATGCACGTGCTTTAAAAGAGAGCTGGAACCCGCCAGCAGAGGTACCGGCTTGTTTACGTTGTAAGATGAAGGAGATTATTATTGATAATCAAGAAACCGTATCACCAGAACAGTTTGAGGTGATAAGATATCTGTTGAATAGCGCGGATAAGTTGGAGAGTTGACAATGAATGCTCGTACAATCAGCACAAAGATGCGTGAGCAGGTATTGAACTTATACCGTAGCTCCAAATCATGCCGGATTCAATTTGTTTAAACGGATGGTAATTCTCAAGGAATCACAACTACAGTTATCTCAGCGGTCATTTTCAATCTTTGCAAACTCGAGTTTTTTTTTTCAGATTTTTTTGTTTCTTGATTTGTGCAATTAGTAATCTTGAATTGTTTCTAATAGCTTATACACAGTAAACTGACTTGTGCTGATTTGATGTACCCCGTTTCCAACCTCCATTTTACATAAATGGTTTGGTCAGTGGTTCATAGCATGCACTATAGTACCTTATTAATTTGTGGCGGCTGGAAATCTAGAAGTATTGCATTCACAACTACAACAAACTGAAAAACTAAATGTTAACGTGCTGAAAGTAAATCGATTTAAACAGGTTTTGTTCTGGTTTAGCCGCAGACCAGAACTTGAATAAATTAATTAGAAAGCGTATAACGTTAAAATGAAGACCTTTGAAATTTGGAAAATTTTATAAACAATGGGCATATTTTTGAGAAGCCCTTGATGCTCACACGCGTCCTGGATCAATTTCAGTGCATCGACGAAATGATAGACTTGTCAACTTCAGGGTTCTTCTATGTATTTTTCCCTTTTACATGAACGCAGGTATGCGAGTTAATTGCATGAAGAAAACCTAAACAAATAGGGCTAATAATGACGATTTGTTCCTTGCTCAACAAATTCGGGTACACTTGTAATTTGGTATGTCTGAAGAGATTTTGATACAGTATATGAGCAGATAGATTTTGTATCACATTTTTGCAATAGCTTTCAAAATTATCACTTACATAAGAGATTGCATAACAAATCCCTTAGTTGTAGATCTACCGTCGTCCACAATAACATCTGTGTAGAGATTGCTTAACAAAATAAGAAAAGATAAAGTAAGCATAGTAGAATTTAGGAATATATTAGTGATGGTTGTAAATAGCTGATGGGAGATCTAACATCCTTTCAAATTTGCATAGTTAATGTAATTTGAAAAGAATTCTGTTAGAATGGATCTATATCTGTAAAACTATATATTCATTGTCCAGAATTTTCTGTATAGTATATTAGGTTAATATGCACCTATTGGTATTACTGTAGGTCCTGAAACCGGATCAAACAACACAACAAACTAAGATACTAGTTGTTCTTGGATCAACCTCACAACTAGTTGGTGGAAACAACTAGTTGGACCGAGATCTCGGATCTTGTATGTGATAGGGGGAGGCCAAAACTAGAAGGTGGGTGAGGGGTTGGAGAGAGTTTGGGAGTTAGAGAGAATATGGAAATACTTATATGAAAAATGCAAAGGTTGGTTGGTGTATTCCATACACACACATTATATATGTGAGTATGTTATACACCCATCTCATTACTAACAAGCTTAATAGGCACCAATTACATGAGGCCTCAGGCCCAAAATATACAATTGTAAACGAACAAAACGTAAACTAATACGAGTTACAAATACGAAAGACTTAACAACAAAACCGGGCCTTACAGTAGTCCTTTGGTTCAACCTGTGAGATAAAACAAGTAAACAAACATTTGTTAATTGTACCGGATTTGCTTCTTGTTAGGATGCCGACAGATAGAGAACCGATGATGTTCTCAGATGGATGACGTCTGTGAATGAGTGTCTGAGGGATGTCTTCAATAATGGTTATTGGTTCGGCTTGAAGGTTTACGATGAGACTGTCAATGGGATGGAAGATACGAGGTGCACCTTCCAGAACAATAGCTACTATGGTTTATCATAATCCATTCTTCCGGGACCTTAAAACATGGTTTTAGAATCAAGCATTCATTTTCGGTGAACAATGTGGAGTACTGTTTTTCGCAGATCTGAGAAACGCTGAGAAGATTGTAGTTTAATTGTTCCACCAAGTTGACATCTTCAAATGTCAGGACTCCATTTGACACTTTTCCTTATTTTGAAATATTTCCACCCATATCCCAGTAAAAGAAGTAAAAGAAACGTATCCGTCATCGAACGGTTTAATTTAAACATCAAGGATTCGTCTCTTGTAATGTGTCGGGTACAGCCGCTATCTAAATACCATATACTATTTACAGACTTTCTTGGCTGACCCTACACATTAGCAATTTAATTAGATACAGGTTCCCGAGACTTAATTGTCTCGGGAGGGTCAAATGTCCTTTTCTCATTGTTGTTTATGAAGTTGTGGGACATGTCAGAATCAGAAGAACAGTCTTTAGGATTCCATGCACGAGCTGGTGTCCTGTTTTTAAAAGATTTTTTAGACTGTATCCTTCTTGGTTTTAAGACAACATCCTCAGATCTTTCAATCTTTGGATGTCTTTTCTGCTTTCTTTTTTATGGATTCTCAGACTTTTCAGTCTTTGAATTCCTTTTTGCTCTCTCCTTCTTGGTTATCCAAAAAGGAGGTTTGTCATTTCTTTTATTTCAGGATCTCACATCCATTTCACTGGCAGAATTTTCAGTTTGTTCATTTCTATTCCTTGAGCTTGGTTTAGCTCTGGATCTGAATTGATTAAACCGATTGTTCGTTTTCCTTTTCATATCATGCCAGCTTTTGCAATGTCTTGCAAGGTGAGAAGGGTTACCACACACAAAACACAACTTTCTTCTATCTTCCCTATAGAAACCATCAGAATTATAATACATGGGTTGTGGCGAATAAGGAGATGGTTGTACGGGAACAAACAAGATGTCAGATCTATGACCCCGATCATCAAAAACATTTGTATAGAAAGAATTCACATATTCTTGTGGATAATAACCATAGTATCTATTATCAAATTGATTGTACAGTTGAAGTTGATAATATTGATTTTTGGATTGATAAAAGTTGTTTTTATGAGGTGGCACATATTTACCAGATGTACTTGCATTTTCCTTTTTAAAATGATTTTCATTAATTTTAGTCTCCTCAACTTTACAATCTTTTGACGAACAGCTGGGTAGGTTAGTATTCACTGAAATCATTTCATGCACAGTTCTATCAACAATGGTTTCATCGAAAATAGTTTCACAATCACTATCGGAAATAGAAACATCATTTTCATTTTCAAGAGACGTGCCAACGTGAACTTTCTCATCAGATACATCATTGTTCAAAATGTTTTGGAAACAAAATTATTACAGACAGGGTTGTTAATAGATGAATCAAAAAGCAAATTTTTATCTCCATAACCCATGTTTGTTTCCATACACCCATTTTCTTCTACACAACATGCTACAGAAGATGAATCACTATTAGGATTAACTGAAGAATTAGCTGAAATAACTTTCTTGGGAGCTGCGGGAACAAATGTCTTTGATATGGGCACATGACCAATACCATAGACCATCTCTTCCTCAGGAGGAGAGTTAAAATCAAAGTGAGGAAGACTAGTATATTTATTGTTAAACGGAGGAGGTACAGTAGAACTATCATAGCCTATACCAGTCTTTAATCTTAATTCCATTTGTGACCCAATTAATTTGTTTAGCTTCTCGGTGGCTAACTCAAAGTTTTCTATGGCAATTTTCTTTTGGGTTAACTCAATTTCTAATTTAACAATTTTTGCGTTTAGTTCAACAACTTGATTTTCATGACGTTTTGCTAAATTTCTAGCAATAGAAACTTGTTCCCTAAGATCGGCCATATCATTACCATGAGTGTTAATTCTGATAGTGTAAATCTTTGCAGCCTTTTTAAGATCATCATTCTGAACTCTAATGCTATCAATTTGTTCAAGAATTTTAGCATTATGGTTTCTATAGTGAATAACTTTATCAATACATTCTTGAGAGCAAAGTTTGTGTACCTCGGGAATAAGCGAGGCAGGTGTAGGAATTCCATCAGGGTGCTTGAAGAAGTGCCAGCCTGATCAGTGAATGCCATCCCAGCAAAGTTTAGGGGATTCTTTAATTCTTCAAATTGATCACCTTCCCAGTCAGGTACAGTTGACTCAACATTCCTAGCAATCATCGCCTTAGAGTTCGATTCGAAGTTCCCATTTGTTGAGTTTCCTTGATTGATCCTTGGGACCCTTTGCTTCGAGGAGTAGTTTGGGATGATTCTTTTACCCGACTTCTTAGCACTCTCATTGTCAGAAATCTCGGTGATCTTGATCTCTCCCACACCCATTGGAGGATTTGTGCATTCACGAGCAAAGTGACCTGGCTCCCAGTTGTAGCACCGAAGTTTGTCTTTTCAAAACCCAGATTCTTCTCATCTTTGAAACTATCCTTCCCATACTTCTTCATAAAGTTTGTGGCCCGATGAACAGCCATGGCCGTTTGGTATTTGATATCCATTTTCTTGAGATCATACTTGTTGATCTCGGGAAGATCTCCTTGTTCAAACGATGGAGGAAGCAACTTTCCTTGTAACAACTCCTCATGACTTGACAAGAAGGCATGAATCAAAGCCACATTTAAGTCATCAGTAGGTAGGGGCTTTGAAGCAGTGTAAGCTGGTGTGCTTGGAGTAGGCTTGATTCCATGAGCTTTAAGTGCTTGAGCCACAGCTTAATCGACAGCAGATTGAAATGAGCTTAAGTTTGCACTTGATGAAGCTTGCGATACACCAGCATTCTTGAAGGTTGAACTTGGATTTTGAGTAGTGGAGTTTGAATGACTTAAGAATGCCGAACTCACACCTGTTCCAGTTGCCATGCCTGCCTTTGATAGAGAACTTATGTGATTGTTCATCCTTAGCTTCTCATCCATCACGAATGACTTGATAACTGAGGCTAAATTCGACAAACTCATGAGATGAAGATTGGAAGTTTTCCTGATGGTGATAACACTGCTGCTCCATGAGTAAGGGAGAGAATTTAGAAGCTTGTCGTTGATCTCAATTTTCTCGAATTCAATTTTCGCACTGTTGATTTTTGTGATCAACGTTTCAAATCTTGAGATGAGACTATCAATTGATTCTCCTTGAATGTAATTAAACATGTTAAACTCTCCCTTCAACATCCCTTTATGACTGTTTCTCATTTCCAGTTACCTTCAAATTTGTTCACTAATGCATCCCATAGACCTTTAGCAGTGGTGTAGTCTCTTAGTGTCAAAGAAATTTCTCGTGAAAGGGATACAGTTAGGATACCAAAGGCCTTTTGATCTTCGGCAAGCATTCTTCAATCATCATCATTGTAGTTAGTCACGGTTTTGGGAACCTCACCATCATTACCAGTTGTCATAGGATGGTGTGGACCATGTTCAATAGGTCTAATAAGATTGTAATCAATGATCTTAAGATAGTTGTAAAACCTCCACTTAAACTCATCAAAATCACAGTCCCATTTCATCAACTTTGGAGGCTTAGAAGTGGTTCCGGCCTCGTTCTCAAACATCACATATTGAACAGCTTCAGCACTAGCAACAGTGGAAATTGGGTTTGCCATTTCTTAAAATCTGCCCAAAAACTAAGTCTGATCTGATCTAATGAAAAGTGATCCTTTTGAAAAGTGATCTAATTTTGAAAATTGATCGATTTTAAAACTGAGCGATTTTGAAAACTGAGCGATTTGAAAACTGAGCGATTTGAAAACTGAGCGATTTTGAAAACTGAGCGATTTGAAACTGAGCGATTTGGAAACTGATCAATTTAAGAAACAGATCGTTTTAGAAAACTGATCGATTTTGGAAACTGATCGATTTAGAAAACTGATCGATTTTTGAAACTGATCGATTTTGGAAACTGGTCGATTTTTGAAACTGATCGATTTTGGCAAAGTAGGCGAAAATTTTGAACAAATTTAGTAAGTCACCAACCCACTTTCCTTGTCACCTTTCTCAACCATATCCAAATACATGCAACTATACAAACACAATTTCTTGAGAATCACACACCACAAACACAACCTTTAACCCATTTTCAACATCTTCATGAATAAGAACAACTTAAATTTCTTAAGAACTTGAAGAACACAAAAAACCGAAAATCACTTATTTTCTCAAAAAATCCGTCTTTTCACACACAAGACCAAAATCCAAGGTTGTGACCCAAGATCTACAACTAGTAGAGCCCGAAAGCTCTGATATCAATTGTAGGTCCCAAAACGACCACCGAACGGTTTTGCTCTCGATAAGCGTGTCGAGACGGGTGCGGTAAATCAAACGATCGAACAAAAATATAAAGATAATAAGTATAGTGAACGACTCCGTAATCGGTAAAAGATTAGTAACGTTAAACTAGAACCGACCCACCCAAGGTGAGCTCCCCTGATTTACAACTTACAAGCACACTCTAAAATGAAATACATAAGGCATATATATAGCCAAATACAAACATTCTAGAAGCCTAATCCCGTTGAAGCTAAACGCGTGTTCTCAAAGCTCTCGTTTCGTGTTCTGTTTTGCTCACCGACATTAATAATTATCTTGACCAAAATATATATTAGGTTTCGTCACATTGATATCGCAAGTCATATTTTGGCCCTACAATTACCTTCGTATCAAACTCTCCAGACCCGTCCGTAATGCCACTTTTATGAAATTATGCTGTAATCTAGTGCTTGAGGCCGGATACAATCCTCAACGAAGCGGCAGATTCAGTTAAGTGACGCTGTGAATATGTAGACCATATATATACGTATTAATCATCGGCATGAGGCCTATTGTTTTGACCCGTAGTAAACAAACTGGCAGTATTTGTTCCTGGACATATCATTCGCCTATCCGGATTATTTATCATTATGGGAAATGAGAGTAAAATTCTAAAGCTATGACAAGATTAAGTAACTTTAGTTAGTTTCCACTTATGATCAGTTTAGTTGAATATTGATTTATACATTTATGTTTTACTATCGACTCGTTGTTCATAAATCCCAATCATTAATTTACCTAATATTAAGGGCCTGGTTAAGATTATTTAAAGTGACAAGTTGAATATACAAGTGATTGTACGTTTTACCAATTATGAACACCTAGTATGTGTATTGAGATGCATCATTTACCTCTTTATTTATAATAAAATGGATATATATATATATATATATTGGTGGTTTTGGTTGTCCAAATAAGTGATATATATGATGTGTAGTGCTCATGGTTAAACCGAGAAAGAAGAGGGTTAAAGCTTAAAAGTTGGTAATCAAGATAATCAAGAATGATAAGAGATAATGATGGAGTTTGTAGTGATACGCTTTAGATTTAGAGATAATATTAATTTTAATCAGTTTATATGGTTTTCTAGTTTGAGTCTAGTTAGAAGTTTTGGTGAGCAAGTTAAAATTTATTATAACAAGATGGTTTAAAGTATTGTTTTGTGTGTGGTTTTCGTTCTTAATTATATTGAAAGAGTCGTGGTTAGATATCACAAATTTAATTACCGATGTTGTTTTGCTCGATCCTATTAATTCTAACAATTGGTATCAAAGCTAAAGATCAAGTCGGTCAGTCAAAAAAAAAGGAAAAAAAAAAGAGAGTGATCAAGCAAGTAGGTAGAACGAAGCCATACCGAGGACGGATTCAGTGAAGTCGATGGTTTAGAATTGATTAAGGTAATAGAAACGAAGAAGGTAGGTGAGTTTGTTTGCAGAGAAGGACCATTAGCAAGACCTACACATTAGTAAGAGGTCCACCGTCTCCTATGAAAAAAAAATGAGTATTAATATGGTGTAGAAATTCCGGACAGCCCTTTTATAAATTTGAGCCTGCCTCATGTGGAATTTTGAGACTACCCTTATGAAAATTTGAGAACGACCATAATAAATGAAAACTTTTACAAATATATAATTATATAAATGTAATATCAACAGTTTTTCAATTTAAGTCTAACACCCAACCAAATGTTTAAGCAAATCCAACTTATTTAAACTCTCCCCAATTCTCAGCCCAACACCTAACCCAATTCTAATTTGTTTGAAAGGAGGTAAATGATTTATAAACTTGAATTGTTTAAGAAGTCTTGTTTAATTGATGGTTCAAACAGAGAAACACCATTCATTTGCATTGGTGTATCGTTTATTAAAGTCAGCTCTCATATTACCTGTCACAAACACAAGCGCTGTAAGATGTTTTGTGGCAATGAATTACGTGAAGTCTGATTTGCGGATTAGTGATGAAAATTAAATGATAGTACGTTGTATTTGTTTATTGAGAAACACTTGTTTAAAAACGTTAAATCAGATATTGTAATGGTAAGATTTCAAAAATTGAAAACTCATTGAGAACTTTAGACATAATGTATTTTAATTATGCATTTTTAATAAAAACAGTTTAACGTACTTTCTTTGGTTACCTGATATTTTGTTTTTTTTATATGACCCGATCCGCCAGGAACAGTCAAATCGGACCAATAAAAAGTTATATACCGACTTGACACGACTCGAACAGCCCAACCAGACCGAAAAAAATTATGTATATAACTAAGTATATTTCAAAAAAGATTTCGACCCTAGAATACATGCATATGGTTTATGCGAGTCTATGCACTTTTTGAGTAAATTAAGTGGTGTTTGAGCGACACAATAGTCATAGTGTAGTACTGTCATTTGGCATGTCGTTGGGTGCCTATGATAAAAGTATTTTAACAAGATACATCTCTGTAAAGGATGAGAATTGATTTAATGGCATCATGAGTTAGGAATTTGCATGATAATGGTTAATGATCACCTTGAAGTCTTTGGAAATCTAGACAGTCAAGGACGTATATTTTTCGCTACATTTGTTCCCACATGAGTTCGATATCAACCATACAAAATGTTAAATAAACTTAGGACCATAGAGTATCTTTAACAGAGGCAGACGGGCACCACCCTCTCCCGTCCTAGAATGCCCGCCCTCCCTTCTCAACCGTCAATTTTGTACAAACAAAAGGCCCCCATTCAAATTCCACAACGCACGTATCCAGCTCTTCTTTATAGCAAACAACAACCTCAAAAGTCAAAGGCCATCATTGAGAAAAGAAAAGATAGATAAAACTAAGCAGCTAGGTAGAGAGTTAAAGCTAGTAGGTGAAGAATAAAACCTACCGCTTCTATAAATTTGTTGGAAAATAATGAGGAAACAAGCACATAGGAGGAGACGAATGTAACGACTAAAGGAAAAAACAAAGAATTGTGATTTGTCATAGTAAGTTTCCGAGAAGAGGGAGTAGTTGGCCGCTGTTCGACAGAAGGTGTGTTAAATGTGATTGCCCAGCAATCAATTGAAAAAATAAGGAGAACGAACCCAGCAGTGAAGCATTCGAAGAAAAGCATAGGACGATGGATCGTATATGTATGAACAACCAAGAAGAAGATGAAGAAGGAACATGGTCTATCTGTGTGATTTGTTGAAAATAAACCACTTAAATTTGTATGATTCGTTGAAAGAAGAAGAAGCAACGTAATCTCCCAGTAGCATGTGTGTCCGTATTGTTGTTTGAGAATTTGTTGGCACCGGCGTACCAATGCCGTCACGAATGTACTCATCTCGAGTACGGAACAAAACTTTCGAGTAATTGTCATTTTAGGAAAGTTTAGCGCAGTCATTAAAACTAGGTCTAAAACATGATGCTGTTAAGCCTAAGTTAGGTTAACAGTGCATTAAACCTCAAATGGGGTTAAATGTTGATAAGCGGAAACTGCGCGCTATCACCGGTTTCTATAAAGTGTGAGTACTCTTGGCAACTCCCCAATGTTACTATCTTTTGGTTGGAATACATGCTGTACTTTTTGAGTAAATTAAATGGTGTTTGTGCGACACAATATATATTGTTGAGATCGAACACTTGCTATTCATTAAGTTGTTTAACGCAGGATAGAAATATAGTCATAGTGTAGTACTGTCATTTGGCATGTCGTCGGGTGCCTATGATAAAAGAATTTTAACAAGATACATCTCTGTAAAGGATGAGAATTGATTTAATGGTATCATGTGTTAGGAATTTACATGATAATGGTTAATGATCACCTTGAAGTCTTTTGAAATCTAGACACTCAAGGACGTATATTTTTCGCTACATTTTTCCCCACAGGAGTCGATATCAACCATACAAAATGTCAAATAAACTTAGGACCATAGAGTATTTTTAACAGAGGCAGACGGGCACCGCCCTCTCTCGTCCACGAATGCCCGCCCTCCCTTCTCAACCGTCAGTTCTTGTACAAACCAAAGGCCCCCACTCAAATTCCACAACGCACATATCCAGCTCTTCTTTATCCACAAGCTCGCCGCTTTTCTTCCATTTAAGCAGACAAAGATTGTGAAGAAATCATCAGAGAAGAAGTCAAAATAATCCGGTATAGGATGAACAGTGTAATTATGTTATGCAATACAACCCTCTAGATCAGATGAAAAATCGATATGCTACATTAACTAATTTAGAAGTACATTTTTATATATCTTTACTTATTATTTTCTCTTTCTCACAAATCCTGGAGCACAAAATAGGACTGTAAAGCCGCTATTCTGCTTAAGTTTCTATTAAGCTCGAATTATTCAACTTGAGTTAGATCATGACTCGAGTCATAAAGCCTCAAACTATCAGCATACAACGAAAATTAATGACTAAATGTTTTTGATCAAGCCAATAAAAATATTTAAAAAAAAAATAAAAGCCTTCTGTTACTAATTAATTCCAAATAAGTGCCCCACAGCTAGTGTAATATGTTCTAAATCTTATGAGCAATATGATATGATATTATTATATCATATGTATAGAAATGAAGCAGATTACTATAATATGACACAATATTATTATATCATATATGTATAGAATTGTATCAGATTTCTGGATTCAGTCACCTCTTGAGTTCTTATAGAAATAAAAACCTCTGTGATTCCATTATTTCATCTGCACCTAAAACCCCCAATTTAGAATTCCTGCAAATTGTTTCAGTTTTCAATCAATTTGAACAATCATTCGCAGTTCTGCAGCAAACCATGAATTTAAGATCAAAAAAAGCTCCGATGAAAGCTGATATAATAAGCACATTTCATGACGCGGTGCTTATTCATATCCTGTCTTTTCTTCCATTACCTGACGAACACAGAACACGCGTTTTGTCCAGCAGGTGGAAGAATCTGTGGGCACTTCTTCTCATTCTTCATATCGTTATGCCCTTTTATTGGACGGATGAAGAAGTAAACAGGTTTCATGACTCAGTCGATCAAACCCTTGATCTTCGTGGCGGTATGCCGATCCGAAGGTTTTATCTCTACTGTTCTAAAAATTGTAGTTATGATCGTGTTTATGGTTGGCTTCGTAAAGTTGTGCAGTGTAAGGTTCAAGAGCTTGAGCTTAGGTTTCCTTATGATAGATTTACGGTTAGGTTTTGTTGGGATTTGTTTAAGACGTGCACCACTCTAGTTAGTTTAACTTTGCGCGGAGAATTCGTGTTAAATGTGCCTCATGAAGCCGAGATGTTGTTTCCGTGTTTAAAAACAATAAATCTTATATCTATTGTTTATTGCTGCAACAAGTGTTTTAAGAATCTGATTTGCGGGTGTCCAGTTCTAGAAGAGTTGTTTGTGGAGAGACAACTGTTAAACGGTCAGTTTGATAATATGGATGTGTTTGAGGTGCTTTCTCCATCTATGAAAAGATTAAGGTTATCATTTGCACTGAGTGATGTTATTGGGAATTTTAGGGTGGTGATCGATGCGCCTAATCTGGAATACCTTAAAATTTTGGATCATATGCCATCAAACTACTCTTTAGCCAACACTTTGAAGCTTACTGAAGCTCACGTCAACATGAGTCGAGCTCGACCTGCTACTCAATTAGTTCAACATCTCTCATCTGTGAAAACTTTGACATTAACTCATATGACTTTGATGGTATGTTTATTCATTTATCTTGGAAGTTTGATCCATTTAAGATATTCTGTTGGTTATTCAAAAATTAAACTTTTAACTGCTGATGAAATTGTGCATTTAAAGTTATAATCATTTTTTAAAAATATTTTAGCATGTATCATTAAGTTTCATGGGTGGGTGAAACTGTAAGCGCTTAAGTCTCTGCTAGACTGGTTGTTTTTTTTTTTTTGTCATCACCCCCCTTGAAGGTGACATGTCCAAACCAAGTTGTGTTTTAACTGAGTATTGGTGCATCTGTAAGATTACTGTTTATGGTTACCCAAAAAATGGAAACAGTACGTCAAATAAATTTTTGATACAAGCAAGAACTAATACTGAAATGAATTTGAAAAAAAAAAAAAAAAAAAGATAAAAACTTTGGATTCAGTGATGCTTACTGTTTGATTTATGCAGGCTCTTTCCAAACTCCATGATTTTAACATCCCCACATTCCCTAAGCTGGTTAAGTTCGTGATTGGGATCAAAGCTACTTTAGGCTGGAGAATACTTCCGTTCCTCTTAAATAACATGCCTAATCTTGAGCATATTACCTTTTCAGATGTAAGTTTACGCGTCCCAATTCCCAATTACTTCCTTAATTACAAAGCTAACTCATTGGCTTATGAATATCGGTTCTATTGTTCTTATGATCCTTATAATTTCTGCCATGTTAGAGGTTGAATGGAAACATGTAACGTTTTCTTTGTGCTCATCCGATCTTTAGGTTTTTGTACCTTGCACGGATGCGCAAGCCTTAAACAT
Source organism: Bidens hawaiensis (assembly GCF_021521415.1). Classification (NCBI taxonomy): domain Eukaryota; kingdom Viridiplantae; phylum Streptophyta; class Magnoliopsida; order Asterales; family Asteraceae; genus Bidens; species Bidens hawaiensis. The sequence continues at coordinate 318,096 of NW_027492879.1, forward strand.
GAGGTGGAACCAGCCAGCGGAAGCACCGGCTTGTTTATGCTTTAAGATAAAGGAAATTATAATTGATGATTAGGACGCTATATCACCACAACAGTTTAAGTTATTGAGGTATCTTTTAAAGCACGCAAATAATTTGGAGATTTTGACAATAAATGCTCATACAATCGACACAAGGAAGCGTGAACAGGTACTGAAGATACCTCGTGGCTCCAAATCATGCCGGATTCAGTTTGTTTAACGGATGGTTATTCTCAAGGAATTCATATCTAAAGTCATCTCAGTGATCGTATTGAATCTTAGCAAACTTAACTCTTTTTTATTTCAACTTGTTGTTTCTTGATTTGTATAATTGGTAATTTTGCGTAGTTGATGCTCCCTGAAAAGTTAATCGATTTAAACATGGTTGGTCCTAGTTTATACCCAATAAGTATACGAGTTTACATTATTAAAAAGCATACTGGGTTAATTAAAATGAAGAATTTTTAAATTTGGAAATTTTCAAAAAAGTATGGACGTATTTTTGAGAAGCCGTCGATGCTAACAAGTAGTATCCTGGATCAGTTTTAGCGTATCAACAGAATGATGCATCAGAACATCTGTCAAACATCAGGGTTCATCCTATGTTTTGTTTCCATTTTACATGAACATATGCATGAGAATTAATTGTTTGAAGAAAACCTACACAAATAGAGCTAATAATTAAGACGGTTTGTGAAGAAACACGAAAATACCATCAAAAAGTAAATACTACTACCAAGTTTCTCAACAAATCTGCAGACACATGTAATTTGGTATGTTTGAAGAAATTATGATACAGTAATTATAAGATCAGATAGGTTTTGTATCACGTTTTTGCAATAGTTGTCAACATCATCACCAAAATTAGAAGTCACATAACAATTCCTTTAGTCGTAACACTACCGCCTCTCACAGGGAGATATGTGTAGAGATAAACTATAAGCATAGTCGACTTAGGCAAATATTAGATATGACTGTAAATAGGTAATGGGAAATCTACAATCCTTTTAAATATTCACATATATAGTTTATGCAATTCATATCTGAATCCCGAAAGAAGACAAGGATTCCGTTAGTATAAATACGGTACTATTTAAGCTAGAAATGAGTGTCGTGTCTGTTTTCCAGCTAGACATATATCACATACTTGTGGCTGATGGGTAAAATCTGGCACACCCTTGGCCATATTTTTCTTAACAATCATTTTAACGAACTCGAATCCAATGTGTCCGAGTCTTGCATGCCACAACATTGACGTCTCGTTTGCTTTTGTAAGAAACCACATTGATTTTCCCGTATCAAGCTTTACCTTGTAGAGATGATTTTGTGATCTTTCCACCTTCATCAGGAGCACCAGAGTCATCATATATCCATAAAAACTCATTCTTTATTCGTATATCACACCAATTTTCTGTAGCTTGTCCTAAGCTCAAAATGTTATTTCGAAGATCGGGTATGTAATATACGTCGGTGATCGTCTTTTCTTCACCGTTATTGCAATTTACTCGTATTGAGCCTTTCCCTCTTATCTTCACGTGCGAGCCGTCTCCAAATTTTACTTCTCCATTAATGTCTTCATTTAATTCATAGAAATGAGATTTAATGCTTGTCATATGGTTGCTTCCTCTGTTGTCTAAGTACCATATATCATTATTACTTGGCTCGGCTTCAGATTTTCTTGGTGTCATCTTTTCTTCATTGAGGAAAATTGCATCTTCTGGTTTGGAGCTACAGCTAGCTAACAAGAGAGTTTTTATTACTTGTTCGGTTTGAACAATATTGGCTTCTTCTTTATTCTTGGACTTTTGACACTCAGATGCGTAATGACCAAGCTCATTACATTGGTAACACTTTATTTGACTTTTGTCTTTATACTTTGACTGGTCCTTTCGATCATTTGACGATGATCCTTGACCTCCACGGTCTTGTCTAAATAGCTTTCCATGCCCACGGCTCTTTCCACAGCCGTTGTAATTATTACGATTTTGTCCTTGCTTAGGACGATGACCAGCTTGTTGTTTATACTTTCCTTGCGAGCGAGTAAACAACAGTTTACTATCCTTCACACTCGAATCTTCTTTTCCTTTGATTCGTTCTTCATATGCTTTAAGTCTCCCTATGGCTTCTTCCAACTTCATGTTGTCAACATCGTAGCATTGTTCGATTGTTGCAACGATATGAATAAAACGATCTCGTATGGAGTCAAGGAGTTTCCTGACCATGTCAGATTCATCAACTGTTGCGCCAAGCGTTACGGCTTTGGAGACTAGCCCGTTTAATTTTCCCGAGAAATCATCGATGGTTTCTCCATCTTTCATCTTTAATGACTCAAACTCAGCCCTTAGAGTTGAGAGTCGTATCTTTTTTACTCTTTCGACATCCATATTTCTTATTTTTATTGCTTCCCATATTTCTGTAGCTTTCGTATATTGAGCTACTTGTAGTACCACGTCTTCTGGCAGTGCTTGATAAAGGTAGGCTATTGCCATGTTGTTTCTTTTTGGGTCAACAACTTTTCCTTCTTCTGGTTTAATGGTTTCCCATAATCCATGAACGTTAAAAATTGCTTTAATTTTTACTGCCCATATTGTATAGTTAGTGGAATTTAGTATGGACATTGAAAGGATAACGACGTGTTATCCCTTGGGTGGTTGGGTTGGCTATTCTGACTTCTTGAGGTTTCTTGTCCGTCTGACATCGTGCGATCATTTTCTTTAATCGCTATAAACGGGTCAGTTTGCTATAGTTGCTTCGATGTAAAATTTAAACAAGATGAAAATTTCTCCTTCTAGTACTAGTTCCTTCTTGAATGGTATGATGAAGAAAATATAAACAAGATTTATATTTTTCTAAATTTAATTTGAAAATTAAAATTTGTTTTTTTTCAAAATCTTCCGTTGATTTTCCTTTTAAACAAAAAATATATTTTGTTTAATAGCGTCTTTTTTGACTTTACTTTCTTCCACACGTTTCCACAAAAAATACACAGTGAGTCCGTTCTTTTCTTTTCTCCTTCACCGGCGATGTACGCCGTTTCTTCTCTGGTTCCACGCCGCCACTACGGTGATTCAATCTTCTTCTTGAATCAAGATGGAGCCGATCTCTTCGTCTCCTTTAATCGCTCGTCTAGCGATCTTCCCTCATCGTAATCGCGTTATTTGCGATATACACCTGTAGCCCGATATGATTTTCATGCGTCGACGATCTGGGGTCTTGCAATCTGCAAGTTTGTGAAATCCACAATCCTTCGGAATTTCAATTTGGAACCGGTAAGCGCTTTTCTCTATTGTCAATTTTAGGGTTAGTAAAACTGAATCAGAAACACTCGATCTTCTTCTTGTTTCTGCCTGCGCTCTGATACCAATTTGATAAGGAAGCGTGAACAGGTATTGAAGATACCTCGTGGCTCCAAATCATGCCGGATTCAGTGTGTTTAACGGATGGTAGTTCTCAAAGAATTCATATCTAAAGTCATCTCAGTGATCGTCTTGAATCTTAGCAAACTTGACTCTTTTTTTATTTCAACTCTTTTGTTTCTTGATTTGTATAATTGGTAATTTTGCGTAGTTGATACTCTTATGGCTTATACATAGGAAACAGACTTGTGTTGTATCCATGTTGGGTTGTTTTATTGTACCTCCCTTTTCGGACAGCCAGTAGACATAGATGGTTCATTTAGGTGCACTATGTATATTTACTGGCGGTGGGAAAGTATTGCGTTCACAACCGAAACGGACTGGAAAAGAAAATGTTACCTCCCAGAAAAGTTAATCGATTTAAACATGGTTGGTCCTAGTTTATACCCAATAAGTGTACAAGTTTACATTAATTAAAAAGCATACTGGGTTAATTAAAATGAAGAATTTTTAAATTTGGAAAATTTCGAAAAAGTATGGGCGTATTTTTGAGAAGCCGGCGATGCTAATAAGTAGTGTCCTGGATCAGTTTTAGCGTATCAACGGAATGATACATCAGAACATCTGTCAAACATCAAGGTTCTTCCTACGTTTTGTTTCCATTTTTACATGAACATACGCATGAGAATTAATTGTTTGAAGAAAACCTACACAAATAGAGCTAATAAATAAGACGGTTTGTGAAGAAACAAGAAAATACCATCAAGTAAATACTACTACCAAGTTTCTCAACAAATCTGCAAACACATGTAACTTGGTATGTTTGAAAAGTTTATGATACAGTAATTATAAGATCAGATAGGTTTTGTATCACGTTTTTGCAATAGTTGTCAACATCATCACCAAAATTAGAAGTCACATAACAATTCCTTTAGTCGTAACACTACCGCCTCTCACAGGGAGATATGTGTAGAGATAAACTATAAGCATAGTCGACTTAGGCAAATATTAGATATGACTGTAAATAGGTAATGGGAAATCTACAATCCTTTTAAATATTCACATATATAGTTTATGCAATTCGTATCTGAATCCCGAAAGAAGACAAGGATTCCGTTAGTATAAATACGGTACTATTTATATTTTTATAAGTGTTTGTTTTCAGTTTTTTCAATATACTATATTGTTGATATGCACCTATCCGGTTAGATTATCTTCGTTATCCAACCCTCATGACCAAACTTTATTGCCACTTTTATAAAAGGGATAAAAACTTTGGATTCGGATGATGTTGCTTATTGTTTTGGCTTACGCATTTTCTCAGCCAACTCCATTGTTTAAAATGCCCACGTTCCCTAACCTGGTTAAGTTCTTTACTGGGAGCGAAGCTACATCGGGCTGGAGAAAACAGCTGGTCATCTTTAATAAAATGCCTAACCTTGAGCATATTACCTTTTTCAATGTTGTTGCACGCAAATCCGCTGAAGGTTTTATGTTCAATGATGGTTTTGGGGTGGTTTGTAATTCAAGCATCGAAGGCGGTAATGCTTGTTGTGGTGGGGTAAATGGTTCAAGTGACACTTTCGGTTTAGCAAGGGTAGCGAGGAGTGATTTGGCGAACGATAATAGATTAGTTTGCTCAAACTGAGCGGCTTGGGCATCGACAAGGGTGGTGACAAAGGTATCTAATGTGGAGGAAAACTCCTTCATAGAAGCCAATTGTTCGGAGACGGCATCGGCGAAGGTAGCTATGGTTTGTTTAAGAAGTTGTGGTTCATGGTAGGAAGGCATAGGGTTCGAGAATGAAAGCACCATTGATAGTAACTCGATTTGAGATGGCTAATCTCCCAAGATAGTGACCCTATGAGCGGTTAGACTCCAAATAAATAAAGAGAACAAGTCATAATTTACTTCATAATATTCTTCTTTTTAATATCATAATTGAAATGTCTTTTATAGGCTACAAAACAAACTAACATGAGTAAGAAATGGTGTAGGGCCAATATTCTATGAGTTTTAGGATTGTGTATGTCTTTATATTCGCTAAAAGTCGGTGTAATACGTACCTCAGTACGTTTATTTTGTAAGGACAAAATGTAATTCTTGGAGAAATGGGGACCCTATATAAAGGGTCAATTAACCCATTTCTCCGTAACCAAACCTTTGTGAATCCAACACTTGCATCTTTTATTCTTGTCCAAGTAAACTCCAAAACTCTCTCTAACCCTTCACACCAACCTCAAACTTTCGACCCTCTCTTTACACACACACAAGATCCGAGATCTCTGTCCAACTAGTTGTTTTCGCCAACTAGTTGTGAGGTTGATCCAAGAACAACTAGTATCTTAGTTCGTTTTGTTGTTTGATCCGGTCACGGTCACGGGACCTACAATTGGTATTAGAGCTTTCGGGCTCTACTAGTTGTAGATCTTGGGTCACAACCTTGGATTTTGGTCTTGTGTGAAAAGACGGATTTTTCGAGAAAATAAGTGATTTTTGGATTTTTTGTGTTCTTCAAGTTTTTAAGAAATTTAAGTTACTCTTGTTCAAGAAGATGGTAAAAATGGGTTACAGGTTGTGTTTGTGGTGTGTGAATCACAAAAGAATATGTTTGTAGTTGTTGCATGTGAAGGAAGTCTTGAAAAGTTGTGTTAAACATGTATTTGGATATGGTTGAGAACGGTGACAAGAAAGTGGGTTGGTGACTTACTAAATTTGTTTGAAGTTTCCAAAATCGATCAATTTCCAAAATTGATCAGTTTTTTAAATCGATCAGATTTCTAAATCAATTAGTTTCCAAAATCGATCAGTTTTCTAAATCGATCAGTTTTCAAAATCGATCAGTTTCCAAAATCGATCAGTTTTCTAAATCGATCAGTTTTCCAAAATCGGTCAGTTTTCAAAATCGATCAGTTTTCAAAATCGATCACTTTTCAAAATCGATCACTTTTCAAATTCAATCAGTTTTCAAAACTCATCCTTTTCAAAAACCCATCCTTTTTAGATCCCATCCTTTTCAAAAACCCATCCTTTTTAAATCCCGTCCTTTTCAAAATCCATCCACTACTAGAAAACGAGGCTAATGCAACAATTTCAATTATGTTCCATTTGAGTCAAATGCAACTTTGCTCAACGTAAATGTTGCATTAGATGATTATCTAATGCAACCTTTTTAATAAAAATTTGCAAAATTTTTAGTAATAAATTGCAAAAGTCTATAATAATTGCAACCTTTTTATTAATAAGTTGCAAAAATTTATAAAAATTGTAACTTTTTGTTGAAACATAAATGCAACCTCTATTTTAAAAAGTTTCATATATGTGACTGTTACTTTTATTTTCATAACCTTTTATTTTATACTTATGTACTCGCATTTTGTAATTATAGTATTTATTAAAAAATATATATCGTTTTATTGTTAATTACTGGATCTAAAAGCTAGAATGACAAAATTTTATACAGACTTTCAGTTTTTTCTCTATTATAAATTAAATCCAAACATTTATTATTTATCAAGTTAATATGTCGGTTAAACAATTACTAGTTGAAATATAACAATATTAAATTTGTAAAAATAAATGAGGATATCAAAAATTTAATACCCCAAATTCCCACCAATTTAATTCCCTCCCACTCGCTCCGAGGCAATGTTTTGAATTCCAAACACCCAAATTAACTTCCACCACTTACCATAATCACCTTACATACTTTTCTCAGGAGGTGGTGTTAGTGTGATGGATTTTGGTATACATATATACATACACATATAGGTTTGTCTGTGTGTTGGGTTTTGTGAGATATCACCGCGTGATGGCCATCACGCAAAAACCCCCATCACGCTAGATGGGAGCATCGACGGCGGTGTTTGTGAGGCCATCACGCTAGATGGCCGGCCACCACGCTACACCCCGTCCCCTCTCATAATCCAAACCATCAGTGTGTGCTTCCTTCTCCGGTTCTCCCCTTCATTGCAAATACAATCTCATGATCCACAGCTGTGGTGGAAACCTTCGTCTTCGATACTTACTTGTCTCTTTACCATTTAAAGGTTTGTTCAATCTCTCTTCCCTAACCCCCAACCTCCTTGCCTCGTTGTTCCACGCATGACAAACTACCATTTCTTAATTTTTATTTGATCAGATTCTATTCGTCCATCAATTTTTATTTTGGTGGTGATGTTCCTTGGGATTTGGTTCAGAAAGTGTTCCCCATTGGAAGGGCTTATTTGATTTGGTTTATTCATGAACATGTTAGATGGTGTAAATGCAAAATCATGTATCCTTAAAAAAATAGTGGGAGAAATTATATTTGAATTATAATGCTCATTCGATATAGATTGATGATTGAAGAGTGTCGGATAAGTATAATAGGTATTACGAATCAAATTGGTTGTTATAACTTAATTAAGATTGTTAACCACCATGGTTGGTCGGGGTTTGATCGTTTATGACTTAGGTAGCTTCGGGTGTCTAGATCTAAGCTAAGGTGGTCCTTAAGCTCGTTTTTGTCTGTTAAACACCCGAATAAAGCTAGATCTAGATCCAAACGGCTCATACGGCATCACGGGGCTGCGGTGTCGGGTTCTAATAGGCTGGGTCAGCTGAGATAAATTATTTCTTACCTTCGGTTGGTCTCGGATCGTTGAATATAGTAGAGTAGAGAGTGCTTGGCTTAAGTGTGTGTTTTTTATGGTGTAGGCTATGGTATTTTTGAGAAGCCGTCGATGCTAATAAGTAGTGTCCTGGATCAGTTTTAGCGTATCAACGGAATGATACATCAGAACATTTGTCAAACATCAAGGTTCTTCCTACGTTTTGTTTCCATTTTTACATGAACATACGCATGAGAATTAATTGTTTGAAGAAAATCTATACAAATAGAGCTAATAAATAAGACGGTTTGTGAAGAAACAAGAAAATACCATCAAGTAAATACTACTACCAAGTTTCTCAACAAATCTGCAAACACATGTAACTTGGTATGTTTGAAAAGTTTATGATACAGTAATTATAAGATCAGATAGGTTTTGTATCACGTTTTTGCAATAGTTGTCAACATCATCACCAAAATTAGAAGTCACATAACAATTCCTTTAGTCGTAACACTACCGCCTCTCATAGGGAGATATGTGTAGAGATAAACTATAAGCATAGTCGACTTAGGCAAATATTAGATATGACTGTAAATAGGTAATGGGAAATCTACAATCCTTTTAAATATTCACATATATAGTTTATGCAATTCTTATCTGAATCCCGAAAGAAGACAAGGATTCCGTTAGTATAAATACGGTACTATTTATATTTTTATAAGTGTTTGTTTTCAGTTTTTTCAATATACTATATTGTTGATATGCACCTATCCGGTTAGATTATCTTCGTTATCCAACCCTCCTGACCAAACTTTATTGCCACTTTTATAAAAGGGATAAAAACTTTGGATTCGGATGATGTTGCTTATTGTTTTGGCTTACGCATTTTCTCAGCCAACTCCATTGTTTAAAATGCCCACGTTCCCTAACCTGGTTAAGTTCTTTACTGGGAGCGAAGCTACATCGGGCTGGAGAAAACTGCTGGTCATCTTTAATAAAATGCCTAACCTTGAGCATATTACCTTTTCCGATGTAAGTTTATTCCAAACCCCTGGTCGCTAGGTTACATAACTAGCTCATTCACATATGAGCATCTATTCTACTATTTACTGTGATCTTTAATGTAGTTATCACAATATCAGAGGTTAAATGTAAATACTCGATTTTTTTTGTTTGTTTACCTTTAGGGGTTTCTGCGTCAACCAGCGAAGGTACTCGCTTGTTTGTGCTTTAAGAAAAGAAAATTACAATTGAGAAAGGGAAACCATATCATCAGCAGAGTTAAGATGATAAGGTATATGTTGAACTGAAGCAAGCAAATCATTTGGTGATTTATTCAATAAACACTCATAAAATCGATCCAAAGAGGCGTGAGCAGGTATCGAAGTTCTATAGTTGCTCCAAATCATGGAGGACTGAATTCGCTTGAACGGGTGCTAATTCTAAACAAAATTCACTCTATATAACACTTTCAGGGATCATCGTTTTGAATCTTTACAAACTCGAGTTTTTTTTGTTGGGGTATTTTTTGCCCATGAGAAAGCCCAACAAATATTTATTTTACATGGGTTATATTATTATTGTTTTAATAATAAAAAAAAAGAAAAAAAATATTATTTATTTTTTTTGTTACCGAACTCGTGACCACTAGTTGACTTCTTGGGCTTTGAAGGTTTGTGTGGGCTTTACGTAGAGGTAAGAAACAAAAAGGGTTTTTTTTTGTTTGTGGACATTATTTTCTCTCCTCAGCCGATCACATATATACGTACACCAAAAACAAGAACAGTTAGTTTTATTTTGCTTTTGGGGTTTTTCTTACTGCCGTAGAAGATAAACATACACGAAGTTTTTTTGTGCTCCAAGGTTTTTGGTGTTTTGTTGAAGATAAGAGACGTGCTAGAGATCGATTCATTCTCTCGTTGGTGATACATCTTACTCGTATTCTCTATTGTAGTTTGGTTCCATATACTTGAAGTTAGTTTGTACCAAGTATATGATAATTTGTGTATGCCTCTAGTTTTACCTAGAGAAGAACTTTTGTATTGCTCATTATTGGTTATAGTGGATTTGAAGCGGCTCTAGTAGTCCAGTGGTTTTTACTCTCGCCTTGAGGGGTTTTCCACGCTAAAATTATTGTGTCCTATTTACTTTTAAATTACCCTATTTGTTTGCATCCTCATTGGTTCGTTCGGGTCGGGAAAAAGTTTAGTCAAACGAAGATTAATTTCGCACTTTTTTGTTTACCGTTCGTGGCTAGGTGGTCGTTTTTCACAACAGAATGGTATCAGAGCTTCGACTCTTGTTCTTGGGTTAAGACTTGTTTGAACGATGAAAGCTAATACAGGTAGGATGGTTAGTTTGAATGGTTCTAATTATCATGTTTGGAAAGGCAAGATGGAAGACCTTCTTTATGTGAATGATTATTATTTGCCTGTTTTTAGTACCGATAAACCTGAAGATAAAATTGTTGAAGAATGAAATATTTTTCATAGGAAAGTTTGTGGGTATATTTGACAATGGGTTGATGATAATGTTTTGAACCATATTAGCGGGGAGAGTCATGCTCGTACTCTGTGGACTAAGCTCGAATAGTTGTATGCTCGGAAGACCGAGAACAATAAGTTGTTCTTAATTTAACAATTGATAAACTTGAAATACCGTGATGGAGCTCATGTTACTGATCATTTGAATGTTTTTCAGGGTGTTAATAATCAGCTTGCAGGTATGGGTATTAAGTTTGAAGACGAGATACAAGGTTTATGGCTTCTTGGTACTTTACTGGATTCTTGGGAGACTTTTAGGACATCGTTTTCCAACTCCGCAGCTAACGGTATTATTACAATGGAATTGGCTAAAAATAGTATAATAAATGAAGATATGAGAAGAAAGTCACAAGGTTCCTCTTCACATTCAGATGCCTTGGTTACCGAAAGCAGGGGAGAAGCCATAGCAGAGGTCCGAGAAAATAAAGCAAAGCACCGCAGTAAGTCTAGAGGGAAGTTTGAAGATTATGAGTGTAATCATTGTGGTAGAAAAGGGCACACAATAAAATATTATTGACAACTTAAAAAGGAGAACAAGAAGGCTAATTACAACAATAGAAAGAACAACCATAAGAAAGATGATGGTGATTGAAGGTACATCTAAAACTAACACTGCCACCGAAGAGTTTCATATATGTTGTGATTATGATAGGGTGAACATTGCACGTGATGATTCGAGTTAGGTTGTTGACAGTGGTGCTACTTGTCATGTGACATCACAAAGGGATTTTTATTCGTCTTATACTCCTAGTGATTTTGGAAATATCAAGATGGGTAATAATGGGCTATCAAAGATCGTTGGTGTTGGGGATGTTTGTTTGAAGTTTAATACTGGGATGGATTTGGTTTTACACAATGTAAAACATGTTCAGGATATTAGACTTAATTTGATCTCCGCCGGCACATTAGATGATGATGGTTTCCACAGTACCTTTGGTGGTGGAATTTGGAAACTCACTCGTGGTTCGTTGATCGTGGCAAGAGGTGAAAGAACTTCAAAGTTATATATGGCATATCCAAATATTTCCAGAGACTCAGTTAACTCATTGACGAATTCTGATGTGACTGATATGTGGCATAAGAGACTTGCTCACATGAGTGAAAAAGGGATGTCTATTTTATTGAAGAAAGATGCCTTGTCCGGTGTGAAAGATGTTCATTTGAATAAGTGTTCTCATTGTATGAATGGTAAGCAAAAGAGAGTTTCTTTTCATAGTCATTCGCCTCATAGAAAAGAAAGTATACTTGACTTGGTGCATTCAGACGTATGTATGGGTTTATACTTTAAAGTCTAAAGATCAAGTATTTGATCTGTTTAAGCAGTTTCATGCCCTAGTTGAGTGACAGACTGGGAAGAAGCTCAAGTGTGTTCGTACAAATAATGGAGGTGAATACATTGGTCCTTTTAATGCCTATTGTAGAGAGAAAGGTATTCGTCACCAAAGGACACCTCCTAAGACACCACAGTTGAATGGTTTAGCATAAGGGATGAACAGAACTTTGGTTGAAAGGTTTAAGTGCTTGCTCTCACATGCCGGGTTTCCTAAGACCTTTTGGGGAGATGTTTTAAATACAGTGGTACATGTTATTAATCTTAATCCTTGTATTCCTTTGCATAATGATGTTCCAGACATGGTTTGGAGTGGAAAAGATGCTTCGTATCGTCATTTGCGGGTCTTTGGATGCAAAGCATTTGTGCATATTCCCAAAGATGAAAGATCAAAGCTTGATGTGAAGTCCAAACAGTGTATATTCCTTGGTTATGGGCAAGATGAGTTTGGATATAGGCTATATGATCCAGTTTCAAAGAAGCATGTTAGAAGTCGTGATGTTGTGTTTGTGGAAGATCAGAGTTTGAAAGATATTGAGAAGACACAGGTAGTTCCTCAGTACACTGATGATTTCGTTAATTTGGATCCTATTCCTACTCAGCAATCTGAGACACATCTCGAAGATGATATTCAAAATGACGAACAACATGGTACCGATAATATTGATAATCAAGAGCATGTAGAGTTGGATGAGGATATTCATCCCGAGTTACCAGTAGATATGCCTGCATTTGTCCCACTCAGGCGGTCTACGCGAGACCGTCAACCTTCTACTCGTTATTCAACTGGTGAGTACGTCTTACTCACTGATGGGGGAGAGCCCGAGTATTATAAAGAGGCCATGGAATATAAGTATAAAAGAGAGTGGTTTGAAGCCATGCAAGATGAGATGAATTCCTTGTATGAGAATACCTTTGAGTTGGTGAAATTGCCTAAGGGAAAAAGAGCTTTGAAGAACAAGTGAGTCTACAAATTGAAGACTGAAGAACATACCTCACGGCCTAGGTGCAAGGCAAGATTGGTGGTCAAAGGGTTCAGTCAAAGAGAAGGTATTGATTTTGATGAGATTTTTTCTCCAGTTGTGAAGACGAGTTCCATTAGGGTGATCCTTGGTTTAGCTGCTAGTCTTGATCTTGAGGTTGAGCATATGGATGTCAAGACAGCATTCCATCATGGTGATTTAGATAAAGAAATCTATATGGAGCAACCTGAAAGTTTTCAAGTTAAAGGTAAAGAAGATTATGTTTGTAAACTTCATAAAAGTCTTTATAGCTTGAAGCAAGCACCGAGACAGTTGTACAAGAAATTTGAGTCAGTTATGGGGAAGCAAGGCTACTGAAAGACTGCGTCTGATCACTGTGCTTTCTTTAAGAGGTTTGGTGATGATGATTTCATTATTTTATTGCTTTATGTTGATGATATGTTGATTGTTGGCAAGAATGCGGAAAGAATTGTCCAGCTGAATAAAGAATTAAGCAAGTCGTTTTCTATGAAAGACTTGGGGCCAGCTAAGAATATTCTTGACATTCAGATTACTAGAGATAGAGCTTCAAAGAAGTTACACATGTCACAAGAGCAATACATTGAAAATGTGCTTAGCAGATTCAAGATGTCTAAATTTAATGTGGTTAGTACACCTCTTACTCCCAACTTTAAGTTAACTGAAAAAGATTGCCCTACTTCTGAGAAAGAGATGGATGGTGCTCCATATGCATCAGCGGTTGGAAGCTTGATGTATGCAATGGTATGTACACGGCCTGATATTGCTCATGCAGTTGGTGTTGTTAGTAGGTTCTTGTCAAATCCTGGTAAGAAGCATTGGGAAGCAGTTAAGTGGATACTTAGATATCTACGGGGTACTTCCAAATTGGGTATAACATTTGGAAATGGGGAGCCAATGCTTTTGGGTTACACGGATTATGATATGGCAGGAATAAGGACAACATGAAATCCACTTCTGGATATTTGATGTTATTTGCAAGGGGAGTCGTGTCATGGCAGTCAAGACTGCAGAAGTGTGTTTCTTTGTCTATTACCGAGGCAGAGTATATGGCAGCAACAGAAGCATGCAAAGAATTATTGTGGTTGAAAAGATTTATGCAAGAGCTTGGCTTTATGCAACAGCGCTATGTGGTTCTTTGTGATAATCAAAGTGCTATTCACCTTGCTAAGAATGCTATGTTTCATAAGAGAACAAAACATATTGATGTGAGGTATCATTGGATTAGAGATGCTATTGAAGATAAGTTATTTGAACTTGATAAAGTTCACACCGATGATAATTGTTCCGATATGTTGACCAAAGCTTTGGTAAGGGAGAAACTGAAGATTTGTTGCTCGCTCGCCGGGGTGTTGAGTTCTTTCTCATAGACAAAAAGGGAGAGATTTGTTGGGGTATTTTTTGTCCATGAGAAAGCCCAACAAATATTTATTTTACATGGGTTTTATTATTATTGTTTTAATAATAAAAAAAATATATTATTTATTTTTTTTGTTACTGAACTCGTGACCAGTAGTTGACTTCTTGGGCTTTGGAGGTTTGTGTGGGCTTTACGTAGAGGTAAGAAACAAAAAGGATTTTTTTTTGTGGACATTATTTTCTCTCCTCAGCCGATCACATATATACGTACACCGAAAACAAGAACAGTTAGTTTTATTTTGCTTTTGGGGTTTTTCTTACTGTCGTAGAAGATAAACATACACGAAGTTTTTTTGAGCTCCAAGGTTTTTGGTGTTTTGTTGAAGATAAGAGACGTGCTAGAGATCGATTCATTCTCTCGTTGGTGATACCTCTTACTCGTATTCTCTTTTGTAGTTTGGTTCCATATACTTGATGTTAGTTTGTACCAAGTATATGATGATTTGTGTATGCCTCTAATTTTACCTAGAGAAGAACTTTTGTATTGCTCATTGGTGATAGTGGATTTGAAGAGGCTCTAGTAGTCCCGTGGTTTTTACTCTCGCCTTGAGAGGTTTTCCACGCTAAAATTATTGTGTCCTATTTATTTTTAAATTACCCTATTTGTTTGCATCCTCATTGGTTCATTCGGGTCGGGAAAAACTTTAGCCAAACGAAGATTAATTCCGCACTTTTTTGTTTACCGTTCGTGGCTAGGTGGTCGTTTTTCCCAATATTTTTTCCAGCCTTTTGTTTCTGGATTTGTAAAAGTGGTAAAAACTGAATTTGAGTTTTCTTCCAATGTAAATTAATATGAAAGCATATTGGGCTAAAATGAAGATATTTCAAGTTCAGAAATATTTAATAACCAATTCGGATCTGGTTGAACAGTATTGAACCAAGAACATATGTTTGATAAGCCTCGGTACTACACGTATCCTTGATCAATTTTAGTGCATCAACGATTTGATACACCGTGACATGTAGCTGCATCAGGGTTTTTTCTATTCTTTTTCTTATATACATGAACATACAGATACAAGTTTGTTATTGGAAGAAAACCCATACAAATAGCGTTAATAAAGAAGATTTGTGAACGAAACGAAAATAATATCAAGTGAATGCAAGTGCCAAGTTTCTTGCTCAATGTAACCCCGGCAGAGATACATCCCTTCACAAAACAAGAAAAGATCAAATATATGCATAGTCGACTTGATGAAAATATTAGATATGTGTGTAATAGTTAAGCGGAATCTACATTCCTTTTAAATTTGCATACAATTTACGTAGTTTGTATCCATATACCGGAAGACGAGTATTGATCTATATTTATGAAAGTAGTATCCATTTTTTCTGCATAATATATTGTTAGTTTTAACTTATCCGGATTGATTACCTTGTGGAACAAAACAGGCAGTGTTAATACTTGGCTAAAATGGAAATATGTCAAATCAATAAAGGTCACAAAACGGTAAAATCACCCCCAAAGTGTTTTATTTTAATACATTTGGCTACTTATAAGATCCAAAAAGGGAAGAAAAGTTTTTTGCATATCAGCCTTCCATGAGCGAACCGGTATGGTCTTGTAACTAAAGGTATCCATTATGACTCAAACCCTGCATTGCATGTATTTATGATGTATGTGTGTTTGTATGTATTTCGTGTGAGTTAGTGGTAAGCGTTTATTAAATACCGACACGATTAACCAATAGAATGTATATATATAAATATGATGAAACCATGATGAAGATTAGGATGTGTACGTTTTAAAAATAAGCAATCTAGTTTTTACTTACATGGAATGGAATTTTCTTGTTTTTATTGGCATGAAATCATCAACAGCAACCTCCTTAGTCTCGTTCTTCAATCAGTTGCTAAGGTAAATGTATGTAAATTTACACGAGGAGTTACATTGGAGGTGCCAATTTCATCTCATTTACTAATTCATGGATTGGTCCGGGTTATGTTTTATCGAATAATGAGTCGATAGGGTAGGATAAGAAAATTATATAGAAAGGGAACTGGTTAATAAACAGTTTGCAAGTAAACTTTTAACGCATAAAAGATAATAATCTCCTAAATCATATTCTGGACCTTTGCTTGCGCTCTTCTGGACCTATATTAACTTTTGGTGCGCTCTTCTAGACCTTGTTCTTCCTCATATTCTGCAACATTCTTAAGCATCTAGCCCCTTCAATGATCGGCGCTTGTTGAGCATTGCCACGTCACGTCACTCTAAAGTCTAAAGCCATGGATTTGGCATTTCCAGTCTGTATACCTATGACTTAGCTACTTCTTTATTTGGCATTCTAATTTGATTGTCTTTTATCGGCAAACTAGCATACTCCTATAAACCACCTATACTTGCATAATTTGAATCCTTCACCTCCAACTGGCTCTAAATAGAGGGTACACCCCTTACCGCTACATCATGTCCCTTAAAAGCAGCATTCTAATTTGATACCAAAACTTTTCACAATGAATAGTTTAAATCATATACATACTCCTTGTATAGATTAAGAAAAACATATATATATATATATAGGTAATCACAGATATGAAATCCCAAGTTTTCTTGTGAATTAAGCATAAATCCAAGTCATAGCTGAGTAACGTACTGATCAAGTTGGTGTAGCTCGTTATTGGCTTGTTTTTAGTTTTATCTTCACCTATATTCACTGTTTTAGTGTAGGTTCCTCGTTTTTGTGCATAAATGCTTGTCAGGGTTTCAATTCTTTCTTGTAAGAACCCATATTGGTACTTAGGATAGGTTGGTAAATGATAATTCACAACGGAAGAGGATCGAACACAACTTTTGAACTAAGTTATAAATCTTCATTAAGTATTGATTAACAAAATTTTATAATATACTTTTGGGTGGAACATCATTTTATTTTGTAAATGGTAATTCATTTGGTTGTAAACCATTTTGTTAATACTATAAAATGAAAAAAGTTAGGACCTAAATTCCGCATTTTAAACATTGAGTTTGAAAAGGATGTTGCAAGAGTGCAAGTTCGTATCGCATACTTTAAAAGTTTTCGAGTGATCAGAAAACGATTCAATAATCATCCTACTCGTTCTTTGTTGTATCTAATTATTTTGTCTCATTTGAGCACCTCTCTTTCATGGATCGAAATATCTAATACTATTGCCTTTGTTTACATGTACTTAGACGGGTTAATCCTATAAAAAGTTAGAAAACAAACAATGAAAAGATAGTCAATGAGGGGGAAAACTACTTGCAATTTGTGAATGGTATGAAGATATAAAGCACCAATAATGTTGATTCGCATAATAATTAAAAGTAGAAAGTTATGAAAGGGAAATCCTTGTTTAATGCACAATGACTCTAATTGTATATATGGCGACCCTTGTTCTTCATTTTCCAGAGGATAAACCATCATGTTACATCAAATAAAAAAAACCCTTTTTATTTAAAGGTTAATTAACTACAAGTTAAAATTCGTTCGTATTCATTTGTGTCTGTTTACGTTAATGAACTCTTCATTTAGATCATTTTTTTACGAACGCACGCGAAGGAATGCGAACATGTTCGTTTTTTAACGAACGTATTGCACATATAGTGTTTGTGATTATGTACATACGTAAATATGAAAATAAGTTGCGTAATTAATTTTATGGTCAATTTTGAACATTCATAATTTCCATAAAAAGTGGACGATTATATAGTTTTATGCGTAAATATGGCGCGGGCGAGGTTGCGTGTAACACTTTTCTAATCATACTTCAAAATCAAAATATTCAATAAGATTTCTCAAATGTACGAAGAAGAATATATTTTTTATACAACTTGATACTCGCATACCCTTGGGTTTAACTAGATAACCAAGTACGATAAATGAGGTATATAAGATAATGTTTGGATGTAAGAGCACTCACGTCTCGTTCTTCGTCTCTATGAATATATTTCAACGAAAAGCATTATTTTTCTCTAAAT
The DNA here is from genome assembly GCF_021521415.1 of Bidens hawaiensis. Taxonomy (NCBI): domain Eukaryota; kingdom Viridiplantae; phylum Streptophyta; class Magnoliopsida; order Asterales; family Asteraceae; genus Bidens; species Bidens hawaiensis. Next base: position 336,295 of record NW_027492879.1, read on the forward strand.
TTTATTTGTCACGTTGATCATTCTTTTTATTATCTATATCTTACTCATAAACACTTATTTTATTATTTTCGTCTTAAATCCTACACATTCATATAATTTTATAGGATTATTAATATTTACCATTATATTGAGGGGGTGTTTGGGATTCCTTATTTTTACATCCTTATAACTTTTAAAGAGAAGTCATAAGTTACAAATGTGTAACTTATCAACATTTCCTTTCACATAATAAGAAAACTCAAAACACTTCTTTTTAACTTATCATAAGTTATAAGAAGGTAAAAATAAGAAATTCCAAACACCCTCTGAGAGACTATTACCATATGTTTCAGAGTAAAAAAAATAAGTTGAGTATAATAATTATCGTTGATAATAGCGAGTGCTTATGGATTTTTGGGCATTTAATAAATATATTTTAATGGCCAAATTTTTTCGATCTAAAAGAGCATCCATAATAAGAACTCCATAAAACACTAAAAATCATGTCGCATCCATATATGTCGCATCATAAAAACTTCGTTTTATAAAAACACCAAAAACCTCCATCTCATTTTTTTCTAATTGTTACCCAAGATCTTCTTTTAAAAATGAGACCCAAAAATCTTATCCACAATAAGTAAAAACCAATAACATGTTAAAACACCAAAAAAAAACAACCCTCAAAAACACCTTATTGTGTTATTTTACACCTTAACTTAAAAAATCCATAAGCACTTAAAAAACCAATTTTATAAGTTATAACCTAAATTGATTAGCCTATAAATTATAATATAATGAAATAATAAATAACTACTGTTGAAAATAAAAGTAATAACTTACTACTTACTTTGAAATACATATTTACACCTCAGTTGATAAATTATTAAAATCACATTAACCCTTCTCATACGGATAAATTAACAAATGAAAACGAATAAATTAATTTCTGTAAAGAACAAACACGAACACAAAAGTTGATTCAATTATGTGTTCGTGATCGTCCGCGTGTCCAATAAAATCTTAACTAAGGAATATGAATAATATCACGTTGGGTACTCTTTGATTACAGAACAGAATCACTATTTTCCATAAAGTTTGATGTGATTGGAAGCAAATAGTGAACATATTTGTCATTTGAAGGTGAATTCACTATTTCACCACATGAGATACGGATTCTCGGAGCCCCATTTTGGGGGCCGGAATAAATACCGCATAATTCACAACACAATGAACTTACTTACTTCAAAAACCCACTTACTTCACTTACCACCTACATCCCTAGATTTCAAACAACAAAAAAAACACCATCATCCACCACCACTCCATAGCCATAGACCACCGCCACCACAACCACAACCCGTTTCCCATCACCGCACCCACCTCCAGCTTGCCGGAAAAACGTACCCATCTCCATCTCGCCGGAAAAATGCACCTCATGTTCGCCGGAAAAATGAACCTCCTTCTCGCCGGAAAAACACATCCAAACACCGTTGCACCCACCTCTAACTTGCCGCACCAACCACTAACATCCACCATCTTTACGCACCTCCTGCTCATCGGAATTTGTTTTGACAGTGGTTCCACCGCTGGACGATTTTACTTGTTGCGTTGACCTGTAGTGATGTCGGTGGGGGGGGGGAGGATATTGTGGCGGTGAACTGTGGTGGCAATGGTTGGCATGAGTTTGAGATGGGAATCGACCTTGAAAAACACAATGAAATTTTGATGGTTTTCTTAAAACATAATGGACTAAAAAGAATAACAAAATTAAATTGATTAAAACACAATAATGAAAAACACAATCTTAAAACACAATTGTGTTTTTCACATAAAAAAACACTATGTTAAAACAAATTTGGTAAAACACAATAACAAGAACTTATCACACAATGTAAAAAAACCCGTTATTTTAAATTTTTATATTTTATTACAATATGGTACTCATATGAAAGATAAAAAAACGTTCGTTTGATGTTATTTTAAATGTCGAATAAAAATTATTGACGTTTTAAAATGAAGAGAGAAAGTGACATGTGTCTTGCATATGAAGATGAAAAGCCAATAAATGTGTTATTCCATTTCCTTATCCTTATTTCCTACTTGATTTCCTTCCTAAGCTAATCTCAACCATTTAAGTTTAAAATAAATAGACAAGATTATTTTATATCATTCATACAAAAACTAATCTTCTTATTATAACTCAACCCCTATAAATATCTTTAAATACATTATCTGATCAATACTTTACCTTTTCTGTTTATACTTTATACCATTAAATATGTGTTGAATATTAACTTTTTTCTAAGTATCCACTTTAATTCCTTACAAAAGAAAAGAAAATGCAACGTATATATAAACGAAAACATAAAAATCCTATGTGTCGCGATATGGTTGTTCCCTCTTTTTTTGAAGTCACCAGATTTGCTTGATTTTTAAATAGAGGCTTCTCATGCATTTGACCCGAATTAACGGGTATGAGTCTTAGTAAACCCATATATTTCTTAAACGGGTTATAACATCTCATTAAATTAAAAACTAATCTCACCAAATATTTGATATAATAATTCTATAAAGTAGGGATATACTAAAAATTAGAGTTAAGTGTCATTTTAGTTACTGTGGTTTGTTCAATTACGCAACTTTAATACCATTTTTGATTTTTTTGCAAATGGCTACTTCACGTTTCTAGAACTTGCCATTTTAGTACTTTTTTCTAACTCTATCTATTTTTGTCCGTTAGGTCGGGGGTAAACTAGTAATTTCATTAATTTAATTTACAAAAAACATAAGGTTGAAGAATTGAATTAAAATCTAAACTCCTTTGAAATAACAAGGACCTTTGTGCAATTTTCAGAAACAAATCCCAATTCTGTTACCCTTCCCGTTTTTCTGATCACATCCATCTCGCTGCCGGCGAGCTTGGTTGTCTTTTCCGGCGAACTCCAAACGGTTAGTGAAGAAGCGTGGATCGACTTACTTATATACGATCAACGTTCCTCGGGTATGAGTGTGCTGTATCACCGATGGTTTTCCGGAATATGAGTTCTTCCACCTACAAAATGAGCAGCACCGTGAACTTACCCCTCAGAAAGGGACAGAGGGGTCCTCTTTAGGGTAACCCTCCGGTGTGAGAATAAGATATTGTAGGAGCAGATGATAAGAATGTGAAAGTGAGTAAGGACTTAGAATATATTTTCTTGCTTACCTCCCACTGTGGAGGTGGTGTGGTATTTATAGTATTAGGGTTTCCAATGATTGGGCTCAGACCCAATTAGGGCCTTTTTGGCCTCCTCCTATTGCTTCGCGCCACGTGTCCTTAGGACACCTGGTGCTTTTTCATTGATTATTCTCTGACCAAGGTATTTCACCTGACCCATGTGCAATCACGTGGTAGCACATGGGCTTTGCTGAGTTGTCCACCCTTCATTGGTAGCTGTCAACATCAGCATATTCTTTATTCCTTAAAGGATACCTTCTGGAAGGTTGTCTGATGAGCACAATCATGGTTGTCCTTATCCTGATTTGGATAAGGACGTGGTTGATTGTGTGCATGTGTGATATGCGCCTATCCTGGGGATGCGCGAGGTCTTCTCTTTATTCTCACGCGCAGATGTTTCATGCGTGAGCATGTGATGCGTGAGCATATGTGATATGCGTGAGCATATGTGATATGCGCCACGCGCATAGGTTTTGGCTTTGCGTTTTCATGACATCCTGATTTCAAGCCTCTTGTCTATATCTTGTGGGTTGACCCGCCCCGCTCGATGTTAAGGCGGGTGCATACCTCTTCAAGCCCCCCAGTCTAATGTGTGTCTTGTCTCGCGCGAGCGAGGTAAGATAGATATTAGACTTAATGGTTTGCTTTTTTAATAGGGTTTATCTTTTCTTTTTCATTTCTCACAAGTGCGTTGCGCGAAATTCTATCCTTTTGGTTGAAATGAATCGTCCATGTACGTGGTTGGTTGGTGCTGACATGCGTCAGAGATGGAGACGTTATGTGTCAGACTTTTCGTGTGCTCGAGGTGCTACAGTGGCCTTTCATGTCTCCTCATACAGTGTCAGGAACACGTGTCGCGCTCATGTTGGCCTGCACCTGCGAGTGGGGGCGCGTGAGCGTAACTCTGATCATTACATGTTTCTTTCTCTCTCCTGGGCCTATAAAAGCAAGCCTTTTGAGTGGTTTTTTCTTCATCTTCATTGTTATTTTCAGAGCTCTTTCTTCTTCAATTTTCATTCCGATTAAGAGCCTTTATCCTTTGCTTCCAGATTTCCGTGCTTAAAGTAACCATACTGTTTGATTCACAATTGTATGTCTGATAACCCAGACACCACAATTTCCCCCAGCAAAGGTCGTGTAAAGTCGTTGGTTATGTCCACTTTGAAGAAGACCGGCAAGGGTAAACGGGCTGCCGAGGCCTCGTCGGAGGAGGTGGGGAAGAACAAAACGGTGAAGAGATGGGATGAGATTCCCTGCAAATTGAAACAGTCTGACTTCGATAATCTCGTCGCCTCTCAGGGTTTTCTCCCTGAGTACAGCTGTCTGCTCCAGGCGACCGGGCAAACGGCGGCAGATCCGCCCACCGGCTATATCTCTTTATACTCTCACTTTTTCACTCACTGTAACCTTCGTCTTCCGATGACAAGGTTTATGGGTGCGCTCCTTCAGTTTTATGGGATTCACATATCCCAAGTCCATCCCTGTGGACTAGTGCGCATGACTCATTTTGAGTTCATGTGCAAAGCTCAGCGCGAGGAGCCCACCCCTCGGCGCTTTCAATATTTTTACAAGCCAAAAATCCAAGATTCTTGGTTCTCATTCATACCGCGCAGTCAGAAGGTTAAGTGCTGCAATGTTTCCTTCAAAAGCCTTCATGACTGGGCTGAAAAACTTTTTATATTAAGGCTGGTGTGATTCCCATCCGCATGACCATGCGCTCGATCACTTCTGCGCCCGCGGATGAGAATGTTCTTAAGAACCCAACGGGCGCATGGGTTAACAAGTTATCTGCTGAACCATCCCGCGCCAAGAATATTTGCGAGGAGGCACTGGTGGGGGTTGGTATGAGCAAGAGGTGGACCGACAGCGCGACTGAGCCTGTTGTCCATGTTGATGGCTTAGGTGAGTTATTTTCTCATTGCATTATTTCTGCGCGAATATAATTCGTTTTGCTGATATCATTTGTCTTGTTTTATGCAGTAAGCAAGGAATACGCCCACGCCGCCTATGACGAGCATATGGAGGGCGGCTCTGTCGCGCTGAGCGCTGGGGAAGTTGCTTTCCCCGATCGCTTCGATGATATGTTCATCCCTGTCGATTTAGAATTTTGCTTTGACAGCGATGCGCCTGGTAAGCCTTTGTACTTATGCTTATGCCTTTAGAATACCAAATTTGGTTAACATTTCTGTTGCACGTATTGTAGATGCGCTCGAGAATTATGAGTTGGAGCTTGCGGAAGAGGAGGTGGAGGAGGAAGAAGCTGAGGCGCCACAACTCAAGCGCAAAGCTAAAGGCAAAACTGGCGCAGGGGCCAGTAAAAAACAGAAGAAAAATGATGCCCCTGTTGCCCAGAATCTTCCTCCTACCCAAGCGAAGGGACTTGAGAAAACCAAGGGATTTACCTCCAAGTTTTCCTCGTCTTCTTTGCCTCGAGGTGTGGGCAATCCTCCCGTCCACACGAGGTATGGTGCTGCCACCTCATCTCTTCGCGCGGCGGACAAGGGAAGCGGCGCTGCGCCTGCTGTTTCATCTTCTCCAACAGGTATACTTTGTTTATATTTTGTGGTTTTATGAGCGTGATTCCGATAAAGTTATTAATGAAGCTTTGTTCACTCAAATGTTTGTAGAGCCGGCGACTTTGGAGGCTCAACCTCAGGCGCAGCAAGGTACCGAGGCTGCGCCGAAGGTTGCTTTGAAGTCCCCTGTTTTACCCTCGAAAAGGGGGAAAACGGACTTCATGGAGATGCTCAATTCGCGGACGGCGGTGCGCAAAGGTATTTATTGCGCTTTGATTTTCTGATTTTTTCCTTTAGATCAAGTCATGAATCATTTCTCCTTGTTGGTTTTTTCATAGGAATTATAGCTGGCACATAAGCTGCTGGTGGCACTGCTGGCGCCGGCGCCGGCGCCGTTAGTTCTACTCCTGCTCCAACAAGCACTGAATCTCCTCTCATTGGGATTACTAAGGAGCAGGAGACTATTTTACGCGCTGATCTAACGGCGTCAAGACCTAACTCACCTCCTCCTGCGCGCAGCCCTCGTGAGACTGTTTTTGATTTTTCCAAGTCGCAGGAGAAGAGACCTGTTACAGAGGATGATGAGGTCAATTCTTAAGGTTCTGATGGTGGCCGCGCAAGCCCTGTAGCGCCACGAGATTTCGTGGCGCAGCCTTCTTCTCGTGGGGCTGGCGCTGACTTTTCTGCCGGCTCTCCGCAGGTATAAGTTTGTTTTGCTCCGTTGTGCGGACTTCCAGATTAGTGTTTAGATGACTAAAACGTTGCTTTTGCGTTGCTTTGTGTTTGCAGGAAGCCGATCACATATACCGCCCGAGCTGGAATATCACTGAAGATAGCTCATTTCAATCCATGGGCGTATGTGAAGACTTCTGGGCTCACTCTGTTCCTCCGGCTGAGAGGAGGTTTCAAGAGGACCGCGCTCGCGTGGACTTGCTTAATGACCACCTTTTTGCTGGGTCTGCGTTCTTTGCTGCCTCCCAAGAGCTTCGCAATGATTATATAAAAGTGCGTGATACCCTTGTGGAGGCCAAGCGAGAGGCTAAGGTTTCAGCTTGGAATCTTTATGATGCCCGAGAGAGGGCTGAGAAACTCCAAGCGGAACTTAGCGAGAACCGGGCAAGTGCCAACGCTGCTTTTGTGAAGCGCGGGCATGAGCTGCAAGCTGCGCGGGAGAAGCTGCAGGTGGCAGAAGCGGATGCCGCCAAGTACGCGCGCCGGGCGCGTGACCTGGAGTTGGAGGTAGAGGCGCGTGACCAAACTCTTGCGCAGGCTAAAACTGACAAATCTTTATTAGAGAATGAGGTTGCGCGCCTGAAGAAAGAGCTCGATGCTGCGCGAGCGGAAAAGAGTGAAGCCTTGGCGGCAGCAGCGTCTGACAAAGAAGAGCTAAAACAAGCCAAGGAAACTGTTGAGTTGTTAAACTCTCAGATTCCTGCTCTTGAGACATCTGTTTCTTCCCTCGCGCAGGATCGTCAATGGCTAGTTTCACAGGGTGTGACTCGTTGCGCTTATGCGATGAAATACTCAGACGAGTTTCAGACCCTTGTGATGGATTGCAATGCAGCATCGCGCTTGGTGGGTCGAGCTGAAGGGTTTAAGGATGGCTATGAATATGGCATGCTGAAGAAGAATCCATCCGACTACCCTTATCAGCTCGACGCTGTCTGCGCTGACATGGCCGAGGTGGGGGAGAAGTACTTGAATACTCCAATTCCCATCCTTGAGCAGGTATTTTAACCTTAATGAGTTTACTTTGACTTATTTTCCTAATCTTTTGTACTCATACTTTTCCTTGTGACTTGCAGATAGCCGCGCTTGCTGACCAGCCCGATCTTGGCGCGCTAAAGAAATTACTTGATGAATGTGAAGGGACTGGTGGCAGCGATGATGGCGCGGGCAATGCTGCCTCTGCTAGCGGCTCTGGCATGGCCAAAGGACCTACTCCTGACACTATCGTGATAGAAGACGACTCCATTCAAGACGAACAGCTTGATTATGGTAAGTTTGGAGTGGCCAGGAGCGGGCTGCGCCAGATGCTGAGGGAGGAGGTAATGATGAGGACGATGAAGAGGCTGATATTGATATAGAGACTTGAAAAGCCCTTCATGTTTTTTTTTTGTAGTTTTTATCTCATCATTTGTAAATTTGTAAACTTCTATGTTTTGGAATGAAATTTTCTTTTTTCCTTATTCGCATCTTGCGCATTCCCAATTCATCTCTTTATATTGCATGTGTCTGCTTGTTGAATATAAGATATGCTTGCACATTAAAACTTGAACAAGGTTGTAAGGAAATTATTTTACTTAATCCTTAACAGTTGTCATATTTCAAGTTATTTTGCAATATTCTGAATATGCTGACACGTGCCTTGGCATTTCATTATTCCTCTTTTGCGCGACGTTATCGCGCATTTATTATAGGGAATTATGAATGAGTTTTTTAGCCTTTACGTGTCAGTATGTGTTACTCTGATATCCATTATAATCCCATGCGCGACCTCGACCTGAGACCTTAACAACTATGTTTTGGCATGTGCTTTCCCTTAGCTGTGCCTAGGTATTTTTATGGTCTAGCTGCACAGCATGTAGGATGGATGTTGTGAGTAATTTGAGCTAAGGCTCATATTATTGGGCTAAGGCCCTGAGCTAAGGCTCATATTATTGGGCTAAGGCCCTGACGTTTTAGAGTTGAAACTCGTTAACGCGTTTGAGCTTGAAGCTCGCGCATGTATGTTTTACTTCGTTTTATTTTTAGTTTGATGTCAATACAATGTTGTCATATTGCTCAAAATTAATAAAGGGAAGTGTGAAACATGTATGCAAAAGGTAATAGAACACACATTAAGAGAAAATAGCGCGTATCATTATTCATAATGGCTTAAAAAGCCTTGATTACAAACTTGACAATTTTTACATGAAACATTTTCTAAGCTGTGCTGCGTTCCATGTGCGCGGGATCTTCTTTCCATTCAAATCTTTTAAAGCGTATGCGCCTTTTCCCAATTCTTCCGAGACTTGATAAGGTCCCTCCCAGTTGGGGGACATCTTTCCCGGGGGTATTGCGCGTCTAGCTTCATTGTTCCGAAGGACAAAATCATTCTTCTTGAAGTGGCATTCTTTCACACGCTGATTGTAATATTTTTCTAGTTTTTTCTTGTATTTGGCTTCACTGATGATAGCCGTCTCTCTGCGCCCTTCAAGTAAGTTGAGATCCAACCTCCTTTCGCGCTCGTTATCCGTCTTACTCATCATGAGCACTCTATAGGATGGGCATCCAATCTCTGCTGGAATCATAGCCTCTGTTCCATAGGTTAGGCTGAACGGGGATTCGCCATTGCTGGTTTTGCTTAATGTCCTGTGCGCCCACAGGACATTAGGTAGCTCCTCGGCCCATGAATGGGATTCTCCCTCCAACCTTTTCTTCAGCCCATTCAGCAAGCTTTGGTTCGCGCGTTCCACTTGGCCATTCCCTTGAGGGTGGTATACTGAAGTGAAGACCTGGTTGATGCACAATTCTTTGAGCCAACTGGATATCTTCTTGTCAGTGAATTGTTTACCATTGTCGCTCACAATTTCCATGGGCAGGCCAAAACGGCATATGATGTGGCTCCAAATAAATTGCTTCATTGCCTCGGCTGTGATTTTTGGCAGTGGCTTGGCTTCAACCCATTTTGTGAAATAATCCACTGCCACTACCAAAAATTTTAACCGCCCTTGCGCTTGTGGTAAGGGACCCACAATATCGATTGCCCATTTGTGGAAAGGCCATGCGGAGGTCACCGGAATCAAGTTGTTCTTTGGCCGCATGGTGTTTGGCGCATAGCTCTGACACGCTTTGCATTTTTGGATCTCTTTTAACGCGTCCAAGTACATGCCTGGCCAATAGTAACCTGCGTTCATCGCCTTGGCAACCACCATGCGCGGGCTAGCATGTATTCCACAGATTCCCTCGTGTATCTCTCTGATCACATAGCTTGCTTCCTCGGCGTCTAAGCATTTCATGAGCGGTCCAAGATAAGAGCGTCGATATAACGTACCATCAAGCAGTTCGTAGTTCTGCGACTTGTGTCTTATCTTCCTCGCCTGTGCGCGATCGTCTGGTACTTTTCCCTCCTTCAAGAATTCCATTATTGGAGTTATCTATGATGAAGGTGTTGTATGAATTACAAGGACAGACTTTGCTTCCACCGACGGGTTGCTCATTACTTCCACTCTGACATCTTTGCCGAAATGATCGAAGCTGGTTGATGCCATCTTGCTCAGCGCGTCGGCAGACTTGTTTTCACTGCGCGGAATATGTATGATTCTGAAGAAGTCAAATTGCTCGGTGAGTTTCTTCGCCTGCTCTAAATACAGAGGCATAGTGTTCTCCTTGGCATCATAAAGGCCATTGACCTGTGCTGCTACCAAGTATGAATCGACATGAGCCTCTAGCTTTTTAACTCCGAACTTGTGCGCGATGCGCAAACCAGCCAGCAGGGCTTCATACTCAGCTTCATTGTTGGTGCTCTTGAAATCCAACCTGATTGCGTAAGTATACTCATGATTTTCTGGATCCACCAGTTTGAGGCCTGCGCCGGACCCTTCGTTGTTTGAAGCTCCATCAGTGAATAATCTCCAAACATTTTCTTCATTATTGGCTTGCGGAGGGTCTACTTCGCGCTGAGCCTCTTCGACTTTTCCTTCAGGGATTTCTGCAATGAAATCAGCTAAGACTTGTCCCTTGATTACTGGACGAGGTTTGTAGGTGATCGTGTGCTCCCCTAATTCCAGCGCCCATTTTGTCAGCCTTCCTGAGAGCGCGGGACGTCGCAAGACTTGCTGGATGTTGTAATCAGTCAGGACTTCAATGGGATGACCATTGAAATATCTATGAAGCTTGCGCGACACATGTGTTAGTGATAAAACTAACTTTTCTATGATGGTGTAGCGCGTCTCAGGATCTGTCAGCACCCGACTTACATAATAGATTGGTGTTTGGATTCCCTTGCGATCCACCAACAACACTGCGCCAATGGCGCGCTCTCCTGCTGACAGGTACAACGTTAGAGTTTCGCCAGGTAGTGGAGCTGTGAGCGCAGGCAGATTTATCAGACATTCTTTTATCTCACTGAAAGCTTGCTCGGCCTCAGGCGTCCACTTAAATTGGCTTTTCTTTAAGCAATTTCTCAATGTGTTTACGAATGGGATAGATTTGCTTGCATGGTTCGCTAGGAACCTGTTAATTGATACCAATCTACCATTCAACTTTTGAACTTCCTTCATGGTGGATGGCGAGGGCATGTCGAGGATAGCCTCCACCTTCTCTGGGTTCACCTTGAAACCATCCTTGGTGACCATTACACCGAGAAATTTCCCTTCTTCTACGCCGAATGTGCATTTGCTCGGGTTGAGCTTCATGTTTACTTCCTTTAGGCGCCGAAGGGTTTCTTCGATGTCTTTGAGCATTTGTTTTTCCTCCCTGCTTTTAATCACCAAATCATCCACATAGACTTCTAAGTTTCTTCCAATTTGCTCGTTGAAAACTGCATCCATGAGTCTTTGGTAAGTGGCTCCTGCATTCTTCAAACCAAAGGGCATTTTTGTGTAACAGAAAACACCCTTGTCAGTTCTGAAAGCAGTCTTGTCCTCATCTTGTGGTGCCATTTGAATTTGGTGATAGCCCTTATAGGCATCCAGGAAACATTTGAGCTTAAATGGCGCCACAGAGTCCACATTCGCGTCAATGTTTATGAGGGGGTAACAATCTTTTGGACACGCTTTGTTGAGGTCCTTGAAATCAATGCACATTCTCCATGACCCATTGCTCTTCTTTACCATCACAGGATTGGCTACCCATGTTTGGTATCGTATTGGGCGGATGATATTTGCGCGCAGTAGATCTTCTACTTGCTCATTCATGGCCTTTGCCTTCTCATCTCCCATGACTCTTTTCTTTTGAGCAATTGGCTCTACAGACTTGAATGTGTTGAGAGAATGCTGCGCCAGGTCTCGCGGAACCCCAGTCATATCATAATGTTGCCACGCGAAGACCGATATATACGTTGTGAGCAATCTTTTCATTCTCACCCTTGTGTCATCTGATATCGTAGCTCCAATTGTGATTGTTTGTTCTGGGAATTTTGGGTTGAGAATCCATTCCTCTGGCGCGTTGTTTGCCATTGGAAGCTTCATTCTCCCTTCTCGAGGTATACTTGTTACTGCGCACAAATGATCTCGGTATACAAATGTTACTCCTGTTGGTGTTGGGAACCCCAACGCGCCGTGCGCTGGTGACAGTATGGCGTTGAATTGGGCAATCGTTCCTCTACCCAAGATCATATTATGGCATGAAGTGGTGGGCAAGACCAAGAAGTTGACAATTTCAGCTCGCTTGTGTTTCTCATCCCCCATAGTTAGTTCGAATTGTATCTGACCTAGGGGGTGAATAATTTCGTTTGAGACACCCGAGATTGGTGCATTCACAATTTCGAGCTTTGCTTAGTCTGCTGGATCCAACTTCCTGAAACATTGCTCGTACATGATGTCTGATTCACTGCCGGTGTCCACCAGGACTTTTGACACCTCATAATGAGCGATGTGTGCAGTGATGACTAGAGGACTGCTGATAGACGGGCCTCCTCTGATTCTTGGGAAGATTACTTGTTGCTTGCGCCAATCCCCTTGGACTTGCGCGCCTATCTTCCTCGATCTTTGCCCTTGCCTTCCTCTTTCAGCTACACAGATTCTTTTGAATTTTTTACTGGCTGGGGCTCCGTCTGGTTGTTCATTCTCTGGTCTTGGGTTTTTTACCAGGTGAGCCAACTTGCCTGATTTCACATCTCTTTCAATCGCATCCTTCAAATGGTGGCATGCATCGGTGTTGTGCCCTGTGGATTTGTGAAACTCACAATACTTGCCACTGTTTGGTGGTCCCTTATGGAGCAATGGCCTGGGGCTTTTAAACTGGACATTCTCTGTGTTTAACACTTGCGAAGGCGTTTTGGTGAGGGGGGTCCATATTCTTGGTAGAGGTCTGTTAGGCTCCCTGGCACCTTCCTTCCTGTCCCCCTCTCCGCGATTAAGCATGTCTTTTTGGGGCTGGGGTGAACTTTGTTGCGCTTGCTTTTCTGCGGGAGAATAATTGGTTTGTTGCAACCTGGACCATACGGAGTTTTGTTTGCCCCTCCTTTCATTGTTGCATGGTGTTTCTGTTTGATGCCCTCTATCTCTTGCTCTGTCTTGGGCAATTTGTTTTTCATTTCGCGCGAAGACTCGCGATGCTTCCATAAGCTTAGCCCAAGTGGTTGGCATGCCATCTCTGCTCACGAGAGCTCTGCGGAGTTGATCACTGCGCGCACCTTGTATAAAAGCCACGCGCAAGAGTTGTTCAGTGATACCTCCAATTGCAAGAGATTCCTGATTGAAACGAGTTATGTAGTCTTCAATGGTTTCATCATTCCTGCGCACGCAGTGCATGATGTCATCGGGGTCGCGCGTGTGTCTGCGCTGCTGTACAAAGTGAGCCTGGAACTTTTCCAATAGCTCTTCGAACCCATCGATTTGTCCTGTCGGCGAGCTTTCGAACCAGACACGCGCTGCGCCCGTGAGGTAGCGAGCAAACATGTGACACCATGTTGGCATCGTCCAGCTTTCTAGGTTTCCAGTGTTGTAAAAACCTTGTAAGAAATCATCTGGATCTGTTGTACCATCGTACTTGCCTAAACCGCTTGGCATCTTGGTTTTGTGTTGAATGGGAGCCTTTGCAATGCGCTCAGTGAATTTTATATGTTTTACCAAGATGGCTGGCCTATATGGTGTGGTTACGTCCACTTGCTCTTTCGCTTGTGGGTTGTATGGTGTGTATAGATCCATATCGGCTTTGGCTCCAGGCGCTATGTTCATGTGCGCGCGGAGCTGTGACCCTCCTGCATGAGTATCTCGCGTCTTCCTCATGCTGTGCACCTCTTCCTCATCACTAATATCAGCGTGTTCGGTGTGAACAGAGTGACCATCTTCCGGCGCGCGTGCCATTTTTGTTGTTCCTTGAATGGTTTTTTTATCAAATGCGAGCCTTTGTGTCAAGTCGGCTAACTTTTTGTGTTTTACCAGTTCATTGTATTTGTCCATTAAACGCCTGTTGTTCGTTTATAAGCCATTCTTTAGGGTCATTGGTTTCAACTTCCGGACCCATTGGTCCTTTTTGTTTTGCACCAGTCAGATTTTGGAACGTGAGATCGTCTGGAGGAGTTTCAGTCTGGCTATGAGGTGTTGTGATGAAGGGATGGTTACTGGTGGTGCGCGCAGTATCACGCGGCGCCCTCGGAAACTGATGTCCCTCATTAACATCCTCAAGCTCATTATCCTCCAGTACTTGATCGTTGTTTCGAACACCGGAAACCATGGTGAAGATTTTTTAGAGAGAAACTGATGAAATAGTGGTTTTGTTGCCGTTGTAACAGGTGATGGCGCCAATGAAGAAGCGTGGATCGACTTACTTATATACGATCAACGTTCCTCGGGTATGAGTGTGCTGTATCACCGATGGTTTTCCGGAATATGAGTTCTTCCACCTACAAAATGAGCAGCACCGTGAATTTACCCCTTAGAAAGGGACAGAGGGGTCCTCTTTGGGGTAACCCTCCGGTGTGAGAATAAGATATTGTAGGAGAAGATGATAAGAATGTGAAAGTGAGTAAGGATTTAGAATATATTTTCTTGCTTACCTCCCACTGTGGAGGTGGTGTGGTATTTATAGTATTAGGGTTTCCAATGATTGGGCTCAGACCCAATTAGGGCCTTTTTAGCCTCCTCCTATTGCTTCGCGCCACGTGTCCTTATGACACCTGGTGCTTTTTCATTGATTATTCTCTGACCAAGGTATTTCACCTGACCCATGTGCAATCACGTGGTAGCATATGGGCTTTGCTGAGTTGTCCACCCTTCATTGGTAGCTGTCAACATTAGCATATTCTTTATTCCTTAAAGGATACCTTCTGGAAGGTTGTCTGATGAGCACAATCATGGTTGTCCTTATCCTGATTTGGATAAGGACGTGGTTGATTGTGTGCATATGTGATATGCGCCTATCCTGGGGATGCGCGAGGTCTTCTCTTTATTCTCACGCGCAGATGTTTCATGCGCAGATGTGATATGCGTGAGCATGTGATGCTTGAGCATATGTGATATGCGTGAGCATATGTGATATGCGCCACGCGCATAGGTTTTGGCTTTGCGTTTTCATGACATCCTGATTTCAAGCCTCTTGTCTATATCTTGTGGGTTGACCCGCCCCGCTCGATGTTAAGGCGGGTGCATACCTCTTCAGTTAGCAAGACCGGTCCACAATATCAATTCTTTTCTATTTCAAAATCATAACGTATAAAAACTCTCTCCTAATCTTTGGCTCGAGTTAATTCGGTTTTAAAAACTAATAATCTTTATTCTTCATATACTTGAAACCGACTTTAAAACCATAATCAAATTAGACACCTTATCTGTTGATTTAGCTTAAATAAAAACACCCATACTTACTAATTCGATGATTGCGAACACACTCATACGCTTAATTCTCCCAAACATCAACTCTCTGATTATCTTTAAACTCATCACCGACCGGAACCTTGAACTAGTCAACTAAAATTAATTCGTCCTCTTATCAGGTAATTGATTCGTGCTTCTTGCACGTCCTTATGTAAAAAACATAAGCCCTCTCTCAAATCACATTAACTGAATACAATTATTGATCAATTTGGGGATTTCATTTCTAGGGTTTATGAGGATTTGAGGTTCCAAACTTCTATTATAAAAATATTTAAAACTAATTTAAATACAGCTCAGTCACTTGCTGGAGTGGTTTGTCCATCCCTTGTCAAAGCTTTGGTTCATCCATAGGTGCGGGTTCGAGTCCCGGTCACCTCTATAAATTTTTGAGTTTATGATAAAAAAACTGAAATTACTAGTTTACCCCTGACTTAACAGACAAAAATAGACCTGGTTAGAAAAAAGTACTAAAATGGCAAGTTTTAGAAACGTGAAGTAGCCATTTGCAAAAAATTCAAAAATAGTATTAAAGTTTCGTAATTGAACAAAGTACATGTACTAAAATGGCACTTAACTCCTAAAAATTAATATATGATTTATTTAAAAAAAGATATATATTATTTATAACTAAAATAAACGGGTCTTTGGTCTCATCAAACTCATATAGCTTTTAAACCGGGTTATAACATCTCATTTATTTGTGAAACAATTTATCATCAAACCATAATTATATTATTAACTTTCATACAATAAAAAAAAGATAAAAATTCAAAAAATAAAAACATATTAGAAAAAAAATAATATAAAACAACCCCCAGTAATACGGGGGATAAAAACTAGTTTAAAACATATATTACGATATGCAAATTAACATCTAAGTGGCGACATAGATGATATTTTTTTGAATAACTCATGTAGTAGGAAAACTAATACGCATTGCATTGGAATTCGATCTTTACAGCCCTTCGGCCAAACTACTAACTATGGTTTCGAGGAATGACAAACCAAACCTGTCAGGATGATGGAATCGGTTGGACCAACCAGTTTGATAGTTTCACAATTCAGTTTTGGTGGATTTAATGATTCGACAAAAAACGTGTAGATTGTTTAATATATTAAAAATATTTTGGGTTTTCATTTGGGTAAATATGGGTGATAAATATATTGGTATGTTAATGTTTATTAGTTATTTTCAACATATGACTAATTATATGCTTATGATTCACAAATGTTCATCTTTGTTCCTATAATTCTTTTATAATATTAAGTTTATTGCGTATTTAATAGAGCAACGACAAAGCAAAATCATGGTTGTTGATATTTGGTGTAAACAACAATGCCAGAAAATTATTAAAAATAGCAAAAAGAGAGAATAAACAAAGTCCGCCTCGCTAATTAAGGCTAAGCAGGATTTGGGTTGGACATAGTAACCAAAACATTTGACACGGGACCAACCTGAGACTACCGGTTCAATCCCTGGTTATAGTTTTTACAGTGAATTCAAGTTCAGTTTCACCAGGGCCGGCCTTTAGGGAGGGTTGGGTGGTCGACGGCCCCCGGCCTGACACCCCGTTAGGCCGATTTTTCTTTTTAATTTTATGTATTTTATGAAAAACAAGATGTATATGTAATGTTTAAACTCAATTACATAACAACTAGTTTGGCTTAGTAACAAAGGGGTATTTCTCTCAATCAAAAAGGTGTGGGTTCTAGTCTTATTTGAAACATGTTTAAGCCTATTTTTTATATAAAAGTTTTTACACAACCCAAATCATAACCAAGTATGCCCATTTAAAAATTAAATTGTTTAAAACCAACAAAATACTCATTTTACTTGAGGCCAAAAATATTTTTCGCCTTCGGCCCAAAAAAAATTTTGGCTTCTCAGAACCGGGCCTGAGTTTCACCCAGATAAAAACACTTAAATATAAAACTAAACCAAACATGAAATGCTATGGGTTATAACATTGAACCAAACATAGTTTAGTCTAAAAAAGTTGATAGGATTATAAAAAAAAATAAATCAAAAGGTTGAAACAAAATAACTAATACCATTTTAAAAGTCAATATATAAAAAAATAAAAATTCGATTATAAGGAATAGAATAGTATATGACGTTTAGTTCCATCACTTCCAATATTAGCAGTCAGCTTCATCTAAAGGGACTCCACCAAATAATATTCATTTCTCAAAAAGATTTGAAAAATTATATGCAAAATGTATTATCCATTCATCCACTTACTTTAATTACTCCACTATATAATACAACGTTAATAACATAATCAATTTTAAATTTTTGACAGAATTACAAATTTTGTCCTTTAAAAAAAGCCAAATTACGGTTCGTGTCCTTTTCTAAGTTTCCTTGCAGGCGGTGTACTTTAAACTTTTTTTTCCTACAAGTTTTGTTCTTTACGCTAACTGGGTTAGAAAAACTCAGTTAAATACCCTCACGTGAGGCGCATGTGAAGGTATATTGGTCTTTTTGTCCTTTTGAGCAAAAACTCAGTTAAAATGACATCGGAGCACCAGCTCTTACCCGGATCTCCGGCAGCTATCTCCGCAGTGGAACCACCGTGTGGAGTCACCTTATCGGTTTTCCGATGATACCCATTTCAACTATGATCGATATTATTTTCGAGAACACCATACAGTGATGGATCTTAATAATATTAATATTAATAATAATAAACATACGCGCCGCCGTCACAGCCGGTTGTTGAAGCTGAATCCCCATCTCCGCCGCCACAGCCGCCGTCACCACCATCTCCGCTGCCGGAGCAGAAACCGGAAGTAATCAGAACTTATTATTCTGTGTCTGGAGCTGATGAGCAAAAAGACAACAGCTTGGAGTTGAATAAAGTGTTGCCGGAAGTGAAAAACAAGTTACCGGAAAATCAAGATTCCGAGCAAAGAACAGAAATTGGAGTGAGAAAAAGAGTTAAAAAAGAACGGAGAAGAGCAAGAAGCTCAGAACCCAGAAAAATGGTGCCAGAAATTAACGATTTTGCGGCTGAACCGTCGTCTCCGACGGAAACATCTACTTCGTTAGAAAGCCACCACCACCACCGTAAAACAATCTGTACTGCCACACCGAAAACGCCACCGCTCACAGCCCAACCACCACCACCACCACCACCACCACCACACCCTACAACAACAATGACCACTCAAATCGTCCTATTACCGACCCCCTTGTTTCTCAGAGATTTCGGTAGACGGTTTTGTGGCCGGAGATGTTGGTGAACGGTTGTGTGGTCAGAGATTTCGGTAGACGGTTTTGTGGCCGGAGTTGTTAGTGACGACAGTTTCCGACATTGGGTGGTGTTCAGGCATGGTGATGATGGTGGCGGCGATTCTGGCATGGTGGTTGTTGACGGTAGGGTTGGTTTATTTTTAGAGATGAACAAAAATCAGAAATTAAAACCCTAAAAAAGAGGTGTTTTGTGATAGAACCCTAATTCCAAACGAATCAGAATTGAGGACGATGGTGGATGAGGGAATCGGAGATGGAGCGGTGGCTGGTGGCGGAGCTATGGTGGCGGTGGTGATGGTGTTTGAGGAGTGGTTATGGTGATGGTGTGGTAGAACATAGAGAGAGAAGTGAGATGAGGCAGCACAGAAACAGAAGAAGAAGAAGAAGCAGGGTAGGCAAAAAGACAAAACTACCCTCACATGCTTCTCACGTGATGGGATTTAACAGAGTTTTTCTAACCCAGTTAGCGTAAAGGACATAACTTGTAGGAAAAAAAAGTTTAAAGTACACCGCCTGCAAGGAAACTTAGAAAAGGACACGAACCGTAATTTGGCTTTTTTTAAAGGACAAAATTTGTAATTCTGTCTAAATTTTTTTAATAAAACTGAATTTTAATAATTTAGCATACAACCCATGGGCCAAGTCAATTATAAAAAAAACAAACAAACACTCAACCTTTATTTTGTTACACGTGACAACTCAATTA
Organism: Bidens hawaiensis; assembly: GCF_021521415.1. Taxonomy (NCBI): domain Eukaryota; kingdom Viridiplantae; phylum Streptophyta; class Magnoliopsida; order Asterales; family Asteraceae; genus Bidens; species Bidens hawaiensis. The sequence continues at coordinate 355,490 of NW_027492879.1, forward strand.
TAAAAATTTAATCCTATCAGGCTTTAATTTTCATTTATGTAGTTATTCTTAAAAAAAAAAAGTTAAAATACAAAATACAATAAAAATTAAAAGAGTAAGAAGAATTTTAATCCATTGATCTTAAATTTTGATAGTTAAGATTAATTTAAGAATAAAAGTTGATGAGAATGACATGAATGTAATAACTCACTCATGATGACTTTCTCTCTCCAGATGCAATGCGCATGTCAATCCCTCCATAACTCACTTAGAAGTATTTTTTACCATAACAACAAACGTTTTTTATCTTTAATATAAATATCATATTGTTATATAAAAATATAAAAAAGTTAGTGACTTTTTATATTGTGTTATTTCATATTTGATTGTCAATTGTGTTTTTTAATTGGGTTTTTTCTATGCATTGTGTTAGAGATTCTGCCATTCTAGTCATTGTGTTTTTCAATTGGTACTCATATTAAAGATAAAAATTAAAACAAAGATTACGTCATTTTGTCTTTTTGTTCGTCATTGTGCCCAAGATTTGTTTTTCTACTTATCATTGTGTTTTAGGGGCTGTTTGGTAGCTTCTTAACAGTCATTAAGAGGCTACATCTTAATGGCCAGTAACTTCTTAATGGTTAAGAGGTAACCTTAAGTCTAAATGGTTAAGAGACTACCTCTTAATGGTTACCTCTTAACCATTCAGACTTAGGTGTTGTTTGTTTACATCTGAATGGAACCATTTAGATGTAAACAATTGATTCATTCAGACTTCTGACTGTTTGGTGTCAAACAAAAAATCATCTGAATGGTTAAAATTAGGTCTGAATCATTCAGACTTATTGTTGTTGCTGAATGGGACAAAGGCTCATTCAGATCTGACTCATTCAGATCTGAATGAACCAAACAGCCCCTTAAAGCCACCTCTTAACCATTAAGAAGCTATGAGCTATTAAGATGTAGTCTCTTAATGACTGTTAAGAGGCTACCAAACAACCCCTTAGTTATTGTGCTCAGTATTCACTTAATTTGAGAAAAATAGTATTGTGTTAATTGTGTATTACGTTCAAGTCATTGTATAAATGTAGATTCAATTGTGTTTTACGTTTCAGATCATTGTGTTACATGTATTTACCATTGTGTTATATGTATTTACCATTGTGTCTTACGTTTCAAACCATTGTGTTATATGTATTCATTATTGTGTTTTACGTTTCAGGTTAATCTGTAATATATGTATTCATCATGTATTAGATAATTTGCTGGTATTTTTCATTATATTTACATATTATTACACAACGTTGTTATTAATATTTAAAAAAACACAATGGTCAGTTGAAAGACACAATGGCGAAAAAAACACAATGACAAACAAAAAAACATAATGACGAAAAAAGACACAATGATAAGCAAAAAAGACACAATGACAATTTTTTTTTAAAATTTTTATATGACAAAATCATCCTCATATTAAAGATTAAAAAACGCTTATTATTATAGTGAATTTTATTTGAAAAAAATATCATATGAAAATGTTATAGACGTTTAAAATGATTGGGGAATTAATATGTGACTTGCATTCGAAGAGAGAAAATGTGTACTATTACTTTTATACCATTTTTCTTTTGGTCTTCATTTGACACATGTCAATTAATTATGTTTTCTCACACTTCTTATTTTTGTTGGCCTTTATTGAATAACTTTAACTCTAATCTAAATTTATTTTTAATATTCTGATTGAGATTAAGATTCAATTATTTAGCATATGGTACATGCAAAATTATTTTTCCATTATGCTGGGGCTCTTATTGACAAAGGATGTGAAAGTTAAAAATAAAATTAGTTAAATTATCGATATGAATTATTATCAATTCACGGGTCATAATTCAACCTAATAGATTAATAAATTCAATTCACCAAAAATAATTATGGAACCAAATAATACATTAATTCAAATATATATATATAAAAAAAAGAAAATAAAATGATTACATAACCAAATTATACATCACATATTCACATGTACGCTTTCATGTACATTATATAATTCTCAATTATTTTTCACTAAAAACTGTTTTCATCTCTCATGTTTCCTTGCTTCAAATTATTTTCATGTTTAACTATCACCTTGCACATAATATATTTCAAGTTTTAATAACTTTGGATTAATTATAAGCTTATGCAAGTACCATATGCATTAAACAAATATTACTTTAATCTAAAATATTCTTAGCACCGATACCTTTATGATTAGAAATTTAGAATACTCATCCTCGATTGGTGGATGTTATGATTCTTTTCTAAAGAAATATAAATTTATACATGTCAATGTCACAGGACGCATATTTGTCAACAGTACAATGGATTTCTTTTTCCCTTTTTCAATAAAAATAAGTTTATTAATAAATATTCATAGATAGTGTTTTTTTCTGTTAGAACAAAATACGAACTATATTCTTCGTTTATTTTTGTAACTGACGGTTATTCAACGACAAGTTAAAGACATGCAGAGCAACTAGGCCGTGACACGTGACTTGGTGAGCTATAATCGAAATACACAGATTTTAAGCATAAAAAACATGTAAAGCTAATCACCATATAATGATTTCCTCACACAATAAAAAACATGTAAAGTTAATCGCCATATAATGATTTCCTCACACAGCGTAGATGATTCGTGGCATACCGTATAATCTATAATGGGTTTGACACAACTTACACGCACCATTGTACACAACGCGTATCAAATTTTAAAAAAACTGGCCGTGTAAAGGTAATGATTTGTTTAAAAATATAAAAGTTTACGAAAGTTATATTTATAAAAAAATGAACTAAATTAAAAAAAAATATCACCAATTGTATCTATTCCCATTTGCAGACCATATTAACCAATAGCATTCATATGACTTGATTAATAGAACAATTCTTTTACACTTCAAAAAGTTTTGATCTTTTCTTATATTTGCTACGTGCATATTTAGATAAATGTCCATTTCTGTTCATTTAACATAACAACGAACAAACATAAATAAACAACTCTATGTTTGATAGCAAGTCTGGCCGTCGAGCACACTAGGCGTCTAGACTCGTACCCAAAGCTACATTTTTAACCTGTTACAAACCCGTTCTTTACTCTCATTTTGCAACCAATAAGTCTAAGCGACACTTCCATGAAGTGAAAGGGCACATACTACAAACAACCGCTACCGACATAGGGCCAGAAAAACACATAAATCACAAATACATTGATACTGAAACAAAGGTCTCCAACAATGAAACAACACAATCTACGACAATGTCCACCACACAAAAGCAAAGTAGTAAATTACGTGGAGAACATATAAAACAACCCAATTGCCCTACACTATCATTCATTTCCCCCTTTTAAAAGAAATGGCTTTTGACTCCAAACATTAGTGCTTTCATACGCAACTTTCACTTTGCATTACTATTGCCCAATGCCCATCAACTAATCGGGCGGTAACAAACAAAGCATAACGTATTTAACACGCGTTACAAGAACCAAGCTATCAAGTACAACCATTGTAAGGTTTTCAAGGAAACAGAACGACAAATCCTATGATGAGGTCATAAAGACTATTAAGTGAGGGTAAAAAATGAAAACCCGAGAACAGTTAGGCAGGATATAAACTATCGAATATGAACCGAATAATGAAACAAGGATAACAGATAATATTAAAGTGGATTCTAGATTCTTGATTCTTGATTCTAAGTTAAAAGTTTTGATGGTGCATTGCTTATGAGGAAAGCACAAATGGCTAAATATAGAATTATACTAACTCTACAGTATGCTTTTGAGTGCCTACTGTTTAGTTTAAGAACTAGGTTTTGATTTGGAGAATAAAGCACATAATATTTGATATGCATGCTATTTTAAAGGGCAGTGACAGTGAGGCCGGGCCCAGGCCCTTGCGGCTGGGGTTATTACATAAAAAAAACAGCGGTAACAATCGTGTTCAGTTGACGGGTCGAATGAACTCAAACACGACACTGTCTCAACCCTAACTGAACACAACACGTTCAACCCATCTACCATTGTGACTCAAAACAGGTATGAGTTGGAATCCAGTTGTAAAAGCAACAAGCTGTAATATAAGGGTTATACGAGACGGTGCACCTATTTAATTAAACGGGTTAAACAAGTAAACCTAAACACATGTTTATCAAATATATTTGATATCAGAATCCAAAACCTATAAGTTTGTGTTGTGTGATCTGTTCGGGAATCGTATAAAATACTAGCCATCGCAAGGTAATTTGTAATCTAGTTAGCGTATAAAACGTTGACATTTTGACCTGGTCACATGGGTAATGTGTATACACTACCTCAAAAAAAACTCGAATTTTATGGCTTTTCATAAAAAAAAAATGAAACTTGGCTAACTTTTTATACATGAAAATAATGTTTTCATGATAATTATTACCAAAATCAGGGCAAAGTTTATACTTTTATATGCAGTAACTGTTCCTTTTTAAGATAACCAACTTCATTATTTTAATTAGTACACAATCATAACATAATAATACCACGAAAACACGCCTTTAATTATGCTACCGTCACAAATCACAACATTTTACCATAAACAACTTAACTCGGGCCAGCAAAAAACATACCGAAATCATAACGGAATCTCAACATGTTTTTCATTTCCAAAGTCTAAGGTAGAGCCTCAGCCGCTATTTTTGCAATCTCTCCCCTGCAGAACACCCAAAATATGTTTAATGCTATATACATCCCCCAAAACTAAGTTCAAAAAGCCAATATATAAAGTTAATGATTTTTTAATTAACCTTTTTATATATTTCAAAAGTAGGAAATTATAAAAGAATGCCATTCATAATATGAAGTGACATCATTTTTTCCACTTAAGTGTTGTTTTCAGGATAAAAGTGGGGATGGGTAAACATGCAAAGTATCTGAAAGAATTATTCTCACTAGTGAAGCCTTATATATATAGACATAGAGGGTAGCACATTTCCATACAATTGAAACAAGTGTTATAACTTACAAGTTTTTTAAGCCATCATTAACATATCGCGATGAATAAGAACGTCGCAATTGAAAAAAATGAAAGAATGAGTGAGTTTTTTAGAAAGGGGAAACCCTTCTTTGCAGTCATTTTTTTGCAATTCGGTCTTGCGGGAATGGATGTTATTTCCAAAGTTGCTCTGAATGAAGGAATGAGTAATTATGTATTTGTTGTTTATCGCCATGGGGTTGCAACCGTTGCCATGGCCCCTTTCGCCATGGTTCTAGACAAGTATCCATCTCTCTCTCTCTCTTTGACTCTTTCGCACACACAGAAGTGTCAACGAGCCAACCCCGTGAGCTGCTCTAGATTGGCTTGCTAAAAGCTCAAATCGAGCCGACCTACCTAAAATCAAGCATGTTTAATAAACAAGCCGAACCCGAGCTTCACTTATGCACAGGCTGGCTCGTGAGCTTTAACGAGCCTACTATTTATATACTTCATTTAGTATATTTAACATTTATATATATAAATTTATGATAAAAAAAAATTAAGCAGTACATATTATGTTATGTACACAAGTTCTATTTAAATATGTATATAAATTAATTAACAAAAAGACTCACCAGCCAAACTCAAGCTTTATTAAAAATGCTCAAAACAAGCCGAGCTTAAGCGCCAGAAATAAAGCTCAAAACGAGCCAAGCTCAAGCTATCATAAGTTAAATGAGTCGAGCTCAGGCTCAGCTCTTTACACTCCTACACACAGATACACCAGTTCATTTTAATCTTCATTTATGTTCATATTTCACTAATTATTTCTTTGTAACAGGAAAATAAGACCGAAGATGACAAAATCGATTTTTGTGAAGCTTATGCTGCTTGCACTATTGGAGTAAGTTCTAATATTTCTTAATAATTAGAAATAATGATTAGATGATTAACGTGTGTTTCTTGTTTGACAGGCCAGTTATTGATCAGAATCTTTATTTTCTAGGGATGAAAGCCACAACAGCAACATTTGCAGTTTCAATGTGCAATGTTCTTCCTGCTATCACTTTTATCATGGCATTCATTCTAAGGTAAAAAGAAAAAAATATATATAATTGACATGCATAACATGCACAGCAATGATTGAGTAAAACATGTGCATGGCATGTGTCACAATATATTTATGTTCTAACTTCCATTAAATTCATGCGCATAAAACCATCATTAGCAACCAGATTAAAGAAACTAGAAATATAGCCCTATTGTGATACTAATGTTCCTGTAATCATATGTAACAAACACATCATATATGTAAAGACACTAAAAATAACCCTATAGTTAAAATTGTTATTAATGCATACGACCTCTTAAACCATTCTATTCGGAGATTTAGAATATTGATGTAATAGTACTGTTTTTGTAATCATATGTAACGCATTATATATGAAAAACCGACAAAAGAGAGTAGTTTTATTAAATTGGTGAGTTTTTATTGACTAGGCTTGAGGTGGTCAACCTAAAGAGTATCCGCAGCCAAGCCAAAGTAGTTGGAACAGTTACAACCGTTACAGGAGCCATGCTTATGACACTGGTTAAGGGCCCGGTTTTAGAGCTATTTTGGACAAAAGGACGATACAACAACAAAAATGTAGTAAACAACGGCGTAGATTTACATCATTCTCTCAAGGGTGCTATTATGATCACAATTGGATGTTTTAGTTGGTCTTGCTTCATGGTTTTGCAAGTAAGAATTCATATTTCAGATAGATATCATAATCATTTATTATTATCAATTCTAAGTTTTAATATATTTTTTTTGTAATAATCAGGCAATCACACTAAAGTCTTATCCCGCTGAGCTGTCATTAACTGCTTGGGTTTGCTTCTTGGGCACAATTGAAGGGGCAATTGTGGCATTAGTGATGGAAAGAGGGAACTCGGCAGTTTGGGTTATTAAGTGGGACACCACACTTCTAGCAACAATTTACAGTGTAAGGATTTCTAGATAATTAAAACAATATATAATTTGTAAAAATAGATGAACCACATAATTGTATTGTATATTGACTGTGTATAAAATAGGGTTACATATGTGTTCCGCTCTATATAAAGAGAATAATATTACACTTGAATACTTTCTAGATATGATAATTATATAACTAGTTTAATTAAAATAATCAATAACTATGGGCTAACCAACTTTTATATCTATACAGGGCGTAATATGTTCAGGTCTTGCTTACTACATCCAAGGAATAATAATGAAAGATAGGGGTCCGGTTTTTGTGACTGCATTCAGTCCGTTGAGTATGATAATTGTAGCTATCATGGGTTCTATTATTCTAGCCGAGCAAACATATCTAGGAAGGTAAAAAAAGTTATAAAAGTAAAAAATCCTAGATTTTTTTTTATCATTGAACTCAATTATGTTCACACAGGGTTCTTGGAGCTATTGTCATAGTTGCAGGGCTATATATGGTTGTTTGGGGTAAAAGCAAGGATATCGAGCCTTCAATATCACCAGAAAAACAAATGTTAGAACAGGAATATGAAGAGAACGGTTGTCACAAAGTTATTACTATAAAATCATCAGATGGGGAAAATCAGACAGATGATGTATGCAACAGTAAATGTTGAGCAGAGAAATATTCAAAAACAATTATGGAAAAAATGTGGCATTGGTTGGGAGTAGGTGGTAGCAAAATAAGGCGTTGATATTAATGTATAAGAAAATGAACTTCCCTCAGAAATGGTCATGTTTTTTGGAACCAATGTTATTAACCTAGTTATGGTACTATGATCTTAAAGTCCATATCTAATATTATTACTTCATAGAGTGACAAAATATGTGTACCTTGACCAAGTCAACTCTCTATGACACGATTCCTTCTTCCTTGCCATATATCCGTTGAAGTTCACGAGTAGCAGCTAGAAACGATTCTAAAAACAAACAAAAAAAAAAGATAATAATAATATGGTCCTGAATAAATAAATAATATATATATATATATATATATATTGACAAATAATATTAAAAAAACACACACACCTTTCCAAATTCGAAAAGATTTCTGGTTGATTTGTGATCCAGTAATCGTCTGAATTACTTCAAACAACATATTTTGAGGTGTGTTTCTCAGTTCTTGAACAACACCATAGACTGTTTTCCCGTTCTCAAAGTAGATATGATTATTTGGGTGCTTTGTTTTGCAACCAGCGTGACGCTCAAACTCATAAGCATTAATCGCCTTAAAATATTAAATTACCTGGTTGTTAGGTGAGCAAAAATGGATTAAATATTACTTACATAAGTAACACATTATGCAATAAGCTAACCTTTGAAAAAGTACATGATTTACAGCCACAAAGATAGGTTGCACCCTTAATAACACCATGAAGCTCCTTCTATCATGCATATGAATTATTAAAAAAACATAGGCTAATTGTCTAAATAATAATAATAACAATAGACTTGCTATATCGGAAAATAAGTTTCTTTGACGTTAGTTTTGAAAGATTAACTCACTTAACTACAAGAACAACAATAAAGTCCCTGTACTTTATTTTTAACAAAAATAATCTCTTTTACATGGTTAAATTTTCAACTTTTTGGAATTATATATGAAGGCCTTTTTTACTTGATCAAATCCTTAAGATTTTATAAAACGAACATTTTCGCTAACTTTAAAAATTTAAGGGTTTAATCAAGAAAAAGAGGTCTCATTACTTTCTTGTAGGCCTATAAACGACTGACCAAACACGAAGGTTTCGTCGGTTTGGCATTAACAGAATAAACAATTCAAGCATGAACAATTACACGAACGAAGTTTTCTTGTTCATGTTCACCCGTCAAGAAATGAACATGTTGTTCGTTTGTTAAATAACGAAGTTCCCACTGAACGTTCAATTCGATCCGTTTACACACCTACTTACATGCATATTCAGTGAAAGTCTACGGTTTTTTTTCTCTTTTCTTGATAATTGCCAAAAAAGAATACATTAATTTGCATAACGCATATAAGATACCTCTCTTGACCATGCAACATACTTCACGGGAACACCATCTAGCATACCAGTTGACAACAAACTTCTAACATTTGAAGGAAAATTGTTTGGAGGAATCTTCTTATTAAATTTTTGATCATTTTTCTTTAAAACAGAATCTGAGGGGGAAATTACGTGTCCACCACTAATAACCGCATCACTTGTAGATTCAGACAAACCCGTTTCTTCAGTAGATCTTTGAACCGAAGATTGACTCATCAAAAAGTCATAATTGCATACAAGTCTTCCAGAAGAACTAATATTATCTGCATCATCATTTAATCCACCAAACGATATAATATTATCTTCACCAAATGAATGTCTCACTGATAAATCACTGTCATTAGTTTTGAAAAGAAGATCCATTGATAAAGAACTGTTTTGTTCATTGAAAGCATCCACAGATATAGAGTTATCATCCTCTTTGATTAATGATTGAGTGATTGTTGAAATATTATTAGTATCCACCCTGTTGAAAGTGTCGGCCAGAAACTCATCTGAATCTTTGACTTGGCTGACTTTGACTTTTCTAATCCCGCCATAACTAAAACATCCAAATGTGGAATCAATCTCGAATGAGTTGGTTGTTGTTCTTGGTGGTTCATTGTCAAACAACCGTTCACTGAATTGTAATTGACCCGCTACAGAGGAGAAATTAGACGGATTTTCACAATAGATGTTTGAGTTTAAAAGTGCAGTGTATGAATTCGGGTGTGGAACGTTTATCACTTCAACTGCATGTTTCTTGTTGGGAAATAATTCTGCTTCGTTTCCATCCATAAACCAATTATGTGAACGTTTTCGCTCCGCTCGTGAAGAATTACTGTGTGTTATTTCACCATTTTCACCTATGTTCTGGTAAGACTGAAGCGGTGAGTAGTGTCATAAGATTATTCAAATTTTCCAAAAAGTGCATATGAACAGTAAATTTGTATATCTGTTCAATGAATTTGCTAAAAGTTAATAAAATTACTTGCATAAATGCTAAACACCATTAAGGTTTTAAACAAAAGTTTCCCATATATTGGGGAAATGAATTTTGCTACAGAAAATGAATACCAACTATTTTAATGTTACATATATGACAAAAAAATTGCATATTTACAGCTTTTTATGTAATATTTTCAGCATTTTAAGTAACTTGTTTATGATTATATATTGAAAATTGTAACTGTATTAAAAGAAATTAAAAGAAAAAAAGATAAGCATACCATGTTTGTGCATTGCTTTTCTGATCCCCTGTTCACAAAAATATAATCTTTCAGGTAAGTTACCAAATCACCAACAAATTACAAAACAGAAAGCATATACAAATTATACAAAATGCTGCAAACACTACTATACGTTAACAAAGACAGGTCCTTACTGATATGTTATAATGTGACAAGATTTTGACCAGTTTATGCTGTAAGTTTAAATCAGTCTGTAGAGTTAGAATTTGTATTATTGTAACACCTTTTAAGGTTTTAATAAAGTTTGCCGCGTATTTATGAATTACGCTTAACGTTTTTTTATTATGTGAAGTGCAATGTCATCAAATCAACTACTAAGCATATTATTGACATAACATTATAAGAATATTATTGTCAAGCTACATTTTACCTAATCTCACTGATTAGAAGTTTTCTGCAATTTTGATCATTTAAAATCAAATTAAATCAACTAAGCATATCAATCAACAGATAATTTAGCAATCACTTAAAAGTCAACCTCACTACTTTCGAAACTCACATATGATCAAGCGGCATATGATCTCGATTGATTAATGGTTTACAGCTATAATTTGCATATACTGATGAAAATGGGCATGTTTGCGTTCATTCGTTTAAAACCTAAACGGACAGTTCACGAACATAACGAACATAAACAAAGTAACTTAAATGACCATAATTGACCAAACATAAACGGATACCTTTTATGTTTATATCTATACAAAAATAACTGCTTATGTATTTATTAAAATTTTGGCGAATATAAAATAACGAACGAACATAAACGGACGTTCAGGAACATAAATATAAAAGAACAAACAAAACATGTGTTCATGCTGTTCATTTAATTAAGCGAACAAAAACTTGGTTCATGTTCATTTGTTTATTAAATGAACGAACATAAACTGATTTCCCGCCGAACAGTACATGAATATTCAGCTCGTTTAGAATAATGTAGTAATATTGGCCAATTTAAGTTGCATCAAATCAACTACTAATCATATTAAGCAACAGATATTTTGTACTAATTACTAACTATGTTCATGTTCTAAGTGCTAATTTGATTCCAGTCAACTGAAAACACTTAAAAGTCAACTTCAGAAAGTAATCAAGGCATTTGCTTCTAATACTTCTAAACTGAAAATGAAGCATAAACACTGAAAATAACAGAAATTAACCCCAAAAAAGGTAAAAAAAAAACCCTAGGTAAAATCAAACGACGTATGATCTCCTGTCGATTAACAGACAATTACAGTTTGCATTGCATATACTGATGAACATATTGAACTCAAAAACACATAATATACCTCTAATGAAGCAAAAAATAAATAAAAAAACATAAACAAATCAATAAATTAAAGTTCAAAACCCTAAGTAGAATCAAGTGACGTATGATCTCCAATCGTTTATTAATTTACAGACACTTACAGTTCGCATTGTATATACTAATAAACACATTGAACTCAATAAACAAATTATATACCTATAATGAAGCAAAAACAACTGAAAAAAAATAAAAATAAATCAAAAAATAAGTTCAAAACCCTAGGTAGAAGCAATCAAAGTATGATCTCCGATCGATTAACAGTTTACAAACAATTCCGGTTGGCATTGCATATACTGATGAATACATTAAACTCAAAAACAAATAATATACCTAACATAAAGCAAAAATAACTGAAAAAACAAAAATAAATTAACAAATTAAAGTTCAAAACCCTGGTTAAAATCAAGCGAACGTATGATCTCCAATGGAATAATAATTTACAGACAATTACAGTTCGCATTGCATATATCACTAATGAACACATTGAGCTTAATAGCAAATAATATACAAAATAACTAAAAAAACATATATAAATTAACAAATTAAGTTCCAAAACCCTAGGTAACAATAAACATCGTATGATCGTCGCCGCCGATCGATTAATTCAATAATTTACAGATAATTACAGTAATACAGTTCGCATTGCATATAGTCATATACTAATGGTCAAATTGAACTCAATAACAAATAATATACCTGTAATTAAGTTTTCCGGTAGTGTCTTATGGTCTCCGATTGATTAATAATAATAACAATAATAATCGTCCGGTGACAGAGGTGTACGGAAGCGAGATCTACGCATTTGAGTGGATTTGTTGCTTTAGTTTAAAGGAAGGATCGGATGTTGTGTGATGCACGAGAAGTATGTTGGACCGGTGCACGTGGATGGATTTGGGTCGTTGGATTGATGGATGGTCTGTGGAGATTGGAGAGTGGTGTGTGTGGGCTGGAGTTGGAGGTGGTTTTTTGGTAAGTTGGATGCAGGGGATTGTGAGTTTTTGAGTGTTGTGGGCTTATGTATATGTTTGTGATGACACGTAGCCTAGGTTTGAATGTATAGGCTATTTTTATTTTTATTTTCGTTTTAGTGCTTTATGTTTTCAACTTTTATGTTTTATTTTGAAATTTTAGTTAAAATTATTATATTTATGTTTTAAGAAAGTTATAAAAGGCAAACCAAAGGTCATGTAAATTAGTTTTTTTTAGCATCATTTTAGGTGAGTTTTACATCAATCAAATCGTATTTTATTCCAATCAAAACATTGATATGAAATTTGGAAAAATTTATCGGAGTTAATTTTTTAATGGAGGTCAAGTGAAAACAATTAGTGTGAGAATTGAGACCGATTGCAATGAATTTCTAAAGTGAGATTATTATCAGCCAAATGTAAAAAGACAAGATTATTAAAATCCAATTTATCTTTTAAATAATTTCAAGGTATCATTTTGAATCTTCTTATATTAGTCAAAGCCTCAAGATTATTGTATGTAGGCATTGGTTATCCACACACCATTTGACTTATTCACACACCCTTGAAACCATAAGATCGTATGGCTCTTATACGATCGTATAAGACTTCAGCTTTTGTCAGATTGTCGCTGGCTTTGTCTGCTGTCCAGGAACATTCCATACAATAGTATGGGGACTGATGTACATATAAATATACATCTTTTCGGCATCAAATAAACTCTAAAAAACGGCAATTTCTATCCAATAACATAGCATAAAAGGCTACTTATCAAAATAAAACATAATTTCAGGTGAAGCCAAGCCTCAAACGAAGAAACAAGCAAAAAGACAAAGAAAAACATAAGAAAACACAAGAAAACAAAGAAACACGCCTCCATGCCTCAAGAAACACGCCCTCATGCTTCTGAAACAAGAAAAGACAAAATCTGGAAGCAAAAGCACGGGGCCGTGGACGGGAACACAGAAAAGACAAAGAAGAATTTAGCACATGTCACTAAAAATCACGGGGTCGTGCCTTCCAACCACGGGGTCGTGGCCACGTCACAGAAAAGACAAAACAAATCTAGCACATGTCATAAAAATGCACGGGGTCGTGCTCATCAAGCACGGGGCCGTGCTTCACACTCCAGATTGCCTATAAATAGTGGCTCTTGTGCCATTTGAAGAGTGTGCATTGAAAAGAATTCTCTCCAGTTTTCACTTATAAAAACACACACTAACACTCACTTTGAAGATCTAGTGAGGGGTTTGAAGGTTTGGAGGTCATCACCACTAATCATCATCATCAACCATCATTATCATCATTAAGAAGAAGGATTCATCTACATTTGGTTAGATTGTTCTAAGTTTAATTATGTATTTGTTATTATCAATCATCTTAATGTTCATCATTATGCTCATTATGAGCTAAACTCCTTTTACCATCTAAAATCTATGAAGAAGCTTTGTTTTACTTGATAATTATTCAAGACATGTGATGTAGTCTAGTAAAGTACATGGTTATATTACAATTATCTTTTGATGAGAAATGTTTCACTATCTTAAATCACTAAATCAAAGTTGGTGGTTGTCAATATCTTTGGAAATCGTTCATGATCGATTCATATTCTTGAAAGATAGAAATACTTTGATACATTATCGAAACATGGATCCTTATATTGTACTTAGAAATGATGAGATATAAGTTATGGTGTATTTTTCTAAACCTTGGTAATCCGAAAATAACTTTGCTTAGGATATCAAATTAGTTAAAGAAACCATATGTTAACGGAATGTGTAATTATAACCTACATAAATCAACCAAGGGGAGGTTGTGTGATGAACTACAACCACCCGAAGTTGTTAGAATTGGTATTTGAGAAATCGAAGTCAATCCTAATTTTTCTACTTTACGAAACTACTTGTAAACTCAAATCGACATCATTGAGATGGTATGACATTAGGAAATGGTGGACTTTAAAATGCGCATACCATCTCCTTAGTGCCGAAGATGCTCACTTAAGGTTTAAGGAGCTATCTATCATATATTGCTACGGCAAGTTTATCACATGTCTACATATTAATTATCAATGCTAAAATGGAGTGGATTCTTGATCTTAGATGGTAACCTTCGCATAATTGAACAACTCGTTTAGAATCTCTTTTCTCGGTCACCTATTTATTATAAATATAAGTATTTATATTTAATAAAAAGTTTAAAAATCAACCCCAAAATGATTAAAACCTTCGATTGAAGTAAAACAACGATTTATTATTAGAAACCTGTGTGTCCACGGATCGATACTTGGTTCTTACCATTACTATTCTACATATACGATAGGTACACTTGTCTATTTTGTGTGTGTTTAGTCTTTGCAGAAATCACTTTTATAAATTTAAAACACGATCATGTGCAAAAGCAAATCATTCAACCTTTCATAATATTACTACCACAAGCACAACAGCAATCAAGTTTTTGGCGCCTTTGCCGGGGATACACGGTACGTTTCTAAGAACGATCCAAATTTTAATTTAATCATTGTCTATAATTGTACAAATTTTTAACTTCTATTTTATTTTATCTTTAATTTTTACTAAATATTAAACTATATAATTTTACGGCTAGCCTACTTTTTACCTTTATTTACCTTACTTTACTTTAGTTTAACTAACTTAGACATTAGTATAGTTTAAAATAGCTTAGTTTAACTTAGACTAACCTTTATATTAACTTTAGCTAACTTTTACTTTAGTATAATTTTGATTTAGCCTCATGTATGTCCTCTACTTTTGAGCGTGAGCTTGTTTCTCTAATTTCTGAACCGGAACGACTCTTTCGTCGACGAACTCGTAAACGGACTACAGAAACCGTAGAAGCAATCAAAGACGAATCAGTAGACACCACCGCATCAGGAGAAAATCAAACCGAAGAAATGATGGCGGCCCAGAACAATGAGCCTAACATGAGTTAGTATGCCAAGCCAACTCTCGAAGGCTATGGCAATGGAGTGGCTCCACCTGAAATTACCGAAAATTTCGAAATCAAATCTAGCACCATTCATATGGTGGAAAATTCAGTTCAATTTCATGGTCTCCTCGACGAAGACCCTCTTTCTCACATATCTCGATTTCTACGAATCTGCGGAACCTTTAAAATTCAAAACTGTTCAGACGATCAAATCAAACTTAAACTCTTTCCTTTCTCTCTAAGGGGCCAAGCCTTAGAATGGATAGAATCTATTTCCTCTGGTTCCATCACCACTTGGGACCAAATGGTTGAACAGTTTCTCCTCAAATATTTTCCGCCTGACAAAACTGCCAAATACCGAGCCAGCATTACCGGATTCCGGACCGATGATGATGAATCGCTACACGCAGCATGGGAAAGATACAAAAGTCTTCTGAGAAGGTACCCACATCATGGACTAAGCGTGTGGTTACAAGTCCAAACTTTCTTTGACGCACAATCCAGTCAAAACAAACAGGCCATCGACCAGATCGCTGGTGGAGACCTGGGATTCAAATAACCTAACGAAGCATTTGAAATCCTGGAGAAAGCCGCAAAGAAGAGTTTCGCTTACAACCCACCAAGATCTACACCTACCCATAAAGGAATACACCACGTAGACTCCAACACTCTTGTCACATCACAGCTTGAAGCTCTTTCTAAAAAATTCGAACAACTTCAAGCCGAACTATCAAAAACCAGACTCACCTGTGACACTTGTGGAGGAAGTCATAAGACGAGTGACTGCAAACAAGTCATTATGGCCATGGAAGAAGTCGATTTCATCACTCGACAGAACAACGCTTTCAGCAATAACTACAATCCAGGATGGAGAAAACACCCGAATTTCAGCTGGAAAGACGGAGGTAACACTCAACCTTTATCCGGATTCGAAAAGAGACCTATGAATCAACCCTTCCAGCCTAAACCTCAATTTCAAGATCAAAGTTCTAGTAGCCATCAAAACCCAAGCTACTCGAAGATCGAAGAAATGCTAATTCAATTGATGACCAAAACAAATGAAGCAGAAAAGAAAGCCGACTCAAGAGCTGTTGATATCAGCGGAGTATTATTAAAACATGAAGCCGATCTCAAAAGTCAACAAGCATCGCTTCAGAACCTAGAAACCCAAATTGGACAAATTGCCCGACAATTATCCGAAAGACCACCTGGCACTCTTCCAAGCAATACAATCACCAACCCAAATGCGACAGCCAACGCCGTCACACTCAGGAGTGGTACTAGCACTGTTGTTCCACCAACTTTGGAGAAAAAGTCTCCTGATGAAACACAGGAAAGACTGACCCCAACAAGCACAGTACAGCTTAAGGAACTAGTCCAAACCTATGTTCCGCCTATTCCATACCCCGGAAGACTGAAGCAGGAGCGATTGGAAGCCTAGTACGGGAAGTTTCTAGAACTTTTTAAGCAACTCCATATCAACATCCCTTTTGTCGAAGCTATCGCTCAAATGCCAAAATACGCCAAGTTTCTCAAAGAAGTGTTGACAAACAAAAGGAAGCTGGAGGAACTCTCGCATGTCACCCTAAGTGAAGAATGTTCAGCTTTCCGCCAAAGCAAGCTACCGACAAAGATGGCCAATCCAGGGAGCTTTACTATCCCTTGTCTCATAGGAAATTTATCTGTTAGCAATGCCCTGGCTGACCTAGGAGCTAGTATTAATTTAATGCCTTATGCGGTTTTTGCAAAAATAGGGATAGGAGAACCAAAGCCTACCCGCATGAGCATTCAATTAGCTGACCGATCCGTTAAATACCCCCGGGGCATTGTTGAAAACATGCTTGTCAAAATTGACAAGTTCGTTTTCCCAGTAGATTTTGTGATTCTAGACATGGAGGAAGACAAAAGTATACCTCTAATTTTAGGAAGGCCCTTTTTAGCTACTGCAAAGGCTATCATTGATGTTTGCACCGGCAAACTCACTCTTAGGGTCAATGACGAGGCAATCACTTTTGACATAGGAAAATCTATGCAATATCCGCAACAACACGATGACACCTTATACTGTGTTGATATCATAGGCTCCATCGTAAGTTGCTATATGCGAGATTCCTCCATCAATACTCACCTAGAAACACAAGTCTTAGACAAAACAATAAACAAACCAATTTTAGAAAATGAAAATTTCAATAACAACTACCACGAAGAATCAGAAACGATATACGAAAAATCAAAACCATCAATCGAAGAACCACCAGCCTTAGATTTAAAAGAACTGCCAAAAAATCTCGAATACGCCTTTCTAGAGAAAGATTCTCAACTCCCAGTAATTATTTCATCTCAGCTTTCTAAAGAAGAGAAAGATGAACTTCTTAAGGTTCTCAAAAACCATAAGAAGGCTATCGCATGGAAGATCATGGATATCAAGGGCATCAGTCCTTCATTTTGTACCCACAAAATCCTCATGGAGGAAGAATACAAACCTGTGGTCCAACATCAAAGACGTCTCAACCCCAACATGCAAGATGTGGTGAAGAAGGAAGTAATCAAACTGCTTGACGCCGGATTAATCTACCCAATCTCAGATTCACCTTGGGTAAGTCCCGTTCAGGTAGTACCCAAGAAGGGAGGAATGACAGTCGTAATGAACGAGAAGGACGAACTAATACCAATGAGGACCATCACAGGCTGGCGAGTTTGCATCGATTACCGGAAGCTTAATGATGCCACAAGAAAAGATCATTTTCCACTTCCTTTCATAGATCAAATGCTCGAACGATTATCTGGAAAAATGTTCTACTGTTTTCTTGATGGATTTTCCAGATACTTTCAGATCCCCATTGCTCCTGAAGATCAGGAGAAAACCACTTTTACATGTCCATACGGAACCTTCGCTTACCGAAGAATGCAATTTGGATTATGTAATGCTCCAGCCACCTTCCAACGCTGCATGGTGGCCATCTTTCATGAAATGATCGAAAACTCTATGGAAGTTTTCATGGACGACTTCTCAGTCTTTGGAGATTCCTTCGATCATTGTCTGAAAAACCTATATAAAATGCTAGCTAGGTGTGAAGAAGTAAATCTAGTGCTCAACTGGGAAAAATGTCACTTTATGGTAAAGGAAGGCATTGTTCTAGGTCACAAGATTTCTCAAAACGGACTAGAAGTTGATAGGGCCAAAATAGAAACCATATCCAAATTCCCACCACCAACTTCAGTCAAAGCCATTAGAAGTTTTCTAGGTCACGCCGGTTTCTACCGCCGCTTCATAAAAGACTTCTCAAAAATCTCAAGACCTATGACCAAACTTTTAGAGAAAGACGCACCATTCTTCTTCTCTGAGGAATGTGTTGAGTCATTTAATACACTGAAAGACAAACTTGTCAACGCACCAATCATGACTACACCCGATTGGACCCTTCCATTCGATATCATGTGCGATGCAAGTGACCATGCAGTTGGATCCGTACTCGGACAACCCAAGGAAAAACACTTTCACCCAATTTACTATGCTAGTAAGACTCTTAATGATGCACACGAAAACTACACTACAATAGAAAAAGAGTTACTAGCAGTAGTCTTTGCCTTTGAAAAATTTAGATCATACCTAGTTCTTTCCAAAATCATAGTTTACACCGATCATGCCGCAATACGATACCTATTCAACAAACAAGATGCCAAACCTAGACTCATCCGATGGATCCTACTACTCCAAGAATTTGACATCGAAGTTAAAGACAAGAAGGGAGCAGAAAATGTAGCCGCAGACCATCTTTCATGATTAGAATGTCCAACTCCCGAAGAGCTTCAAGAAGAAATTATCAACGATAATTTCCCACATGAGGTTCTCATGCACATTCAAGGAGTGATAGAAGAAAAGGATGAAAGTCCCTGGTATGCCGACTTCGCCAATTACTTAGCTTGTAGGATCCTCAGAAAAGGACTTACTCATCAACAGCGAAGAAGTTCTTCTCCGATCTTAAGTTTTACTTCTGGGAAGATCCATACGTGTTTAGGATAGGTGCGGATCAAATCATTCGTAGGTGCGTAGCAGGAAAAGAGGCCTTAGATATTCTCAAACACTACCATGAAGGACCAACAGGCGGACACCACGGTACCACCACCACAGTCAGGAAAGTGTTTGATGCAGGATTTTTCTGGCCCGCTATATACAAAGATACACATACTTTGATCCAAGCATGCGATGCTTGTCAAAGAGCCGGGAACATCTCATCGAAAAATGAGATGGCTCAAAAGGGCATTCAAATTTGTGAAATCTTTGATGTATGGAGGATAGATTTCATGGGGCCATTTCCTAATTCATTCAGAAATAAATACATCCTTGTAGCAGTCGATTACGTGTCTAAATGGGTAGAAGCACAAGCTCTTCCCACCAACGATGCTCAAGTAGTTTTACGATTTCTGAAAAAGTTATTCTCAAGATTCGGTACTCTAAAAGCCCTCATCAGCGACAGAGGTACTCACTTCTGTAACACCCTGATGGACAAGGTCTTAGCACGATATGGGGTTAACCACCGACTGGCAACACCATATCACCCTCAGACCAGCGGGCAAGTAGAGGTCTCGAATCGAGGAATTAAAAGGATTTTAGAAAGGACTATAGGAATGAATCGCAAAAATTGGGCAGAAAAGTTAGATGACGCATTGTGGGCCCTCAAGACGGCCTACAAAACTCCCATAGGAACGACACCCTTCAAGCTCGTTTACGGGAAGGCATGTCATCTACCAGTGGAATTAAAACACAAAGCTTATTGGGCTCTCAGAGCGGTGAACTCTGATCTTACGTCCGCTGGAGCAAACCGGGAAGATCAAATTCGTGAGCTCGAGGAGCTGAGAACAATGGCCTATGAAAATTCCTTGTCCTACAAGGAGAAGACTAAACGCATACACGACGCTCATTTAAAAGGAAACAAAAAATTTCAAGTTGGCGATCGTGTACTGTTATACAACGCTCGTTTACGTCTTTTTCCAGGAAAACTGAAATCCCGATGGACAGGTCCATACGTAGTTGAAACAGTTTTTGACTATGGAACCATCGAAATTTCAAGTTCAACCGGTCAAAAGTTCAAGGTCAATGGACATCGATTAAAACCATACATCGACGGTCCACTTAATGAAGTTTTGGAGGAACTAACCCTCCAAACTTTTTAAATAAGACTTTAAGGAAACAAGGTCTGGCCAAGACCTTCGCAAAAATAGGCCTTGTAAATATTGTTTTACTTATATATATATATATATATATATAATAAAATATAAAATTTTCAAAAAAAAAACCACGGGGGCGTGCTCCTTAAAGCACAGTCCCGTGCCTAAAAATGCGGGCCGGCATCTACGCTGCAAAAATCTCAGTCAGACTGGTTTGTAACAGAATTGTCAGAGTTAAAACACGGGGGCGTGCTTCCATAAGCACGGTGCCGTGCTCGGTTTCCTGTTTGGTTATAAAAGGCACCTTGTGTCATTGCATTCCTTGCACAAACCAAAACTAAAACCAAAAACCTCTGATAATTCAGCATGCCAACTGAGATGAATGAAGCAATTCCTGTTTCCTGACATCCGAGAAACGATGCCCGCCATGTTTCCAAAACCGAGCTTCTCTTGAAACTTCAAGAACTCGTGAGAGAGCTCACCGAAATGAATGTTTTCGCAGAAATGCGTCTCATACAACTCGCCGAATCGGTGGAGAACATGAAAATGGAACTCCGAGACATCAACGAACAACTCCAGTTTCAAGTTCTCGGTTTCACGTATTTTCCACCACCAAGACCATTCGGAGGGAGAGCGCCTTTCGGAGAGCTCTAGGAAACTTAAATTTATGTTTTTATATGTTAAAAAAGTGCATTAAGCACAATGTGTTAGGACTTCGGGCTTAACACGATTATTTTCTTTTCTTAGGAAACCCGGGCTTATCCCGTAACTGTTCTAGGATCTTTATTTAATGAAAGTAATCTTTAGATGATCAAACTTCCAAATTATTACAATAAACGTCATTCTAAAAAATTCCGGATCGTGAATCATGTTGAAAACTAAAAAAGAAATACACTGTGACAAAAAGCACGGCCGTGCTTTCCTAAGCACGAGGCCGTGGTCACCCAGAATCTTCAGCATGATACGCGCTGACTCCGTACAATTCTCTGACTCAGAAACATTTATTCTTCTAGCAGCACGGGGCCGTGCTCCAGTAAAAATGGTGTCGTGTTCAACTTTCCAGTCTCTATATAATGCATGCATAAATTCACTATTCCATTCACACCAAAGAAAAACTACCTAAATGGAAGGAAAACGGGTTGAATGGAAACCAGTGAAGAAGGGGAAACAACATGAATCTTACTTCCTTGAGGAACAAATCATGAGACTCCAATGCATCGTAAGAGACCAAGTTGAGAGCAACATGCAAACCGAGGCTCGAGTAGTCGAGTTGATCAACAAAGTCGACCTGCTTAGGTTCGAGAACTTCCATGTTGTGGATGGCCACCACAAAGATGTGACTTCCAAACTTAACTTTCTCAACCGAGAACTCGTCACGCTCAACAAAAAGCTTGACGAACTGTTGGAAGCTAAATGAGCACCACCACACATCCAGGACTTGTTCGGGGTAGTGGCCGTTGAAGTTCTGACTTTGTTTCGTGTTTAAGTTGTTTCCGCTAGTACTATGTGTTAGGAACCCAAGAATTGTTGTTGTACTTTTCGTTTCATCTATCTTTAAATTGTGTCTTTAATTTTATAAAATTTAGGATTTTTAATTACCATGTTAAAATAACCAGAAAATAAAAACCCAGTAAAAACAGAACCAATCTCGACAAACAAAATAAACAAAACAATACTGTCTGCATTAAGCAGCACGGTACCGTGCTCCAAAAGCACGAGGCTGTGTTTTTGGTGTCAGGGCAGTTACGAGTTTTAACTTAATAAAATAACTTTCTCCAACCACCAACCCTATTTTTCACTGTGTTCTGAACCAAGAAACCGCCGACCTTCAACCATTTTGTTAATTTCTTCATCTAATCTTCGATTCTAAACCTAAGGTATGTTAATTTAACAAGTGCATTATTCAAAATCATCATTCTAGGTTTAGATTAACCCTAAAACTGTTCAAATCGACCAAATCGGGTCAAAACCCGAAAAGGGTATGGGTTATTATGCTTGATTATGATGAATAGATTGCTGAATGTTTGATGGTTAGGGATTAATTGAAAGAAACAATTCGGGTTTTGGGTGTTAGGATAAATACCCGACAAACAATTAAACCCAATTGATATAACCGGTTAGAAATGAGGGTTCGAGTCTAAGTAACATAGAAATCGGTATTAAAAACACGAGCCGTGCATAAAACAACACGAGCCGTGGTCAATAAAAAGTCAAACATCAAAGGAATTGAACCAGAAGCAGCAGTACGGTACCGTGCTTCTGAAAGCACGCCGCCGTGCTTTGCTCTCTGTTTCAGCAAATTGAAAATTTTGCATAAGTTTGGACTAATTTAAGCTTAAACTGCAGATGGCCGAGTATGGGGAAGAAGTTCATGCATTTTTAGTCTTCACCGGACATGATGAAAGAGATAGGCAAGCCAATGCAAGACTAAGCTACTTGAACAAACGAATCCCTGAACCAAATTTCTATGCTTGCCAAAACACCCTACGCCTAGTCAATCAATGGAAGCGATACAACAGGTTTGTGACGAGGCCATGGAAGAGGGTTTTTGAGCGAACAGGAGAGGCCGTAACGGAACTGACAAAGGAATTCTTAGCATCCTTTAACATAAAGAATAATTCATATATGTGGGATAAAGATGCAATTGAGTTCAGGTGTGGAGGTGTATGGCGCAGAACGTCTTTCACCCAACTCGGGATTGATATGGGAATTTACACAAAAGAAGAAACAGAACAAGTAATCTGGACCCACGCAAGGGTAGCATTTGAAAAGGTAGACAATAGCTGGTTTAGGGATACACAGACACAAGCATGGGAGTTATTGGGCTTCGAGGATGAAACAAACCACATCAACACATCGAAAAGCATAGCCTTACGAGATCCATTGATGAAATATATTCACCAGCTACTAAGCAAGACGCTAACAGCACGTGGCAGAAATAAAGGAGTGGTGAATTTACGAGATTTGTGGGCACTTTACTGCATAAGAAATGAAATTGATTGCAACATTACTTATCTCTTCTGTCAACTTTTCAGAACTAATGCAACAGCTGTAGATCCAAGGACTCCACTCGTCGGTGGCACTTGGATCTACAAGCTCTACAAAGCTTATGATGTGGACGTGGAAGGGACCGAAAATCCGGAACCTATTGCTCTTGACCTCAGCCTCTGTTACAAGTTGCAGATAGCTAAAATCCTTAGTGTAGAACCAGAAATTTGGAGGTTCGTGAACAGCCGCGGCCACATTTGGGACCCGAAAAGCCAGTCAGAAATGATTATGGAAGACGAACGGAGAAAAAGAAGAGAAGCTGAATACAAACGGACAAGGATCCGTTTGACCTGGACACAGGTAACTGATGACTGTCGGCACAGGTAGTTGGGCATGGGCACGGGCATGGGTTGGTGTTACTTCATGAACTTATTATTATTTGTGTTTGAACAATTTAGTTTTCGTCGTACTTGTTTATTTGTGTTTGTGTTGGTTTGGATACTATTATGGCCATGAGTGCCAAAGACAGTTTATTAGGTACTAATTTAGCCCGATAGGGCAAGGGATGGATGATTCCATACCCAATTTTCAGTAGTTATGCTTGGTTGTTTGTGGATGTTTGCAGTTTTATATTATACAAGTACAAAAACAGGATAACGGACGAAAAACAGGGGACGCTCTGTCGAAATTTCGTTAACCCGTAGGGAAGTAACTCTCCATTTTTACCCATAAATTAGAATTTTTATATTTTCATGAATCTTGTCACATTGAGGACAATGTGAGATTCAAGTGTGGGGAGGGGAATTACTTGACCAATTGTTTGTCCAACTAATCATAAAAATTCTCTAAAACAAATATTTTTTTTTGCAGCAGAAAAAGATTATTCTAAACCTAAAATCCAAGAATTTTTTTTTGCAAATAACCAATCTTTTAAAAGTGAAAAAGTAAGAAAAGGTTTTGTAATATTGAGAATAAATTTATGCAAAAATATGGCGTTAATACCCAATTCCTCCGTTACTGTGAGATAAACCTCATGCCGTATAAATATTTTTTCGGAAGCTTTGAGTGAGTCATATGTTTCATGTGATTTAGAACTTGTCGCAGTTATTCATTTCAAGACCGAACAAAGAGTTGTATAAGGAAGAAGGTAATATTTACACCATTCCATCAAACCCGTTACAAAACCCAAAGTACCCGATCACTTTATCCATTTTCACCGGTAAAATACAACACTGGTCTTTTACCGGCAGACCCTAAAGAACTGGAAATGCATTCTTTCGATTTCAATTTCCCTTGCTGCATACATTTCGCAAAACCTAGGTTGCCTCTAGAACTTAGGGAGAGAATCTTTCTCTTTAGCAATGGAGTAAGGAAAAAGTGGTGGCAAGACGAACAAAGGCCACCATTCTGTGGAATTTCCAAAAACGCAATGAAGAGAAGAGCAAAAAGATATGAACGATGTTTAGGTTGTGGAAACTGGTCCCACGAAGGAAGATGTAGAAAAAGTCAAACTCAGTCTCAGCATGAATATACCGAACTAATGAGGGTGGGGCTATTAGGCTCAAAGCCGAACGATCCATTAGAGTTGGAAGTTATATTCAGAACAAGATTGAGGAAGAGTTGATCCACATCCTCGATAAAACTGGTCTTGACGATCTGACCTTAAAATAGTCATTAGATATATATAAAAATAAAAAACTCTTGGAGAAAAAAGAGCTAACCATTGAAGACATCTCGAAACTCCCAAACAAGTGGAAGTTGTATTTACCATTAACCCTTGAACCACCACAAAATACCAATTCCGACTCACACTAAACCAAAACCCCTCTTTACCTTCTAAGCTATGCAACCCTTCAAAAAGGTGGAGATTTGAACTTGTTACCAGCTTATTTATCACAAGTTGCATTTTGGCTAAGAGTGTTCACATACTTACATCACATGTATGATCAGATATAACACCGAGTGTGAGTGAACATTGTGAGAACGTGACGTTTTGCATAAACAGAAACTAATAAAAACAAAAGTTCTCTCTTTTATCACTAACAAAAAAATTGGTTATTTTGTTTCGTCTTCTTGAAGCTCACTTAAGGGGTAGCTATGATCTAAGTTTGCTATTTTTAGAGGATATTTATAAGAGAATTGCTTGAGGACAAACAATGTTCAAGTGTGGGGTTGTTTGATGTACATATAAATATACATCTTTTCGGCATCAAATAAACTCTAAAAAACTGCAATTTCTATCCAATAACATAGCATAAAATGCTACTTATCAAAATAAAACATAATTTCAGGTGAAACCAAGCCTCAAACGAAGAAACAAGCAAAAAGACGAAGAAAAACAGAAGAAAACACAAGAAAACAAAGAAACACGCCCCCATGCCTCAAGAAACACGCCCCCACGCTTCTGAAACAAGAAAAGACAAAATCTGGAAGCAAAAGCACGGGGCCGTGGACGGGAACACAGAAAAGACAAAGAAGAATTTAGCACATGTCACTAAAAATCACGGGGTCGTGCCTTCCAACCACGGGGTCGTGGCCACGTCACAGAAAAGACAAAACAAATCTGGCACATGTCATAAAAATGCACGGGGTCGTGCTCATCAAGCACGGGGCCGTGCTTCACACTCCAGATTGCCTATAAATAGTGGCTCTTGTGCCATTTGAAGAGTGTGCCTTAAAAAGAATTCTCTCCGGTTTTCACTTATAAAAACACACACTAACACTCACTTTAAAGATCTAGTGAAGAATTTGAAGGTTTGGAGGTCATCACCACTAATCATCATCATCAACCATCATTACCATCATTAAGAAGAATGATTCATCTACATTTGGTTAGATTGTTCTAAGTTTAGTTATGTATTTGTTATTATCAATCATCTTAATGTTCATCATTATGCTCATTATGAGCTAAACTCCTTTTACCATCTAAAATCTATGAAGAAGCTTTGTTTTACTTGATAATTAATCAAGACATGTGATGTAGTCTAGTAAAGTACATGGTTATATTACAATTATCTTTTGATGAGAAATGTTTCACCATCTTAAATCACTAAATCAAAGTTGGTGGTTGTCAATATCTTTGGCAATCGTTCATGATCGATTCATGTTCTTGAAAGATAGAAATACTTTGATACATTATCGAAACATGGATTCTTATATTGTACTTAGAAATGATGAGATATAAGTTATGGTGTATTTTTTTAAACCTTGGTAATCCGAAAATGGCTTTGCTTAGGATATCAAATTAGTTAAAGAAACCATATGTTAACGGAATGTGTAATTATAACCTACATAAATCAACCAAGGGGAGGTTGTGTGATGAACTACAACCACCCGAAGTTGTTAGAATTGGTATTTGAGAAATCGAAGTCATACCTAATCTTTCTACTTTACGAAACTACTTGTCAACTCAAATCGACATCATTGAAATGGTATGACATTAGGAAAGGGTGGACTTTAAAATGCGCATACCATCTCCTTAGTGCCGAAGATGCTCACTTAAGGTTTAAGGAGCTATCTATCATATATTGCTATGACAAGTTTATCACATGTCTATATATTAATTATCAATGCTAAAATGGAGTGGATTCTTGATCTTAGATGGTAACCTTAGCATAATTTAACAACTCGTTTAGAATCTCTTTTCTCGGTCACCTATATATTATAAATATAAGTATTTATATTTAATAAAAAGTTTAAAAATCAACCCCAAAATGATTAAAACCTCCGATTGAAGTAAAACAACGATTTATTATTAGAAACCCGTGTGTCCACGGATCGATACTTGGTTCTTACCATTACTATTCTACATATACGATAGGTACACTTGCCTATTTTATGTGTGTTTAGTCTTTGTAGAAATCACTTTTATAAATTTAAAACACGATCTTGTGCAAAAGCAAATCATCCAACCTTTCATAATATTACTACCACACGCACAACAGCAATCAGGTACCATACGATCGTATAACTTCATTTTTTTACAAATTTGCAACTTTCGTATAGCTTTGGTAGATGCGTATGTTAACTACCCGTTTATTATTCGGAACTTTGGGTATAAATTTTTTAGGAAATTATAACTTTAAAATGCTTAAACTTTTATATTGTATAACTAGTTGTTTGTCCTATTCGTTCGGCACGAGACCCGTATATTTAGAGAAAAAACATGTAGCATAAACCCATTTGCTATACTAATACTATACCAATTCATACACAACATTCTTGGTGTAGCTTTTTTGATATGATAAATTAATAGAACAATAATAAGATACAAAGAAGCAAAAGAAAACACCAAATAACATCATAACTAAACTTCACGTCGGAATACTATATTATGTCGTTACGTAAAACGAAAGTAAGTACGTACGGAATATTATATCATATATCATGCATAATTCTTAACCATGTATATCCCGTTTGGTTTTAACATGCACGGTTAAGTCATTCAATTTTGGTTTTTGATTTTTTCCATACGATCGTATGGGAGTCATACGATAGTCAAACTCGTTTAATATGATTTTTTCCATACGATCGTATGCGAGTTTCTAGAAGGGGTATATGAATATCATACAAGGGTCATGGTTATCCACACACCCTTTGACTTATTCACCACATGCTCGTTCTTGTCATTGATAGTTCCTCCGCATGTGACAAGACTCCTCTACTGCCATGAGCTCCACCTCCAACACCACACGATAACTGGGACATTACTATGTCCCAATTCCCATTGAGGACATTAATTAATTACTTTAACCATTTTTTTTTTCAATCAGATTATGAAAGTTCTATTGCCTCAACCTTTTTCCACCGCTCACGAATAACAGTCATCTTGCTCTTCGAAAATCGCCTCTGTCCTGTGTATCGCTCTGATTTGGTTGTTTGTTCTGGGATGATGTTGTGCGGCATGAGTGGCTTTCATTTTGACTGTTGCCGGTTTTCGTTTAGGATTTCTATTCGTAATCCGTCTACCGTTTGCTTCTTAATCGGGTAAGTGGATGATTGTAGCCTTAATTTCTTTGTTCTTCTACTGTTATAGGCTTCTTCTTCGATTTGTTTGTTGACCTCTTGGAGGATATTATCGAGGTTTGTAAATTTTGTTTGTCTTTTGACAAGTATAACTGAAGAAGGCAGAGTATTTAATTTAGCGTTGTACAGGTTCATTGCAACTCCTTCGTTTGGTTTTTTTCATTGCAATTAATATTCAAAATTAGCCTGCATATGTTTTGTTAGGTGTGTGTATACGGATTTTGATTTTAGCTCAGTAATTGTAAGTTCATTCTGAGTTTGGTTTTTGACCCCTCCCCAACGCACGGGGTACGATAAAAGTAAATATACAATTACGGGTGAACTTTGGCTGTCCGGGTTGTACATCACGCATAACTTTTTTGTTGAAACTATTTTGCTCAGGTTGGTTATCATTGGACCTCATATTCACTTTATTTTGTTGTTACTGGACCAGACTTCCACTTTGTCTGGATCTCTCTCCATCTTTTAACTTTTGTTCAGGCATGCACCGCTCATCAGTCATCAGTCTGGAGAAACCTTGTTAAAGATATAATATCAAATGTCTTGTGGCTTAGTTGTATGAACATTTATAGATTAAAGTCTTATGATGGATAAATGAGTAGATTTTAGATTTTATGAGTAGAATTGAAGGTTTGTTTTATCTGTTTAAAAACTCAAACTAAAAAAAACAAAAAAAAAACAAGCGCTTTGCGGGTGAGGTTAGAGCATCTCCAATGAAGAGTCCGGCAACCGTTCATGAATGATGTAGAGCCTCGTTGTAAGAGAGAGAAAAAACCGTTCAACATACGGACGATTATTGTGAGGTGGCGGACGACATCTCTTAGGGATAGATTCAAAAACAAGTTATTAGTGTATACATATTTTTATCTACTATCAAACGTCATCAGGGGCATAGCTTTAGTTGGGGCCAGGGGTGGCCCCGACCCCCTCCATCTTTTCGTTCGATAGTGTAAAGTTATCCTTTTTCGGCCGAAATGTTTTATATATAGTGTAAATTTACTCGTTTTCGACTGAAATTTTGAGCCTGCCCCCTCGGTTTTTTGCTCGGTAGTGTAAATTTATCCACTTTTGCCCGAAAATTTTTATACGTAAAAAACTTTTACCCGTTTCCGATCGAAATTTTGAGCCCGGCCTCCTTTTTTTCGCTCGGCAGTGTAAATTTATCCTTTTTCAGCCGAAAATTTTTATACATGGTATAAAATATCCATTTCTGACCGAAATTTTGAGCCCGTCCCCCTCCAGTTGTAACACCCCGGCTTTAAGCAGAATACGCCCGGGTGCAACGTACAGATATCTCATAAGCTCGTAACACTATTAATAGTGACAATATATTTATTTTATTTCATAATTTCGTAAGTACACAAATAGCTTGATAAAGAGAAAAAAAAACATCACATCTAAATCAAGCAAATATTATTCATTGAAATAATCATAAGGCATAACTAATTTTCTTGTCTTGTCACTTCATCGGATTAACCTGCAGCACGTTTAAAATAATATATTTTATCAACAACACATGTTGGTGAGTTTTCATAAGTTTTTGCGTATATATATATATATATATAATGTGTGATTCAGCGTTCGTCATGCAATAAACATTCAAACATAATGTAAATGAAATCAAATAGTGTCGTCCTCCCGTTCATTTAGCCAAAGCCGTAGAAGTCGGGGAAATGAGAACCACGTTACGTAAACAACCGAAGTCGTAACGTTAGACAGCGTAGGTACGTCCCGTCGGATCCTCCCACTATGTGTATGCGTTTGCGTAACTTCTACCATAAAACTAGTAAACACGTTGCAAGCTAGTTCACGTATAATCATAAACAATATGCAATAATAATATTAACACGTACGATAAATGTGAATTTTTTAAATAAGCGCATAACTAACGAAATAAAAACTTGTGACATGCTACACCCCAAAAATATTAAAATAGTTAAAAAGGGCTTATGAAAAACTCACGTGTTAAGTAAGCGAGTCGAGAGCGAAAAATGCCTTTAAGCAAGTGAACTGACAAAGTTCGATTCAACGAACGACCCTAGATAAATAAATAAAGATCTAGGCTTAATAGGAATTTGCGAAAAGAAAGTAATTTGGCGAGGATGTTCGTTTTATGTCAAAGCAATTTATAAAGAAAAAATATATATATTTTGGGTTTATTAATAAAAGGCTTTTGGTTATTTGATTTGTTAAGTTAATTTATTTTAGTATTAGAAAAATAAATGGATCATACTAAATATTAATTAATTTAGATGAGTCCGGTTTGTTCCAAAGGAACAATTTAAGAAAACTAGTTTAACGAGTAGTTCGTTTTTGGTTGGACACGAACCCGGTTATTGAGTCGGGTTTGTGAGTAACATAACTTGAAAAAGATGAAGTAGTATGTTAAATAAAATGTTTGTTCTTGGTTGCTAGTTTGTAAAAATAAAAGTTGACTTTAAAACATAAAATTTATAAACCGAACATAAGCGAGCCAATTACAAAGGATGATATGTCTCCATGAATGCCGTTTGGGTTGTCATCATGGAAATAGTCGTTATACGCAATGACAAGAAATAAAAATTACCCGGGAATTGTATCACAAAAGAAGAAGAAAAATAATACTTCTTGAGAAGTTGTCTTTTGAAAGTCAAACTTAATATCTGAGAGAAATTTACAAGCTTGAATGATTTTGAGTGTAAATTAGTTGTGCCAATAAATTCTAGAGAATGAGTGAGCTTTATATAGGCTCAAAATAGTTTGTAAGGCCCCGTTACCGATAGCCTTACTTTGTACGTTGGATTTACTCATAAACGCAGTTTTAAATATCAGAGTTAATAAAAACTTTGGCAGAATAATAAAACTTCAACCATAACATTTTACATAACCCTCAAATCATGTCTTATAAAACATTCGTAAACAATTAAAACAAAACATAGTCTTTAAAACATCACAACATTTCCTCGAGATGCCAGTATCTTCGATTCCATGCCATGTGTCTTCAGTCACGCGAGCTGCCTCAACCTATTTGTCTGCGTGCATACTAAAAGTCAGCTACGCTGAGTGAGTTCTAGTTAATTACATAACTTACTTTTCATACACATATACGTGCCCGAAGGTACGCATTACATACATATCATGATTAGCATTCGTCCATACACATTCATATCTAACCATACATTATAAAGGGCGTTTCACCCTACATACCTCGGATATTATTAGGGTCCGGTCACCCTTCATCCTTGGATATTAGTAGGGTCAGGTCACCCTTCATCCTCGGATATTAGTAGGGTCCGGTACCCTTCATCCTCGGATATTATTAAGGTCCGGTACCCTTTCTTCCATCGCTTCATACTACACCTGTTCTTAAATACTCTTCCAAACAATACGTGCAATCTCCGAAGAGCGTTCACGTACCATTAACATATCATACGTACATTACGCATACATCATATATATTATACCTGTTCTTAGATACTTTTCCTGACAATACGTGCAATCTCCGAAGAGCGTTCACGTATACGTACATTATGCATACATCATATATATTCATACATGCATTTTATCTTACATCATACATAGCAATCACATCTTTAGCTACCACCTGACGGTACATGCAATATCCGAAGATCGTTCACGCACCGTCAAGCAATCATCATACATAAATCATACAAGGCATACACTTACCACTTAAGGTAAGTGTATTAACTATCACATCGAGTATGAACACAGCCCCGAAAACATAACAAAGAAGTGGGTTTAGAAACTCACCTGAAGTCGGTTACGTTCACCGTTTACGGTTATTCCCCTCTTGAGCTGTGCACGACTAACTGTATAATAATTATACGTATTAATAGACTATCACTACACATATCGTCTTTCTAGTTTAATTATTACCCTCAACGAACGGGGTCCGGGGGCAGCGCCCTTGGCAGCGGGGTTCTAGGGGCGGAAGCCCCTAGCGGAGTTCAAGGGCAGAGCCCCTGGCTGGGTTTAGCTTTCAGGTCGGCTTGGAAAAATTTTATTTTTATTAACAGTCTTAACACATTTTCAATTAGGATTTGCTACATAAAATCCAAGGGCATCTTTGTAATTAAATCATTCTTTTCTAAGTCCAGGACCATTCTGTCATTCTTTCAAAGTTCTGATTCGTCACTCAGTCCTTAACGAATGGGAATTCATAACGAATTACCCATTATAGCGAATCTGCTTTTGTAACGAATCAGGCATCTTAACGAACTGGTCCCTTTAGCGAATTGAACCTTAACGAACTGATCTGGTCAACGAATGAACCTTATAACGAATGGGGTTCATTCGTCCCTCCCTTAAAGAATGGCCTTAGCGAATAGCCTTAGCGAATGGCCTAGTTCGCCCTTATTTCCTTAACGAATTACATGCCAGTTCGCTAATCTTTCCTTAGCGAATCGGCTGGCGAATCACATCTACTTCGCTAGTTACCCTTAGCGAATTAGGGTTAGGTCAGAGAATGTCGGAAACATTCTCTGACACGCTAACCTCGTACCAGCCGCCTTTCCGGCGCCGCCGCTAGAAAAACGCTGTTTCACCGGAAAAACGAGATCTGGCTCGTTTTCCATCATTTTTTCACAGTTTTTCATCTCGTTTGATCCAGATCTGAGCTAGGGTGACCCCTAAGCTCATCATAGGTTCGGTTTATACCCGATTCCACCCGGATCTCGTGACTTAAATGGTTTAACGGTGTCGGCTCGTCGTTTCGTGACTATATTTAACGGTTTAAGCTCATACAATATTAAACTATCATTACCTTGGGTCGGGATCCGTTTCTTCTTCTATATTTCAGCTAGAGAGAGAGAGGGAGCTTAAGTGTGTGCTTTGATGGTGTATGGAACATGTGTGAAATGAGTAATAAATGGGTAATTAAGGTTTATATAATTATGGATAATGGGCTTAAGCCCATGGTCCTTTCCTCTTTCTTTCATAACCCATGTCCATTGACCCAACACTAACCCAACTCCTAATAACCCATACTTTCATTTATTAACCGAAACCCGAAAAACGGGATGTTACATAGTTAGTAACAACGTCAAAGTGAGTTAATTTGATGGCTAGGCTAGTCATAAGACTTGAAACATGGTTTTGACTAGTTGAATGTCTTTTATGACCAATTAATTGTCTTTGACTCAATTTATGAAAAAATAATTGATATAATACTTAGGATGAAATTTGTAACATCATAAATAACAAAATAACATAAAAAAAACATGAACATAAATACAAAAATAATTCACCATTTTATTAATAAATAAAGATCGGAAAGGTGTCAAAATTTTAAAATGGGTTGGGTTTTTGGGTATCAAAAATGACGAATGTCATACCAGTCACAACTTTTAGAAATTTCATCCCGAAATTAAAATAAAAATAAAAAAAAGAAAACAACTACTACATGGAGTTGTTAAAAGTTTTAATAAATTTTATATATGTGTGAAAAATAAAATCAATAAATAAACAAATTAATAACACTGTTCCTTAAATGACTAAAAAAACGCCATAAATGGGATGTATGACAAGGACAGTTATATATGGGATGTACCATCGGCGTATCCACCATGCTCTTATAATACTACATTTGTCCCGTTTCCCAAAATCATTCAGAGTTCCGAGTTATTCCACACAACTGTACTTATTATGTTTTCCATGAGAGTACTTTTGTAACACCCCCAACCCGGAACAGGCTGACGTGTCACCATTACAGATATCATAAACCAAACATAATCCATTTAAAAGAGAAATAGAATCCAAGGATAGCCATAGAGTAAAAACAACCAAAAGAAATTCCTAAGTCAAATTTTATTAAATCCTGATATAAATGAAATAAATAAAAGTCTTTATTTCCCGAACTTCATTTTACTCTCATCACTGATTTCCCTGATTTCCCGGATTAACTGTGAACAAATAAGAAAACACAGACAAAGAAAACAAGGCTGAGCCAAAAATTGCCCAGTAACGGATAGAACAATAGTATATGTAAAGACGAACTTACGAAAAATCAACAAAAATAGAACTGACACTAGACCATAACTGAACTAATACTGATACTAAATATAATACTAATACAGATTCTGATATAACCCAATATACTAAATAACAGATACAGATATAAAACAATAATAATAAACATATACAGAAACAGATGCAGAAACATATATCAAACTACACGACAATAATATATCCATAAAATAAGTCGTGTACACATAATCACCCAGAGCCTGAAACAGAAACAGAGGGGTACACAGTTAGCTAATCTATGCACCAATGAGATGGTACGTGTGGCGTACACGCATTGTTCCATCACCCAAAAATCAGAAGTCAGAAATCAGAACAGAACTAGGATCGATCCATACGCCCCTAAGTGGCCCTAATACTATACAAGTACTAGTTAGAGACGCCGTGAACTTTAATTACGTACTGTCACGACAAGTGCCATGCCGTTGACGCCCCAACGACAAGTCAGAAGTTGCTCGGGTAACAGAGTACAAAAACTAAAGCCATATAACTAAACATATTCAAACCGGAACATGCAATAAAGAGTACAAAATAAATAATCTATTGCATGCTACAAAAATATATTATATAATATAACTGAAATCAAAATATAACCGACGCGTAACGAAAATCCATACTACGAAGTAACGGAATAGGGTCAATACTATAAGTAACCGAAAACAGAAACCGTAACGGAATATAATTATACTATGAGTGACAGAAACCAGAAACCGTACCTTGATTATTACGCAAAAGTAACAAGTTGGCTTGTCTTCAACAATTATAAGAACCTAAATAGCTGCACAAAACGAAACGAGTTGGAGACAAACGGAAAAGTCGGACTTCGTGGTATGTGCTCGATAGTTGAACAGAACTGAACCAGAAGATAGGTAGCAGTAGTGGTGGTTAACTACGGTGGCGACAACAAACGGCGAAGAGGGTGGCAGAGGTTTTCCGGCGACGAGTTGCAGGGAGGTGGTAGTGTCATAATGGTGAATGCGATATGGTTGAACACGATATAGGGTTTGTGAAACGAATATATAGTTAAACGAATAGTGTACCTCAAGTTACGCTTCATTCTTTATGATAATATGATTAGATATAATAATTCAAATTATATAAGTTTTGCCGGAAAATACGTTGTGGATGATGCAGTGGGTTTCAAAACAACTTTTGGTATATGGCGAAACTGGTCCTCCAACTTAGCTTTATAATTAATTTAATATTAACAAACAAACCTTTCTATTTAGTATTTAATTTAAATAACCCCTAAACTCATTTTTTTTCTATTATCCAAAATGTTCGACTATTTTTTTATTAACGTTCCATCTGCTTAATGAGAATATTAACACTTCTAATAAATGACCCTAAAATATTCAACGGTTATTACTTTATTATTTTATTGTTTCGGATTTTCGTATATTACAATTCTTCCTCCCTAAAAAAAAATTTTGTCCTCGAAATTGTAAAACAAAACGAGCAAATTCAGATGTAACAGAGAGAGAACATATTAGATATTAAACTTCATGAATACACATATACGAATACCACACACTAAAATATGGAGTATCTGAAATGAGAGATAAACATAGAACGAACTTAACCATACTTAAAATTCGGAGAGATAGTACTAACATCTGATATATATGATTCAGAGCAAATGTGACGTCGAATAGAGACTAATAACGTATCTTATTTGGTAAACTAAACACAGAACTCATGAACTAAAAACTAATAACGAATGACCAAAATATCACGTTGAAAATAACTAAGGGTTCGTACCATGGGCATTAGCTGAATCATTAGCGGTAAGTGTAAAAACTCGTCCTCTTGCAGCAGGTCTAGCGTCTCCACCAGTATTAGCTCGAGGGTCACGTTGAGGGCACTCCCTAACTAAGTGTACAGCCTCTCCACATCTGTAACAAAGGTCTTTGGCTCGACGACATACAACCCTATGAGGTTTTCCACACGTAGCACATGGAGGGATAGCATCACGATTTTGTTGTGTCTGATTTTGTGCAGCTCCACGATTCTAGTTTCGGTTCCTCCCATGTCGTGGTTGATTATTGAAATTCAGATCAGATCGGTTCTTACGGTCTCGAGGTTTCAACGGTTGATCATTGTTGTCATTAGAAGGAGACCGATCACTACTACTTTTTCTTGCCCATTTACGGTTATTATCAGACGTCCTCTGAGAATGTTTCTTATCGTTACCCAAGTTTTTAACCGCATCCACTATATCATTTATGTCGTTGAAACGAAGGTTTATGATGAACTTCCTATCACGGTCACATATGGCCCACTTGAAATGATTGGTTTGCTGCTTATGAGTACCTACAGTTGGGCAGAAAACTAACTAGATGACATAATCGGTTCTTAAATTCAACAATTGGCTCATCTTCTCCTTGTAAGATAGAAGAATATTCCCTTAGATATTCACTACGGCCAGCATCGGTAAAATATTGCTGGTAAAATAGAGTGCGGAAATCATTCCAAGCAAGTGTGGCAGCATAATTGTCTCCCTTACGGGCAGCTTTCAGTGTCTTCCACCATCTATAAGCGTCATCTTCGAGCTTGTAAGGTTGGGGTGTTACAGTTACAGATATCATAAACCAAACATAATCCATTTAAAAGAAAGAAATTGAATCCAAGGATAGCCATCGAGTTAAAAACAACCAAAAGAAATTCCTAAGTCAAATTTTATATATAGACAAAATAAATAAAAGTCTTTATTTCCCGAACTTCATTTTACTCTCAACACTGATTTCCTTGATTTCCCGGATTACTTGTGAACAAATAAGAAAACACAGACAAAGAAAACACGGCTGAGCCAAAAATTGCCCAGTAACGGATAGAACAATAGTACATGTAAAGACGAACTTACGAAAAAGCAACAAAAATAGAACTGACACTAGACCATAACTGAACTAATACAGATACTAAATATAATACTAATACAGATTCTAATATAACCCAATATACTAAATAACAGATACAGATATAAAACAATAATAATAAACATATACAGAAACAGATGCAGAAACATATATCAAACTACACGACAATAATATATCCATAAAATAACTCGAGTACACATAATCACCCAGAGCCAGAAACAGAAACAGAGGGGTACACAGTTAGCTAATCTATGCACCAATGAGATGGAACGTGTGGCGTACACGCATTGTTCCAACCCCAAAAATCAGAAGTCAGAAATCAAAACAGAACTAGGATCGATCTATACGCCCCTGAGTGGCCCTGATACTATACAAGTACTAGTTAGAGACGCCGTGAATTTAATTACGTACTGTCACGACAAGTGCCATGCCGTTGACGCCCCAACGACAAGTCAGAAGTTGCTCAGGTAACAGAGTACAAAAACTAAAGCCATATAACTAAACATATTCAAACCGGAACATGCAATAAAGAGTACAAAATAAATAATCTATTGCATGCTACAAAAATATATTATATAATATAACTGAAATCAAAATATAACCGACGCGTAACAAAAATCCGTACTACAAAGTAACGGAATAGCGTCAATACTATAAGTAACCGAAAACAGAAACCGTAACGGAATATAATTATACTATGAGTGACAGAAACCAGAAACCGTACCTTGATTATTACGCAAAAGTAACAAGTTGGCTTGTCTTCAACAATTATAAGAACCTAAATAGCTGCACGAAACAAAACGAGTTGGAGACAAACGGAAAAGTCAGACTTCGTGTTATGTGCTCGATAATTGAACAGAATTGAACCAGAAGATAGGTAGCAGCAGTGGTGGTTAACTACGGTGGCGAAAACAAACGGCGAAGAGGGTGGCGGAGGTTTTCCGGCGACGAGTTGCAGGGAAGTGGTAGTGTCGTAATGGTGAAAGCGATATGGTTGAACACGATGTAGGGTTTGTGAAAAGAATATATAGTTAAACGAATAGTGTACCTCAAGCTACGCTTCATTCTTTGTGATAATATGATTAGATATAATAATTCAAATTATATAAGTTTTGCCGGAAAATATGTTGTGGATGATGCAGTGGGTTTCAAAACAACTTTTGGTATATGGTGAAACTGGTCCTCCAACTTTGCTTTATAATTAATTTAATATTTACAAACAAACCTTTCTATTTAGTATTTAATTTAAATAACCCCTAAACTCATTTTTTTTTCTATTATCCAAAATGTTCGACTATTTTTTTTATTAACGTTCCATCTGCTTAACGAGAATATTAAAACTTCTAATAAATGACCCTAAAATATTCAACGATTATTACTTTATTATTTTATTGTTTCGGATTTTCGTATATTACAATTCTTCCTCCCTAAAAAAAATTTTGTCCTCGAAATTGTAAAACAAAACGAGCAAATTCAGATGTAACAGAGATGGAACAAATTAGATATTAAACTTCATGAATACACATATACGAATACCACACACTAAAATATGGAGTATCTGAAATGAGAGATAAAAATAGAACGAACTTAACCATACTTAAAATTAGGAGAGATAGTACTAACAACTGATATATATGATTCAGAGCAAATGTGGCGTCGAATAGAGACTAATAACGTATCTTATTTGGTAAACTAAACACAGAACTCATGAACTAAAAACTAATAACGAATGACCAAAATATCACGTTGAAAATAACTAAGGGTTCGTACCATGGGCATTAGCTGAATCATTAGCGGTAAGTGTAAAAACTCGTCCTCCTGCAGCAGGTCTAGCGTCTCCCCCAGTATTAGCTCGAGGGTCACGTTGAGGGCACTCCCTAACTAAGTGTATAGCCTCTCCACATCTGTAACAAAGGCCTTCGGCTCGACGACATACACCCCTATGAGGTTTTCCACACGTAGCACATGGAGGGATAGCATCACGATTTTGTTGTGTCTGATTTTGTGCAGCTCCACGATTCTGGTTTCGGTTCCTCCCATGTCGTGGTTGATTATTGAAATTCAGATCAGATCGGTTCTTACGGTCTCGAGGTTCCAACGGTTGATCATTACCGATCACTACTACTTTTTCTTGCCCGTTTACGGTTATTATCAGACGTCCTCTGAGAAGGTTTCTTATCGTTATCCAAGTTTTTAACCGCATCCACTATCTCATTTATGTCATTGAAACGAAGGTTTATGATGAACTTACTATCACGGTCACATATGGCCCACTTGAAATGATTGGTTTGCTGCTAATGAGTACCTACAGTTGGGACCAGAAAACTAACTAGACGACAGAATCGGTTCTTAAATTCAACAATAGGCTCATCTTCTCCTTGTAAGATAGAAGAATATTCCCTTAGATATTCACTACGGCCAGCATTGGTAAAATATTGCTGGTAAAATAGAGTGCGGAAATCATTCCAAGCAAGTGTGGCAGCATAATTGTCTCCCTTACGGGCAGCTTTCAGTGTCTTCCACCATCTATGAGCGTCATCTTCGAGCTTGTAAGGTTGGGGTGTTACAGTTACAGATATCATAAACCAAACATAATCCATTTAAAAGAAAGAAATAGAATCCAAGGATAGCCATCGAGTTAAAAACAACCAAAAGAAATTCCTAAGTCAAATTTTATTAAATCCTGATATAGATGAAATAAATAAAAGTCTTTATTTCCCGAACTTCATTTTACTCTCATAACTGATTTCCCCGATTTCACGGATTACTTGTGAACAAATAAGAAAACACAGACAAAGAAAACATGGCTGAGCAAAAAATTGCCTAGTAACGGATAGAACAATAGTACATGTAAAGACGAACTTACGAAACAGCAACAAAAATAGAACTGACACTAGACCATAACTGAACTAATACAGATACTAAATATAATACTAATACAGATTCTGATATAACCCAATATACTAAATAACAGATACAGATATAAAACAATAATAATAAACATATACAGAAACAGAAACAGAAACAGATGCAGAAACATATATCAAACTACACGACAATAATATATCCATAAAACAACTCGTGTACACATAATTACCCAGAAACAGAAACAGAGGGGTACACAGTTAGCTAATCTGTGCACCAATGAGATGGTACGTGTGGCGTACACGCATTGTTCCATCCCCCAAAAATCAGAAGTCAGAAATCAGAACAGAACTAGGATCGATCCATACGCCCCTAAGTGGCCCTAATACTATACAAGTACTAGTTAGAGACGCCGGGAACTTTAATTACGCACTGTCACGACAAGTGCCATGCCGTTGACGCCCCAACGACAAGTCAGAAGTTGCTCGGGTAACAGAGTACAAAAACTAAAGCAATATAGCTAAACATATTCAAACCGGAACATGCAATAAAGAGTACAAAATAAATAATCTATTGCATGCTACAAAAATATATTATATAATATAACTGAAATCAAAATATAACCGACGCGTAACGAAAATCCGTACTACAAAGTAACGGAATAGAGTCAATACTATAAGTAACCGAAAACAGAAACCGTAACGGAATATAATTATACTATGAGTGACAGAAACCAGAAACCGTACCTTGATTATTACGCAAAAGTAACAAGTTGGCTTGTCTTCAACAATTATAAGAACCTAAATAGCTGCACGAAACGAAACGAGTTGGAGACAAACGAAAAAGTCGAACTTCATGGTATGTGCTCAATAGTTGAACAGAACTGAACCTGAAGATAGGTAGCAGCAGTGGTGGTTAACTACGGTGGCGACAACAAACGGCGAAGAGGGTGGCGGAGGTTTTCCAGCGACGAGTTGCAGGGAGGTGGTAGTGTCGTAATGGTGAATGCGATATGGTTGAACACGATGTAGGGTTTGTGAAAAGAATATATAGTTAAACGAATAGTGTACCTCAAGTTACGCTTCATTCTTTGTTATAATATGATTAGATATAATAATTCAAATTATATAAGTTTTGCCGGAAAATACATTGTGGATGATGCAGTGGGTTTCAAAACAACTTTTGGTATATGGCGAAACTGGTCCTCCAACTTTGCTTTATAATTAATTTAATATTTACAAACACACCTTTCTATTTAGTATTTAATTTAAATAACCCCTAAACTCATTTTTTTTCTATTATCCAAAATGTTCGACTATTTTTTTTATTAACGTTCCATCTGCTTAACCCGAATATAAACACTTCTATTAAATGATCCCAAAATATTCAACGGTTATTACTTTATTATTTTATTGTTTCGGATTTTTTTATATTACAACTTTGATAATTATGTGACGAACCATAATTACCTTTATCGTCGGATGGCCTACATAATCCGTCCCAATGTGTGGGTTTTAAGATAAGTAAATAAATTCTTATATGAAAACTTGAAAATCAAGAACAACTATA
The DNA here is from genome assembly GCF_021521415.1 of Bidens hawaiensis. Lineage (NCBI taxonomy): Eukaryota > Viridiplantae > Streptophyta > Magnoliopsida > Asterales > Asteraceae > Bidens > Bidens hawaiensis. The sequence continues at coordinate 397,466 of NW_027492879.1, forward strand.
AGGATCAAAACTAACAAAAAAAATATAAAAGCAAACCATTGGGGTTAAGGATTACACGAAAATATTAGGTAAAAATTAATAAATTAAACTATTGAATTTTATTAGAATAAACTATGCTATTGGGGTTTAAAACGAAATAAATAGTGTTATTAAGGTTGAAGTGATATAAATGATGTTATTGAGGTTTAAAACAAAATAAACGAAACTGTTGAAGTTAAAATGAAATAAGCGAATCTCTAGAGTAACACAAAATGACAAACATAATGAATGAAATATTAAAGTCATCAACATCGCAATAAATAAATGGAATTATGTGGGTCAAGAATAGATGGGTGACTTGAACTAACAACATATAACCAAGTAATTTGATATAACGTTGACTTAAAGAATAAACGACACTTTTTTCATCAAAATATCAAAATAGATTAAGTTTTTGGAGTCAATAATGACACACTAAACAAGTGAAAATTTCATATAAATTAAAGTATCAACATGAATAAATGCAACTCTGAGATTATGAATAACAAAGTGAACAGTTGAAACTTCGAGATTGAGAATAAAAAAGTAAAACATTGGACTCAAATTGATAAAACATTGAGCGGGAAATCAGCCAAACAAATAACCAAAGCAATTCATGTAAAGTAAATATAAAATGAACATGTGACTTCTACTAGATAGCTATAATCATAGTCCTGGTTATAAATAAATGAATCCGTTTAGAGGTAACCGGTAATGGATAGCCAAAGGTAGAAATACGGTTTCTATTAGATAACTATGTACACAACCATGTTCATAGTCCCAACTTCCACTAAACGATTACGTTCATGGGATATCGGTCATAGACCGCGAGATTGAGGTAACAAAAGTAAACCAACTCGATAAAGCGACTATATGTATTATAAATGATGCATGTACTTGTGTGTTTCGTGCTTGATAGTAAGCATGAACGAAAATAGATCAACAATCAATAAATAACCAAACTCAATAGAAATTTCATAACAACCTTCGAAGAAATTAGATACATAATATTATTTCGATTATATCGGGATAGAATTATATATATAAAAAAATGCATGAAGAAGATGTTAAAGAAAAACAAAATGAAGCTTGCGATATTGTCTTCTCAAAGGTAGATGGGTTTGAGGTATGAAGTCTACGGTGAGGGCGGTACCATGATTTGTTAACTGAAACTCGTTGGCGTTGAGGAAGGGGGGGGAGAAAAATGATTTTTAACATTCATTTTAATTCATGAAATCGGTTGCAAAACGTGATGTTTTTACAATTCAAAGTTATAATTTCTTTATGATAAATGAAAGTCCTTAATTAGTACTAAGGCTAGCGAACTTTATGAAATTTTTTTATGTAAAATTAAGGATTCCCTTTTGGCGGTGTCAAATGAAAACTTTAAAGAGAATCGCCAAATAAAATGACTCATTTTGATAGAAATATTACAGTGATAATATAATAGCCTCATGAGCTTAGGACTTGTTTGTAAGAAAAGATTTTATTTAAAGGTTTCATTTAACCTTGGAAGAATATTATATATAAAAAGAATAATAATGGTAATAGTAATATTAGTAGTGATGATAATAATAATAATAACATTAATAATAATAATAATAAACCATTTGATTCGACTTAAAGTCTTTTTTGTAGAAAATCAACTTAATTAAATACTTGTGAATTAGCTATTTTAAAATAGTAGGGGCTTTGAAATTATAAGTGTAATGTGTTCATAAAAAAATGAATGTGGAGAAACATGTGCGGTTTAAAAAAAATTGGTATGTTTGATGAGTAGAAATGGACTAAGTATTAGCGCAAGGCTAAGAGTGAACTTCAAGTGGCCAGGGAATACGATTTAGGGTATTGCATGGCAAAACACAAGTTAGGAGTTCCGGAGCATTGTTGGTGTGTTTGGGTCAATATAATGTAATAGGCTTGCAACATGAGCATATGGTTAAACATAAGGTGCGGTAAATGGTTGAGTAATGGGTCATGAGAAGAATTTTGATATTGTGAGGCGATTGAGTCGTGACGTATAAACGAGCTATACCAAGGCTGTGTGTTCCGTGCAGGGCTACTTTTTTTTGGTTGGGTTGGCTTTGGGTTTATTAGGTTTGTGTTGGGTTTTAGATGTGTTAGGGCATAGATTTGGTGTTTGTGCTTGTTGTTGTGGTTAGTGTTGATAAGTTTGATGCATTTGGGTCATCATGGTCGGGATAACAACTTCCTATTGTTTGAAAATTTGGGCTGTCACTTTACGGGTTGAGTTTCGAGGGCGAAGTCGAGGAAAATGAGAAGACATGTTGCAAAGCGGAAATGATTCACGTGACACGGAACGTAAATATCAAATTCGAATTACCAACCAAAAGAAACACTACATGAAACATTCAGATATCTTAGTTACTCTATATAAATCATAAAAAATAAATAAATAAAGTTACATGAAGCAATATTGGAATTCGAGTTTGAAATGTCCATGAATCAACATGAGTTTTCGCATATAAATAATAAAATTAAAACTATATCAAATTTGAAATTATAATATCCATGAACCACGATGGGTTTTTCGTATCCCAATACACACTTAATATAAACAGTAAAATCGAATTGAAAATCGAGTGTTCATGTTTCACCATGACATTTCGAATTTTCAATTAAACTAAGATAATAATAGAATATCTGAATAAAGAAAACAAATTGAAACTCGACTATTCATGTATTACCGTGACTTTTTGAATTTTAATTAAAACTAGAATCATAAATGAATATATAAATAAAGAAACGGATTGAAACTCGACTATTCATGTATCACCATGACTTTTTGAATTTTCAATTAAAACAATAATAATAAATGAATATATAACTAAAGAAAACGTATTAAAAATTCGACTATTCATGTATCACCATGACTTTTTGAATTTTCAATTAAAACCATAAAAATAAGTGAATATATAACTAAAGAAAACGAAATGAAAACTCGACTATTCATGTATCACCATGACTTTTCGAATTTCCAATTAAAACCATAATATAAATAATTGAGTCTTTAGAATCATACATTGCATGTACCACCATGACTTGTATGCAATTTTTAAGAGTAAGACGAAACCACTTTATAATCACAAAAGAAAATAATCATGTTTGATAACTTAAAGTAGTAGTTCGTATGATGTTTGCTATGGTATGTTTTGGCCTAATAATTTTCAGCATCCTTTTCGTACCCTCCACGTAAGCAACCAAGTCTCGCGGTTTATTGTGATTTATACGTATTGCTTATCCTTAGGTTTAATACTTTGGTGTCAAGGTTTCAAAAAAACAAGTGTGTCCTTCTTCCAGTTACTACATACCCGTCATGTAAAACTATCTTTAATGACAACGGAAAATCGAAATATCAAAACACGAACGATTACATTAAACATAAAAAAAATTGTTTAAAAATATAAAAGATTACAAAATTGGTTAGGCATAAGCCTTAAGAGTTTGTTTGTGAGTAAGTGTACATGCGAGTTATAAAATATTATAAATATACTTGAAGCATATGAACAATCTTAAAAGATGTGGGCACGTAACACATAGAGTATACATGCAATTGGGGCCTTAAAATAAACTATAACTATTCTAGATCGTTACGTCTAACCACCTATCTTATAGTCACAGCTCTGATACCAATCTGTAACACCCCAACTTTAAGCGGAATACTCCCGGGTGCAACGCACAGATCACTCATAAGCTCGTAATACTATTAATAGTAACAATATATTTATTTTATTTCATAATTTCGCAAGTACACAAATAGCTTGATAAAGAGAAAAAAAAACATCAAATCTAAATGAAGCAAATATTATTCATTGAAATAATCCTAAGGCATAACTAATTTTCTTGTCCTGTCACTTCATCGGATTAACCTGCAGCACGTTTAAAATAATATATTTTGTTAACAACACATGTTGGTGAGTTTTCATAAGTTTTTGCGTAAATATATATATATATATATAATATGTGATTCAGTGATCATCATGCAATAAATATTCAAACACAATGTAAATGAAATCAAATAGTGTCGTCCTCCCGTTCATTTAGCCAAAGCCGCAGAAGTCGGGGAAATGAGAACCACCTTACGTAAACAACCGAAGTCGTAACGTTAGACGGCATAGGAGTCCCGTCGGATCCTCTCACCATGTGTATGCGTTTGCGTAACTTCTACCATAAAACTAGTAAACAAGTTGCAAGCAAGTTCACGTATAATCATAAACAATATGCAATAATAATATTAACACGTACGATAAATGTGAATCATTTTTTAAATAAGCGCATAACTAACGAAATAAAAACTTGTGACATGCTACACCCCAAAAATATTAAAATAGTTAAAAAGGGGTTATGATAAACTCACGTGTTAAGTAAGCGAGTCGAGAGCGAAAAATGCCTTTAAGCAAGTGAACTGACAAAGTTCGATTCAACGAACGACCCTAGATAAATAAATAAATATCTAGGCTTAAAAGTAATTTGCGAAAAGAAAGTAATTTGGCGAGGACGTTCGGGTTATGACAAAGCAATTTATAAAGAAAAAAAAATATATATTTTGGGTTTATTAATAAAAGGCTTTTGGTTATTTGATTTGTTAAGTTAATTTATTTTAGTATTAGAAAAATAAATGGGTCATACTAAATATTAATTAATTTAGATGAGTCCGGTTTGTTCCAACCGAACAATTTAAGAAAACTAGTTTAACGAGTAGTTCGTTTTTGGTTGGACACGAACCCGGTTATTGAGTCGGGTTTGTGACTAACATAACTTGAAAAAGATGAATTAGTATTCTAAAAAAAATGTTTGTTCTTGGTTGTTAGTTTGTAAAAATAAAAGTTGACTTTTAAACATAAAATTTATAAACCGAACATAAGCGAGCCGATTACAAAGGATGATATGTCTCCATGAATGCCGTTTGGGTTGTCATCATGGAAACAGTCGTTATACGTAATGACAAGAAATATAAATTACACGGGGATTGTATCACAAAAGAAGAAGAAAAATAATACTTCTTGAGAAGTTGTCTTTTGAAAGTCAAACTTAAGACTTGAGAGAAATTTACAAGCTTGAATGATTTTGAGTGTAAATTAGTTGTGCCAATAAATTCTAGAGAATGAGTGAGCTTTATATAGGCTCAAAATTGTTAGTAACAACGTCAAAGTGAGTTAATTTGATGGCTAGTCAAGAGGCTAGTCATAAGACTGTTAGTGCACGGTTTTGCGTCTTGAGTCTTTGTAATTACCGTTAACGTTTTTGTTTAATATTTAATGTAATAATTTGTTTAAGTATTATCTAGTTCGTTATGTATACAGTCTAGTTCGCTAGGGGATGTTAGCGAACTAAGACTTAACCTTATTCCCTCCTGATTCGTTAGGAGATGTTAACGAATCAGGGGGTGTTTCGCTTATTTATTATATGTAACGAAGTAGGTTCTGGTTCACTAGGGGATGTTAGTGAACCAGACCTGTCTTCTATTTATAGTGAACCCTGTTCACTCTTAAGTTAGGTTTTTTTGAGAGTTAATTATCGAATTGCTGTCCAAATACTCTCTCGATCTTCAATCTTAATATTATACCAACTACTATTGATAATACATATACATATACACACCTATAACACTGAATTACAGTTAATTATGAGCTAGATCTATCAATTAAGGTATTAATTGTATTTACACATATCTGAGATCTGTTATAGTTATAGATTGATACACCGGGTTCCAACAAGTGGTATCAGAGTTGTTGGTTGCTCAATTACCCTTGATTTGGTGTTTATTTGGGATATTGGTTTGTTAGTGTTTTGTTTAGTGAATTTGAATCAATTTAGATATTTATGGTTTGAGTTATGGTTAATTTGGATTGGATTTGAGTTGGTTAAGGAATTGGAAAGGTTTGGTTAATCGGAATTGAGGTTTGATTTTGGTTTTAGGGTGATTCGATATTGGTTTTGGTTTAAGTCTGAAACAAGGTTTGAGTTTTTGGTGAAATTGGACTGATATTGGTAATAATTGGTTATGAGGTTTGGTGTATTGGATTCGTGATCGAATTCCGAGTAATTTGAGAGTTTATTGGTGTGATTTGGTCTAGAATCGAGATAGTATTACGGATCTAAAGTAGTATTCATTCTTTTCTAGATTTCTGGAAATATCTCATTGAAGATTTGAAGATTCAACTATGAACTTGATTCGTTATCATTTGTATGGTGATTCGCTATCTTGTTTCTTTTGATTCGTTTATCAATTCTGTTGATTCGTTATATATTTCAAGTGATTCGTTTGTCAATTCGTGTTAATTGTCAATTCGTATCATCTGATTCGCTAATTGGTTAAACAGATTCATTTAATACGTGTCCACATTGGGATTTGTGTCACAACAACCTTTGCCACGTGTCATAAAGTATCAAAGTTTGTTACAAACCGTTGTAACAAACTGATTCGCTCCAAGTGTGATTCTTTAATCACTATAGCGGGTTCGTGACCTAGTTCGCTAAGATTTTCTTAGTGGTTCGTTGTTATTCTCATTCTGATTCATTAAGTTACACCTTGCAATTTGCTAATCCATTCGTTAAATCAATTCATCAGTTTGACTTGTGTTGACTATCTGATTCGTTGATCACTTGATTCGTTGGGTTGATTCGTTAACATATCAATCTAATTCGTCATCTGATCAATCTTAGCTTCGTTAAGATTTGATTCGTTAATCTTCTGTTCACAGTTCGCTACAACTGTTTACAGTTTGTTAATCTTATTCACTGTTTTGATTCATTAAATCTTTTGAACTTTTGCAACTTGTCAAAAATGGCTGGTATGTATGCATTGGCATCTCAAAACATGTTGATGCAACAAATATTGCAACTTGATACTGAGATTGTTTCACATTCTAAATGTCCTAGATTGATGAAGTTTAGTGACTTTGCCAAGTGGGAACCTCGGTTTCGTGCTCATTTAGGGTCTGTTCACCCTGATTGGTCATATTGTCTCGATGAAGTTTATGTAGCACCAATGATTGGTGACGATACTATTGGGTATACTCCTAAAGTTGTTTCTCAATACTCACAAGAAGAGAAGAAAGCTTTAGAAATTGAGATAAAAGCCTATTCCACTCTTACTATGGCATTGCCAGAAAATATTTTTCATCAAGTGGGTAGTATCAAGAGATGTGCTTCTTTATTTCAACATCTACGTATGAGAAGTATGGGGAACACAGCTGAGAGTAAGAAAGTGATGCTCAAGTTTCAGTTTCGAAACTTTAATTTAATGAAGGGAGAAACAGTTGAAGAGATGATTACAAGGTTTATTCATTTAATTGCTGAAGTGGACAAGATGAAATTGGAAGTTTCTGAAACAGATAAAATTGACACTATTAAGAGTGTGCTTCCAAGTTCTTATTCAACATTTCTCATGGTCTTGAAAGAGAATGATTACTTTTTGAACGAAGACTTGACTGCACTTGAATTTTTACAAAAGATCGAAGCTAGAGAATATGATCTTAAGTGTCAAAAATCTTCCAAGGAAAATCAAGATCCAGCTTTCTATGGTGGAAGTATGCCTCTTAGTTCAACGATCTCTCCAATCAATGCTTTTCTTACTCAAGTGGCAAGTGAAAAAGAATCAACTATGTTCAATGATCCAAAAGTTTGTTTCTATTCTGCTGGTAATTCTGGATTGTCTTGTGGCTCTGGGAGTTCAACTACTACTAATCCATTTGCTTCAACACCTAGTATTAATATGAAGGAAGCTGAGCAAAACTTTGCTTTTCTGACAGCTTTCATGTCTTCATATGAAAACTTGGTAAGTAGTAAGATTGCCACAAGTGATTTAACTAGATGAGGATTATGATCAGATAGATCCTGATAATTTGGAAATCATGGATTTAAAATGGAACATGGCTATGATCGTCCGTAAAGTTAAAAGATTCATGCAGAGAACTGGAAAAGATCTTCCAGCTTTAAACAAGAAGTTAGGTTTTGACAAATTGAAAGTAAAATGCTATAATTGTCAAGAATTTGGACATTTTGCAAAGGAATGTGACAAGCCAAAGAAAGAATACACTGGTTCTCGTGGTCAAAATTCTTCTACACCTCGAGGTAGTGATGTTGAAAAGAAACCTTCTTCTTCTACAACACAAGCAATGTTAGCAGATGGTAATGACTGGTCACAACAGTTACTATGTAATGATGCTCAAGCAAATCTGGCTATGTTTGGATTACATAAAGACTGTCAAGATACAAGTGGGAGTGAGATGTCTTCTGATAATGATTCTGGATCTGATTCTGACGACTCTTGCGACAAACCTCCAACAGTATTTGCTTGCATGGCCAAAATCAATGAGGTTAGTCATTCTATCTCTGCTACTTCATCTGTTAAAGTATCATGTGTTGATTGTGAATCTAATAAACCTAAGTTAGAAGCTTTGAAAAATCAAAATGATAATTTGGTAAGAGAAATTGCTTCTCTAAAGGATACTTATCGACAATCTCTTGAATCTCAAATGAGATCTCGAGAAAAGATTGAAGCATTGTCGACAAGTAACCACGATCTCAAAGCTGAGTTATCTGTGAAAATGACAATTAATGACCAAAAGTTTCAAGAAATTCTGAAACATCGTTCAAAGATATCTGAGCTTGAGAATGAGGTTCTTTAGTTGAAGAACAAACTGGGAAAGTTTAGAAATTCTTCTTTTCTGTTGAATGAAATTATTCAAGTATCTGGTAAACAAAAGGATTCTAAGAAAGGCATTGGTTTTGTTGAAACTTCACCTCCATTTCACAATGATTACAAAATTAATCCTTTTGCTAGAAAAGAAGAGGATTTGATTGAGAAAGAAACTGTGATTTCTGAGAAATCTAAGTCAGTTAACCCAGAAAAATCAGTTAAAACAGAAACTGTTAAGACCCAGGTTGCTCCTCAAAAACCTCATGTTCAAAGTAAAAAGGTCTTTGTTGAGAATGATGACAAGGTGATTATCGAGGATGTGTTTGAACCTGAGATAATACACAAGAATAAGAACATCCCTAGTTCTAATCATATTCTTTGCGAACCTCAAGAATTTGAGGAAGCTGTGTATGGTTCATTCAAGTCTCACATGAAAAAGGAAGAACCGGTAAAAACTAAACCAGTAAAGGCAAAGAAGTCAGATAAACCTAAGATTTCTGATGAGGACTTAATTCAGTTTGTTAATCCTCCTAGTTCTAATCCTTTACCTGTTAGATTTTTTAAATTAAAAGGAATGGACACGATATTCACAGAATAAGATATTCCAATAAGCATCATTAAACCTGAACTTATTGAGAGTGTCTTTATCAATGAAACGTCACAGATTCAAGATCTTGAACGTCGATATGCTCAAGCGAAAACATCAGTACCATCTGACCCATTGACTAAGGCAAAGAATGTTTTAAAACAAGCTAAGAAAATCAACTTTGTGAAGTCAACTGAGACAGACAAATTGAAAAGTTTTTCAAATTGTTCTAATTTGGATTTTTACTTGAAAAAGAAATATGAATTAACTGATGAGTTTGCTAAGAGCATGACCAAGAATGTGAGTCATCATCAAACTTCTGCATCATTCATTCCAACTACTTCACAACAACATCGTGTAGACATGCGAAGCTGTTTTCTTTGCGGTCAACTTGGTCATGTTGTGAGGGATTGTAATCAGAAGAGCTATCAGAATCTTCATCCTTTTATCAAGGACAACTCTAAACCAATTCCACTAGCAAAGGAGATTCTGAAACGACCTGTGTCGTATACTGATGACACTCATATTATGTTCTCTAATGTGAATCCACGGAAAGTTATTCATGTTAATGAAACACATGGTCAGGTTAAACCAAAGTTTGTTCTGCATGAGCCAATTTGTAGGAACACGAATTCAAAAATTGTTCAAGCAGCTTACTTAAGACGAAAGTCTAGGAAGCCAATAACTTATTCACAAGTGGCTGAACAACATTTGAACTCTGTTAAAGTTAATGATCAAAGAGAAAACCAAAAGGTGTCCAAGACTGAGGCCTGGGCTGCCTTTTTGAACTAATCATCTTTATTTTGTGTGTAGGGTTCATCCAGGAATGTGTCTGGTGAAAATTGGATAATGGATAGTGGATGTTCTCGTCATATCACTGGGAATCTCGACCTATTAACCTACGTGAGGAATATTCAAGGGGGTTATGTGGAATTTGCTGGGAATTCTGGGGGCATGATCACACAAGAGGGTGAAGTTTCAAATGGTCACATCACGTTTGAGAAAGTAAATTATTGTGATAAAGTAGATCATAACTTATTAAGTGTATCGCAGATTTGTGATAAAAAGTTCACAACGATATTCACTGATAAGGAATGTCTTATCTTGAAACCGGGTTATGTTATTCCCGAGGACATGGTTGTCATGCGATCACCACGATCAAATGATATTTATGTCTTGAACATGAGCTCTAAGATATCCACATCGATCGAAACATGTTTTGTCTCGAAGGCAACCGAGAAAGACTCGATTCTATGGCATCATAGAATGGGTCACATACATGTGAGAAAGATGAATTATTTGATGACTAATGATTTAATGGAAGGTGTCTCATTGAAGAATTTTAAATTATCCGATCACTGCGTTGCATGTAAAAAGGGCAAGCAGAAAAAGAAGACACATCCTTCTAAATTATTGAATTCCATTAATACTCCTCTAGAACGACTTCATATGGATTTGTTTGGTCCTGTGAATCGTGCGAGTATTTCTGGGGATTGGTTTTGTCTTGTGGTGACTGATGACTATTCGAGATACTCATGGGTGTTATTTATGAGTTCGAAAGATCAAACACCGGTTTTGGTACAAAACCTTATCACAAAGATCTAATCACTATACAAACAAAAGGTGAGGAGAATCCGAAGTGATAATGGTATAGAATTAAAAAACACTGTATTGGATTCCTTTTGTGTTCAAAAAGGAATTCATCGAGAATACAGTGCACCTTATGTACCTCAACAAAATGGTGTTGCCGAACGAAAGAATCGAACCTTGATTGAAGCTGCACGTACAATGCTCGCTGATTCTAAGTTTCCCGTCCAATTCTGGAATGAGGCGATGAATACAGCTTGCTATACTCTTAATCGGGTTCTAACAGTTAAAAGACTCAAAAAGACAAGCTATGAGTTATTGAATAATCGAAAACCTAATTTAAAGTATCTGGAACCATTTGGGTGTCCTTGTACTATGTTGAAGAAGGATGCGGGTAAATTTGAAGAACAAGCTATCGAAGGGTATTTAACTTTACATCCGGTTGTGTTGAAGAGTGGTGCCATGTGGACTATCAAAAGTACACAACTCCTCCTCAAGGGAAAGGTCCCGACTGGATGTTTGACTACGATAGTTTATTTAATTCATTTACTCCATCAACTGAACACATTGACGAAGTCCTGGTTCGAGCATACTTTGAAGATCATTTGGCAATTCCACGATTTTCAAGTTCTAATGATGTTGCAGCTCAATCTGATGCTCCAACTGAGGAACCTCAAGTTGCTTCTCCAGTGGCTATCGATAATGTTTCCACTTCTTCTGATGATGATCAAGTTGACAATCAAGTTATTAACATTGACAGTGTTAATGTTTCATCTCCTGAACTTGGTGAACATTACCCTAACTTATTTGATAATGTTGTTGTTCCTGAGAATCCCACACTTCGGATTCATGGCTATCATCCACAGGAAAACATCATTGGAGAACTTGATGTGGGCGTACGTACACGTCATCAAGTTGCTTCGTCAAGTGATAATAACATATTGTGTGCTTATACTGATTTACATTCATCAGGAATTGTAAATATTGCTAAATTCACTTGCTTTCTATCTCAAGTTGAGCCAACGACAGCTTGTAAGGCACTTGAAAATCCTTCTTGGGTAGAAGCTATGCAAGAGGAATTACAGCAATTTGCACGTTTAGGTGTTTGAGATTTAATAGACAAGCCTGCTAGAGTCAAGAAAACGATTCGGACTAAGTGGGTATATAAGTGTAAGAAATACGATCGAGGTGTGATTGTTAGAAACAAGGCACGTCTAGTGGTGCAAGGGTTTCATCAGCAGGAGGGTATTGATTACACAGAGGTATATGCTCCAGTTGCAAGATTAGAGTCGATTTGAATCTTCCTGGCATATGCAGCTTATAAGAATATCAAGGTCTACCAAATGGATGTTAAGAGTGCTTTTCTCAACGGTGAACTACACGAAGAGGTGTTTGTCTAACAACCACCTGGTTTTGAAGATCCTGAGTATCCGGACCGTGTTTACCGATTAAACAAGGCCCTGTATGGTCTACATCAAGCCCCGAGAGCTTGGTATGGCACGCTTGCCGACCATCTGACTGATACTGGCTTCAAACGAGGGACTGTCGACTGCATTCTATTTCTTAAAACTGTTGGTGATGATCTTCTCCTAGTCCAAATTTATGTTGATGATATTATTTTTGGGTCTACAAACGACACATTGTGTAAGGAGTTCGAGAAGTCCATGCAAACAAAGTTCGAGATGAGTTCGATAGGAGAGATGAATTTCTTTTTAGGGCTGCAGGTTCACCAGTCTGCTAACGGAATCTTCATTCACCAGACTAAGTATGTGAACGACGTCTTGAGCCGATTCAAGATTTCTGCCGGAAAAATCCCTTCTACTCCTCTCTCCGTGGGTCACAATTTATCACCGGATGAATTGGAGGATACCGTTGATCCAACCCTCTATCGTGCCATGATCGGATCTTTAATGTATCTAACGGCTTCTCGCCCTGATATTATGTTTGCTGTTTGTCTATGTGCTAGGTATCAAGCAAGTCCACGAGTGATTCACCTAGCCGCAGTCAAGAGAATTCTTCAGTATTTGAGGGGAAATCCAGACATCGGGTTGTGGTACCCCAAGGATGATACTTTCGATCTTACTGCTTATTCAGACTCGGACTATGGAGGTTGCAAGATCAACTTCAAATCAACGACTGCAGGATGTCAATTTTTAGGAAACCGGCTTGTTTCCTGGCAGTGTAAGAAGCAGACAACGGTCTCCACTTCAACCGCCGAAGCTGAGTATGTTGAAGCCTCGAGTTGTTGTTCCCAGGTTTTGTGGATACAACAACATCTCCACGACTACGGTTTGAAGTTTCTTACTACTCCTATTCTGATTGATAATTCTGCTACAATTTCTATCACAAGGAATCCCGTACAACATTCGAAAACAAAACATATCGAAATTCGATATCACTTTATACGGGATTGCTATGAGAAGAAGTTGATTGACCTTGAGAAAGTACATACTGACTTTAGAAAGCCGATCTGTTTACCAAAGCTTTTGACAAAACACGTTTTAAATTTTTGCTTGGTTTAAACGGATTGAAGACCCTTGCTGATATCCTTAAACAAGGATGACTATCTTTATTTTCTGTTAATTTTTCTTTTAAAATTTATTTTGGTTTTAGGAGGTTAAAATCTAGAAAATACAAAAAGATTGTGTTTTTCGTTTGTATAGATAAAACCCAAAAACATTAAAAAAATCTTAATCCAAAAACATTAGAAAATTCAGAAAAATCAAAAATACTGTTATTTTTTTAATATTTTCCTTTAAAATATTTCTTGAAAAACCAAAAACATTTTAAAATATGAAAATACAAAAAGAATATACTTTTTAGTTTGTACAGAAAAATCCGAAAATCCAAAAAGAATGTGAAGTTTATTTTGTTTATAAGAATATTGAAAAAGACAAAAATATTGTGTTTTTAAAGTTTGAATAGAGAAAATCCAAAAAGATTTTTGCATGCGTTTGCTGAAAATTATGTCAATTATCTACATTTGGCGGACATGTACGTGTATATGTTTGGTCCTGATATTTACTTGTAAATGTTCAGGTTAGCCATTTACCTGATAATGGAAAATAGTTGGGGCTTTCGTTATGCGTTTTTAGATTATTTTCTCGCTGAAAATTATGTCGGTTATTTAAGTTTGTGAAGCATGCTTGCATGTCTTGGTCCTATTATTCACTTGTTGGATTGATAGAACAGCCATTTACTTATAGACTTAAGTTAACTGGGGCGATTAAATTTATCTTTATTTTGTTTTAAGTTAATTGGGGCGATTAAATTTTTTTTTTTTTGAAGCAAAATGAGAAAATGATAGTACATTGATTATCTTGACCCCAAGTCCAGCAAGAAGTAAGCTTAAAAGATTGTGTGCTTAATTGCATTGGTGCATTGGTAGGTCTTAAAAACAACCAAGTAGAGTAAAGTATGTGATATAAACATAAAGAAACGCCAAATTGAAAGGGGTGTTAGTCTCTAGCAAAAGTCTCGGTAAGGATGGCAGAAATGTAATAACCAGACATACTAAAGCCTTATAGTTGTTGATCACCAAAAATATAATAAAGCAAATAACAAGCGTTAGGATTCTGGACACTGGGAGTCTTTATGCGGCTTAATCATCTGGGTATCATATGCATGAATATTTCACTCGCTTTTAGAGCAAACCCAAAGTCATTAAACTTGATCACTGTTGTACCTCGTACAAATCCAAATTACTGACTTTATCAAAATCCGTTGTTAGTCATACATTTGTTCCTCCCTTGCGTGCGTCTTAATACCATTAAGAAACGGACCCCAGGGGATACAATGTATGTAAGCCAATAGATGGACTCGTGCATACTCACTCATAGTAAAGGAAACTTGATGCATTGCTCAAAATTTCTCAATTGGTATCAAAAATTTTGATCAACACTATCATGGTTTAAGTCAAGTTGGAGTGTTTTGGCAAAAATCAAATTAAGCTTGAATCGAGATTAGAGGCTAATAGTTTCTGATATTATGTGCTATAATTGAACCAATTAATCATATCACAAAAACACTTGAAAATTTGTTATTAGATTTAAGTGGACAACAATACCAATGACCGACTTAACGCCAGTCATAATATTGCTGAAATATAAAATTGAGATGGAAGGGCAATTTGGTCAATATGATTCTCTGCTCAAACTCAACAAAAAAAAAAATATGTATTGTTTTTATTAAAATCATAGAAAAACACAAAAAGATTGTTCAATTTTTAAATGTTCGGATATTTCTTTGTACATACATTCTTTAATTTTTTTACAAAATACCAAAAAGATTTTATCTTTCTCTCTTTATATATTATTTTAAGTTATGTTTCGTAAAAATGAAACGTTTTTAAAGTATTCAATTTTCGAGATAAAAAGGTTCTCGATAATTCAGAATTATTTATTTTATTTATTTAATTCATTTATTTAATTCATTTAATTATTTAATTTAAAATTAAATAAAGTGTTTAATTCGTTAACACTAAGTCGTTAATTATGGATAACGAACTAGGTGATTCTTTAGCGAACTGGTTTCTAGTTCGCTCACCTAATTCGCTTCCGCACTCTGTAACGAATCATCCCTTCGTTATACATATTTAACGAATCATGCCACGAATCATGTCTTAATTCGCTACGAGAATGTAACAAATCATGTATTGATTCGCTACCTTAATGTAAAGAACTGGACTAGCGAATGAACTAATTCGTTAACTTTAATTCAAACGAATTGCCAAATTCGTACACGTTGTACCTCGGGTTGCGTGCAAGGTTATAAAAGACAAGAAACACGAACAGTCCTTCACTGTTCGTCTTCTTCCTTCACCCTAAAGACACCCTATTCAAATTTTCTTTGAAATCTCAACATTCACATTTCGATATTTCTAAGATATATTTGGGTTTCTCAGGTATAGATGAACACGGCGATATGTTTTTTGTCAAAAATGATTGTGTATTTATGGTTAAATTATGAACTTTTGTGTTTAAGGGTTTTCCGAGTGTATAAACCCATTTGATTTATGATTTGTTATGGTGAACTTGATTATTTATGACTTAATGTGATCGAAATGCTATTCCGATACCCTTGGTGGACTTTAATCGACATTTGATTATCGTTTGCTGGGTTAATTATGTATTCATGCTCTCGGTGTTTATGTTTGGTTCGTTTAACCTCAGTATACCTAGGTTTTGAGTCTCAATCTCATTACCGTAGGCTTACGAGTGTGATTGCGAGTTTAACAAGCTCATTATCTTGATGATGCAATGATAGTTATGGCCTAATTGATGTTGGGTTTACACTGTTGACTATTGATGTTCATCTTAATTTTGACCTTGACTATGAGAAGTCAAAGATTAAGTCTATTTAATGGACCATTCGTTCCCTTTAGCGAATCGGAATTGTTTCGTGTCCAATTCGTTAAGGACATATACGAACTAGCTTAGCGAAGAATGGAGTTCACGAATCAGATGTTGATTCGTTAAAATTATAACGAACTAGATTCTTAGTTCGTCAGTTTGATTAGTAATTCGCTAAGGCTACTTCGTTGGTTTATTTACTTGATAGCGAATCGCACAATTCGTTATTGTATAGTAACGAATCAGTGGGATATTTAACAAATGACATTCAATCTTAATTATGTAATTAATTTTAAAATTCATTTATAAATTTTATAAAGTATTTCAATCGTCTAAATGCGTAAATAACTTAAATACATATAGTGATTGACAATGAATACACCACTTATAAATAAGTTGACATATATTGAATACATTTTATATCAGTAAACATGGCTGATCAAGTACATCAAGATCCACAAATTGCAGATCAAGGGCAACACGAACAACCACCACCAGAACAACCTCCACAAGATCAACCACCTCAAGAACAACCACCACAAGAGCAACCTCCTCAGGAGCAGCATGCTGATGTTATTTTATTACTATCTGACAAAAAGCACAACATTTGTGCCTATGTTGCCTCAGACATTGCTGATATAGCTACATTTGGAGATATGTTGGCCTTTCTAAGACGATCAGCGATACATTACGCCATCACTACTCGACCTATGGTATATCTAAGTATCGTCAGGCAGTTTTGGGACACTGTTGCGTATGTGGAGGAAGAGAAGCATATTCGAGCCACGATCAATGACACTCCAATTACAATTGATGTTGACGTAATTCGTCGTGTGCTTCGATTTGCTGATACTGACGATAACCCGAGTGAATTCTATAGGCAATTGGTCAGGGGTTTGTTTACTCGTGTACGTTATGGTGGAGACGTTCATAAATCTATGCTGAACAAGAATGGATTGTGTCCACCATACAAATATCTTCTCCATGTTCTTATTCACTGTATGAGTGGCCGTCGGGGTGGCTTTGATGAATGTCGACTCAGTTTGCAATCAGCCTTTGTGGCTTTAATCCTCAACAAGCCATTCAACTACTCTGAACTTGTATTCGATCATTTGGCAGAACAAGTTCAGCAGACGGACCAGAAGAAGAAGTTTTTAATGTATCCTCGGTTTTTGCAGCTGATTATTCAAGACTTGATACCAAATCTAGCAATTGATCAAACCTTGGTGAATGATAAGATTTCTATGAAACATATGACGACCGACACAGTACGTAGAATGGCTATCTATCAAAAGGCAAAGCCAGCGGATAAACGAATGATTGATCATATTGTTGATCCTAATTATGTATGTCCTTCCGAGGATCGCTGGATTCATGATGATTCAGATTCCGAGCGTGAGGAAGGAGAAGGTGGGAATGATGGTGATGATGGAAATGATGGTGGTGATGGGAATGATGGTGGAAATGGGGGTGCGGGTGATGCCGCTCTTAAAGAACAAAAAGATGCAATTGATGCTGCATTAGCCGCCACCATTAAGGCTCAATTAGAAAGAAAAAGAAAAGGGAAAGCTGTGGCAACTGGTGAGCCATCTAACAAGAGACGTGTGTCTGCTGGGACTGGTGTAATTATTGGTGCGCCTACACTTCGTCAAACAACGATTCAAAGCCCGGTAGTGCCAATTGCAACTAGCAATCCGGCAATGACTTTGACGACGACGATGGTCTCTCATGAGCAATTGGGCATGATACCTCAGTCAGCATTAACTTAAATACCATTGCCAACTGCTACTGTGGCTACAACTCCTCCAACCATACCTGTGAGGCCTCCTCCTCCTCCTAGTGATCTCTCATTTATGAGAATTACAAGGCCTCAAGGTCCAATCCAACTAATTCATCCATCCTTGTATGCTATGCCACCACATCGACAGACATAAATGCTTTTAAATCTTCTCCATTTATAAGAGAACCAGATGAATGCTGATCGGTTAAATCACGAACGTCTCATGGAGAATCAGAAGAAACTAGTCAGCTATGTTTCTTTCTGTCAAAAGGAAACAAAGGCCCTACGTGAGATTGTTGAGTCTCAGGGGGTGAAGATTAAAGAGCAAGAGGATCTGATTCTTCAATTAACTTGCAAAGATGATGCTTTGAAAAAGATCAAGAATAATAAGGAAGATTCTGATGATGATGAGAATGGTGCTGGTGGTGAGACTAAACAAGCTCAAGACCCTGCGTCTGGTGCGGGTACGAGTTCTGTTGCCGATTCAGAGAAACAGATTATTGTGTATCGTGATTATTCGGCTGCTAAACTAATAGAGATGATTGAAGCCGACACGGTAATATTTATGGATGGATGGGGGGTGATTAGAAGCATGGTGAATAAGGATGAGATAGAGGAAGGTGAGTTTGTCGACAGGTCTCTGACACGAGAGCAGATTTCTATACTGCTTAAGCTGAATGATGATCAATTAAATGCTTTGGAGACTGAGCCCGATGTTGAAGTAGTGAATGAGGAAGGTTTAGAAGATGATCCGTCTATTCAGATGAATACGGATTTTATTTATGAAGATGAGGATATCGAGGTGGAAGATGTCACTGCTCAGGAGTACCCTGACTTGTTTTAACACACTAATGTTGATCAATGTGCTCCGAAATTCGATGAGCAAACATTTAAAGAGACCGAGGATGAACTGGAAAAGATCTTAAAGTGTAAGCGGACAGTTCACTCACTTGCAGAAATAAATGATGATGATATTGAAAGATGGTTCAAACGTCAGAAAGTGGGTATAATTATTAGTGCGTATCGATATGTTGATCAATAAAGGAAAGACACTGCTGCTGCATGGGTCAAAGCAAATCAAGTGATCTCTTTCAAGACGGTTTCCAAGGTACATGGTGATATTGTCTCCTGGTTGTATGATTCTGAGCTTAAACTATGCATAATAAAGTGGGAAAAAGGTGTACAGTATTACGAAAAGATGATGGATGTTCTTACTTTGCCGCGGTGGGATGTTCGTACCCTCGCGAGATGTCCGTTTATCAATCGTGGGGGTTACCGAATAGCTGAGTGGTTTCATCAACACTTACTATTCGAGGTTAATAATGGCTTCAAGTTCCTTAAGCCTCAGGTCCCGAAAGGTAAGCGTACTGACGAGATTGATCCGAGGACTGGCTGGAAGAAACTTGTCCTAAAGATTAAACCGCCAATGACATTGAAGCAGGTTCCGGTGAAGACGATGCCCCAACAAATGCATCTCTCTTTCAACCAATGGTACTATGACAATCGTACAGGCGAGGCCGTCATTGTGCTTAGTCGAGGACTGGAGAAACTGAACTGATCAAGATAATCGACCCGATGTGGTTGGTTAATTTATCTGAAACATGAAATGATGTGCTATACAAGAAGCAGATTTTGATTGAGCGCCGTGAAGATTACGACCTGGCTATGCAATTCCAACGCGTTGTGCGTGTCTGTTATGAAAATGGAATTCATAGTTGCATAGACTGGCGGTCCAAGCGCTTCAAGTAACTTAAAGACAAAGAGCTCAAGACGAGGGGGTGTCTGTTAGTGCACGGTTTTGTGTCTTGAGTCTTTGTAATTATCGTTAACGTTTTTATTTAATATTTAATGTAATAATTTGTTTATGTATTATCTAGTTCGTTATGTATACAGTCTAGTTCGCTAGGGGATGTTAGCGAAATAAGACTTAACCTTATTCCCTCCTGATTCGTTAGGAGATGTTAACGAATCAGGGGGTGTTCACTTATTTATTGTATGTAACGAAGTAGGTTCTGGTTCGCTAGGGGATGTTAGCGAACCAGACCTGTCTTCTATTTATAGTGAACCCTGTTCACTCTTAAGTTAAGTTTTTTTGAGAGTTAATTATCGAATTGCTGTCCAAATACTCTCTCGATCTTCAATCTTAATATTATACCAACTACTATTGATAATACATATACATATACACACCTATAACACTGAATTACAGTTAATTATGAGCTAGATCTATCAATTAAGGTATTAATTGTATTAACACAGATCCGAGATCTGTTATAGTTATAGATTGATACACCGGGTTCAAACAAAGACTTGGAACATGGTTTTGACTAGTTGAATGTCTTTTATGACCAATTAATTGTCTTTGACTCAATTTATGAAAAAATAATTGATATAATACTTAGGATGAAATTTGTAACATCATAAATAACAAAATAACATAAAAAAAACATGAACAACATCATGAACATAAATACAAAAATAATTCACCATTTTATTAATAAATAAAGATCGGAAAGGTGTCAAAATTTTAAAATGGGTCGGGTTTTTTGGGTATCAAAAATGACGAATGATTTCGTATCCTTTGTCTCAGTGGATGTTAGGCCCCGTTACCGGTGCCTCACTTTTGACGTTGGATTTACTCATAAACGCAGTTCTACAAATCATAGTTTATTAAAAGTTTTGCGAAAACGTTAACTTTAATCATTCAATACAAAACATTTAATCTTTTCCTTAAAACATAATACACGACATCATATTTAAAACATCATTTCTTCCATCTTCAAATGTCAGCTGTTCGATCCATGCCATGTGCCCTCATCATGCTAGCTCATTAAACTCATTTACCTGCGTGCATACTAAAAGTCAGCTACGCTGAGTGAGTTCTAGTTAATCATACATCATACCATACATACAATTACATTCATATACATACATATCCGAAGATACATATTAATATCTTAACCTTGTATAAATATCCATAAGAGGAACGCTACATAATATTTATTAAAAGAACCATGGCTATTGCCCATGCTATATATTCTCCATAAAAGGACGCTATATATAAATTCTCCATAGAAGGATACTCTATATACTTCCATAAAAGGAAAATCCTATATATTTCCATAAAAGGAACACTATGCTTTCCATTAAAGGAACACTGTGCTTTCCATTAAAGGAACACTATGCATTCCATTAAAAGAACACTCTATATATTTCCATAGAAGGAAATCTGTACATAATTATTATTTAATATCCATATAAGTAGACAATCACTATTCTTGGCAATACATGCAATATCCGGAGATCGTTCACGTAATATTCATATCTTTATTTATAACCTGGCAGTGTGTGCAATATCCGAAGATCGTTCACATACCGACAAGCAATCACCTTTACATTACGTACAATATTCATATCTTTATTTATAACATGGCTGTACGTGCAATATCCGAAGATGGTTCACGTACCGACAATCAATCATTTGTATCTATCATATATATCGTACACGGCATACACTTACCATTTAAGGTAAGTGTATTAACTATCACATCGAGTATGCACACAGCCCCGAAAACATAACAAGGAATGGGGCTAGAAACTCACCTGAACTCGGTTACTTCTTCCATTAATGGTTACTCCTTTCTTTGGCTGTGCACGGCTAACTTTATAAAAATTACGCGCAATGACTACTATCACTTTCCATATCGCGTTTCTAGATTAATTATTACCCTCAACGAACGGGGTCCGGGGGCAGCGCCCCTAGCAGCGAGGTTCTAGGCGCGGCAGCCCCTAGCAGGGTCCAAGGGGCAGAGCCCCTGGATGGGGTTGAGCTACCAGGTTAGCTTGAAAAAATTTTATTTCTATTAATTGTCTTATCACATTCTCCATTAGGATTTTAAATTATTATCTAACTAGTTTTAAAGCCCGTGTAAAACACAGATTATTCAAATTATAAAATTACAGTAAAAAAATAATTACACTACGAATATGAAAAAATGTATTCCATCTATATTTGTATTTATACTATGTGTATATAAATTGATTTTACTTATACCACAAGACTATTTTTTTAAAATGAACTTAATAAAAAAGATTCACATGCAAAAACGTACCCGAGAACGCTTCTTTTATTGAAACTTTCATTGTTAGTGTCATATGTGTATAATTGAAAGAATTAAGGAAAAGTGTTTCTCATACAATAATCATACAATAGTAGTTCTGGCCACTCAGTCTAAATACTGAAGGAGTGTTACATTTATTGATATATTAATCAATTTACAACCCATAGAAGGAAAAAAGAACATAAATTTACAAAGACGAATATTCTTCAAGAACTATGTTTTTCTGAGCTTAACCATAAAAAAGATTTCAATAAGTTTGACAACAAAAAAAATACCATGTTAACTCATTCAATTTTGTGAATATTTCGCTTCATTTGAGCATAGATTTGCATAACATGTTTCCCATACAATGTTCTGATCGTCATTGAATGAAAGGTTAATGCTGACACAAATATTTCAAATTTGATACAAGTTATAAGCATTGATAGGCCTGGAGGTGGCATGTCGTAAGTGTTCACTATCTATTCTGAAATTGTAATAGTCGAGGGAAAAATAGTCAATTTACCAGATCCTGAACCTTTTTGAGTTTTTCCAAAAATGTCCTTGAAAATAAATTTGAAACCGAAATCAAGTTTAAAATTCTAACTTACATACATTTGACGTTTTGAATTCGACACTTTGAACCCGTAACAAATTTGACGATAAATCTTTTTACATTCTCAAACTTTTAAAAATACTCAGATTTCTCATTTTGACCCATAACAAATTTTGAAAGTTTGTACCAAACAGTCTATTTACTAATTTTTTTACTAAAATACCAAATTTAAGTTTCACAAAACCTGAAACAATTCATAAAAACACTAAGAAAATAAATATGATAAACTTTGTTATATATAAAAGTGATTGGTATATATTAACTGAATTAACCAAAAAAATATATAGTTTACTAAATAAACCGAAAAAATAAATTGATAGATTTAAAGCATATATTTATAATTATAAATTTATATGACAATTTACAATAATAATAATAATAATAATAATAAATGAATGAATTGATTTAAAAAAAATGAATCAACTTTTAAGCATAGATTTATGATTTAATAATTAAAAAAATTACTATGTGACATGAAAGCATGTTCGAGTCTTGTTTTTTTTTCTTTATAATCTTCAACAATTTGGTAAATATGTTAATAATAACATTTTAAATTACATATGCTTTTCAATCTTTAACAAACATGGTTTGTTGTTAATTTTTAGATTTCATCAAGTATTTTGGAATATATAGTAAAACAATATGTTAATATTTATTTTTATAAAATTTATAAATATAATATAAATAAAATGTAAAAGAAAAGTGAATATGGACATATATTATGGTCAATTAAGATCTGGAGGGAAAAAAGTTGTGAGATTTAACCATAAACTGACACGTGTCACAATTATTTTACTTTATTAGAATAGGTAGATTCGCCATCTCATTTGCTATAACGAATTAAGTCTAATTCGTTATCAGATCACACTCTAATTCGTTATCCAGATCACATCCTAATTCGTTATCCAACTTAATTCGTTATCTTAGTTCGTTAACCCATTTGCTATAACAAATTAAGTCCGATTCGTCAACTGGTTCGTTAGCTGCTCCGTTACTCTGGTCCGTTAGCTAATTCGTTATATGTTCATCTCCTGGTTCGTCATTCTGATTCGTTATCTCAGTCCGTTAGCCTAATCCGTTATCTTGGCGTGACCTGATTCGTTATCTTAATGTAACGAATTGGTAGATAATGAATTAAAGGCTCATTCGTTATCAAATCACACGAATGAGTCCCATTCGTTATGAACGTGTAACGACTTGACCAATTATAACGAATCATCCATGTTCTTATCCATATTTTGACTCAGAGGTCGAAGTCAAAATTGATAAGAACAAATAACAGTCAGCAGGTATAGATCTGCAATACTCCTTTGTTTCTTAACAAATATCATGATTTAGGTATCACTGGAATCGTCTATGCAGCGCCTACAAACCCTAATCATTCAATCGTTCAAAACATCGGGTTTACATGGTGCGATTTATGTATATATATATTACGGGTCTTCATGCTAACAATTAGCCTATCAAACCGTAATCAATTTCAGTTGGTTTAGCTTCGATGGATTCGTTTTTACCATACTAAAACAGATCTATGATTTCTAGATTAAATCCGAACTTAAACGAACAAGTTCTAAATATAAACGTACCTTAAACGAGTAGGTTTACGAACATGGTCTAGTCTTGAGGTTGTTTTGGTCCGTCACAACGATCTAGCACCAACGGGTTCGGGTTTCCACCTTCGGATCTTGGCTCGGGATTTGGATAATGTTTGTGTGTGTTTATCAAGGTGTAGGCTATGGTGTAGAGATAAAATGGAATGGATTAGGGTTTAAGAGGTATTTATACTCCCTTAAGCCCATGGACCAAAGGCTCATCTTTCCTTTTTGGTCCATAATTAATTTCATCTAAAGCCTACTTATTCTTTCATCTCTATTATTTTATTAAGTCTCTACTAAATTAAGTAACTTTTCTATCATAGGTAAATAATATGTAAAATATTATTCTTGGAAATTTCGGGATGTTACAGTGGAAAAATAGAAAGGTCAACCATTTGATAGAATTGTTTTGACCTTCTTTAACTTGCCTATAGTTCTTGGGAGCTTTTTAAGCTTCTTGCATTAACTCGGATCAATGAAGACAAGTTCAACACAGTATTCAATGGGTTCACATATCATAATCAAACTTGTGCAATTTTAGATTATTAGCCTCTCAAGTACTAGGAGTTCAAAAAAGCCGTAGAGACTACGTAGTTGCTTACAAAATCTCAGATCAAGAATATTAAGTGATCGAAGCAATCGTCTCTCTTCTGAGCTTGATCCAGTCAATCCCTAAAGTACATACATAGTTAGTGAGTTTCTTTAACTTATTAAACAATACCATAAACGATGAAATATTCTTCAAAATCCATTAACTACCTTTAGTCTGCTCATTACAAGTCGTTGGGGAGCTACTATTTGACATGCCAAATTATTTGATATTGCTATGTGACATGTCAAGAACAACCAGATTCTCCATATGTAATTCTAAAGGTATTGACTTCAAGGGTTAAATTATTCTACAAAGGGTAACAAAAATGAGAAGTGTGAGAAGCCATAAATAATTGACATGTGTCAAGTGGGAACCAAAAGAAAAAGGGTATAGAGGTAATTGTACACATTTTCTCTCTCCACATGCAAGGCACATGTTAATATCCCCATCATTTTAGAACGTTTATAACTTTTTAGTATGATATTTTTTTTTAAAAAAATTATCATGATAACAAACGTTTTTTACCTTTAATATGAGTATGATTTTTGTTATATAAAATTTAAAACAAAAATCATGTCACTGTGTCTTTTCACACACCATTGTGTCTTTTCGCTTATCATTGTGTCTTTTCACTTATCATTGTTTCTTTTCGTCATTGTGTCTTTTCGCACACCATTGTGTCTTTTCGCTTATCATTGTGTCTTTTTTCGTCATTGTGTATTTTCGCACCCCATTGTGTCTTTCCACTTATCATTGTGTCTTTTTTTGTCATTGTGTCTTTTCGCATACCGTTGTGTCTTTTCGCATATTATTGTGTCTTTTTTCGTCATTGTGTCTTTCAACTCATCATTATGTTTTTTTTTTAATACTACTCCCTCTGTCCCATTTTAATGTCATGGGGCCCAAAACAAACAAATTAAGAAATGTTTGATCATTTTATTTTATGAGCTGTAAAATGACAAGAATATCCTTTAAGTTATTATGGCTAAAAACCATTTTTGTAAAATGAAACATCTAGTATATGTAATAGTAAGGGCATAATTAAAAATTGAATTTATATGTATAGAAATGAAAAAAATAGAAAAATGGACATTTAAAATGGGACGGAGGGAGTAATAACACAATAATATGTAAAAATAATGATAAAATAACGACAAATTATCTAATGCATAAAACACAATGATTAATACATGTTACACAATAACTTGAAACGTAAAACACAATGGTGAATACGTATAACACAATGATCTAAAACGTAAGACACAATGGTGAATATGTATAACATAATGACCTAAAACGTAAGACACAATGCTGAATATATATAACACAATGACTTGAAACGTAAAACACAATGAAAACAACATATTACACAATGACACAATGAGCAACAAAAAAACACAATTAAAAAACCCATTAATTTTTTTTTATTTTTATATAACAATATGATACTCATATTAAAAATAAAACACACTTATTATTATGGTGAAGTTTTTTTTAAAAAGATAATGGCGTATGAAAAAGTTATGGACATTTTAAAATTATGAGGGGAATTGACATGTGTCTTTCATATGGAGAGAAAAAGTCAACAAAGGTGGGTTATTACCTTCATGTCTTTTTCCATAAATTTTTATTTATTAAATTAATCTCAGCTATTTAAATCTAAGATCAATGGACTAGATTCTTCTCACCCTTCTCATTTTTATTATTCTTTGTATTTAACTTTATCCTTAACTACAAATGGAAACCATGCATACTCAACCATCTTAGTTCTTTTGAAATGTTCTTATAAGACCCTATCATTTCCACAAAATTGAGTTGTAGAAGTTTTAGATCAATATCCATCTTACTTAGTGCATCTGACTTATGTTGTGATGACCTAATAATTGTTCTTTCTCAAACATTCTCATAACAAGACCAAGGCCAAGAATGTTTTATGTGCCCCGATGTAACATCCTCAAAATTTTGGTCTAAATTAGACAAATTAGTAAAGTTGAAGGATCCAAATTATTCTTTAAAAAAAGTAATGAGAAAATTAAACAAAAAAAAAGTGAAATCATTCTATAAGGAAATAAAAATATCCCATAAATAAAGTTATCTCATGTTAAAGATATGGAATAAGGAAATTCCATCTCACATTGAAAGATATAAGAAAGTGGAATCATTCCACATGGGTATAATTAAGGAAGTTAAGAATCCATACAATATGGAAAGTGGTAAAGATTTGGAAGCTCTTTATAAAGAGATAAAATTCCATAGTAGTATTATTTTATGCCTAGTATGCATCCAGTGGTCCTAGCGGAGGGTGCGAAACACCCAACGCGTATGCGCACGCGCACGGGCACAGGCTCGCACACGGGCTCGGGCGAAGGGCGTGGGAGTTGGGCGATGGGCGCAATGTGATGCTTTGATGGCGCACTTTGCACTTCGCATACTCGCATCACCTCGGACACGTGTCAGCATGTAGGATGGCGGAGGTGAAAATGCGGCGTCGCGATACGCGACGGGATTATCAAGACCCATCGCGTATCGCGGTAGGTTGCAAGTTCAGCCTATAAATGGGGGTTCAAGACATCTCATTTTCTCACACCAAAATTCTTTCTCTCTCTAGAATCACACTACCTCTATTTCCGTGCCACATACCGACTTGCCTCGAAGTGTGTGCCGAACACCTTGTTCTGCATGCCGAACCTCGTAAAGCGTGCCAAGCTCTGAAGTTCCGTCAAT
The DNA here is from genome assembly GCF_021521415.1 of Bidens hawaiensis. Classification (NCBI taxonomy): domain Eukaryota; kingdom Viridiplantae; phylum Streptophyta; class Magnoliopsida; order Asterales; family Asteraceae; genus Bidens; species Bidens hawaiensis. The sequence continues at coordinate 425,080 of NW_027492879.1, forward strand.
CTGAACCATAGTACACGACATAGAGTAGAAGTGCTGCTCGTACAAGCTTAGGTATATAACTTCGAATACCCGTGTAAGGTAGGGGTTCTGCCTAAGTCATTATTTTATTATATTACATGGCTTAAACTATAGTCATAGGTATAGCCCAAACCTTGATCATAATTATGTTTACATAAGCTTTAAACATACAAAGGATTATAATAATATTCCTTTACAATTAAGAAACACAGAATTTTACATTCATAAGGATATATAGTTTCTTCACAATTAAGAAACGTAACATATTATATATAAGGAATATTGCTAATATATTGTTACTTCATGATTAAGAAACATAATATTTTACATACAAAGGTAGCCGTCAATGAATGTTTTGTAACACCCCGGATTTAAGCGGAATACGCCCGGGTGTAACATACATATCACTCATAGCTCGTAACACTATTAAAGCGGCAATAATATATTTATTTCATTTCGTAGCGTAACAAGTACACAATTATTCATAAATAAAAATAACATGAAAACACTTCATCAAAACAATAAATAAGTTCTTTATTCAAATAACCTAAGGTATACTAATGATCTTCATCCTTAGCATGCCATCGATTCAACCTGTAGCACGTTGAAAATAATATATTTGTCAACAATTAAGTCGGTGAGTTTTCATAAGTTTTTGAGTATATTTGTCAACAATTGAGTTGCAACTCAGACCGAGTACACATGTATCTGGATCCAAACATAACTGTTCAGCCTAATCAATTAAAGGCCAGATGGCCGCGGGCTAACGGTCATAACTAGTTCTCTTTGCAGGGGCTACCATGGCTCGGGAACATTTGTGTGTGTGTATGGTAGTGGTACAAAGCCTAGAAGTAGAAATACTTCTGCTGAGTGTACAGAAAACTATAATTGTGTTGTAATATCATTCAAATGTTTTATAGAGTCATGCGTGTTCACCAGCATATAGCTGACGTATTTTCCCCACATTTCAGGGAAACAGATTAGTACAGGTAGCAAGGAATTATAGACATTCATGGAGTTAGACGCTCGCATGGTAATGATGACTCAATTTTAAATTATTAAAATATTATAACAAGATTTAAACATGACTAATAAATCAAACACTTGGGTATTTATTATCCGAGAAGTATTCAAATAAACTAATATTTTATTATACCAATAGTCTTCCGCTAAAAAAATAAACCGCAACTCTGATGTATTTACAAAACAGGTACCAACTTGTGGTCACACGCCTAGGCCCTAAGTCGGGGTGTGACAGGTTGGTATTAGAGTCATCGATCTTAGAGAATTAGGTATTTAATCATACCTAGGCTTTGATCATAAATAAATATCAATCATATCATAAAGCCATCGGTTTCAACGAATTAGGTATTTATGTATCAGTACCTAAGCATAAACTACTTGTTGAATAAAGTAGGGATAAGCAAATATTGAAAGTTTACATATTCCTAAAGATAATCTGTACAAGATACTTTAGGCATGTACGCCAAGTAGCTAGATATTCAATCATTCTATTTGAATCTAAGCCATTAGATATGGTCAGTAATAACAGCTATTATATAAGTTTTATAAGTCAAGAACAATCGACAGTTCCTAATTTGCCATATGATGGGCAAACAAAGAATCTTCCTGGCAATCCACAAATATCGAAAGGAAGAGCAATCTTATTATAAATTAGATATTTGATTGAACAATATCTAAATCATAGAATATTCAAATATTACGGATAAGGTAAACTGTACAAAAAAGATAAGAACATTCCTACCTTTAATCAAACCTCACACAGATGTCCGATCACAATAGTTATACCAGTCGACCTCGATCCAGTAAAGGAAAGGGATGCATTGGAACGTCTCTACTCCGAATTCCTATATCTAGCAATGAAGATTCATACCAGACAACAACGGAGAAGATTCTAATTCATTTGACTCTAACATCCCATTAGCTCAGATAATTCCAAAGGAGCATGGAGAAGGATCAAGTAGATTCAAGAAAACAATATTGTCAAATGGAAAAAGAGTAATGACTAATTCAGAAGATAATCATATGGAACAAAAATATTTTGAGTATCCGGCATTTCAAAATCCTTACTACGATCACACTCAAGGAGAACACTGGAATATGGATCAAAATTCCTTAGAGGGAAATGTATGACATTGTAGATAATTCATTTCATTTATAAAATCAATGTCACAAAATTAGCAAAAGCAATACTTAAGGAAGAAATGAAAAACAAGGAAGGAGAAATAGAAGAGGAGACAAGTAAAAACATTAAGAAGGAAAAACAAAATCAAGAAATTGATCATTCGTTGGAAGAAGTAGACAATAAGATCTTAATAATTGTAATCAGTATAGCAATAGTAGTTTTGTACATTCTTGCTACTATAACATAAATAAAAGATATGTTTTACTTTCTTCGAAATACTAAACTTATCTTTAAATTATGTCATAGAAACTTAGAGTAATTCTCCTAGCAAGTCCGGAAGAAAATATCAGCTTAAAGGAAAAGTCCAGTGGACAAACTTCATTAATAACTCCAAGTCAATGTCAAAGAAATAATTAACAAAAGAAACATAAATAAACCTAGAAAGAGAATTAGAAATTCTCATGGGTTTTCTGTACACAAGGTATGTACTAGTCATTTCAAGAGCATACAAAAGATAACAAAGTAATTATATCTCTATAGATACTTATCAATCATCATCAAGATATTCGGAAAATGCAATGGTAATATACAATTTCCTTAATATCATCTCTCAATCAAAAGGAAAACATGTGGATTGTGCGTGGCACAAGAGAGGTAACCTCAAGGAAAAGTTACGAAAGGTCAGAGAAAAGTTAGAAAATCCTCTAAGAATACGACAAGTTTATTAAACATTTCATAATCAAAGATTTCTAGCACTTGTAGCATTAAGTTCACATAGTATATCATCAGTATATAAGTTTCTTTCATAATGATGCAATTCCATTTACAGAATGACGAATTTAAACAGTCAAGCAAATAATGATGAAGTTTCCAACCGAATAAGCAGCAAGAACACGACAGAACATGATCACGAGATTCATGAACAATATTTAGTCAAAATGCAAGAGATAATTCATGACACAATGATCCCTTTTATCGATACCGTGAAAGGAGAAATATACAAAATTAAACATTCAGCTAAGGTTGTTAGAACTCATCCATGTCGAAATCCTTCTCATCATGAGGAAAACCTTCATAGTTCCAACATGGATAGCAAGTACTCCGAGAACCATTCAGTAACTCAAGGTTGCAGTTTTATGAATTTCAAAACCTATGACCAAAATAATTTTATGGCAACCAAGGTATTATACCAACTCTACGATGGCTTGAAGAAATCGAGTCCATCGTCATCTTTAATCAATGTACAGAGATTCAAAAGATTCAGTACGCATCTCTGAAATTCAAAGGTGAAGCTCAAGAATGGTGGAACAATCTCATCATAAGAAAGGGCAGAGAAACCTTGTATCAAATGAATTGGGAAGCATTCAAAGAACTCGTATTACAACAGTTTTTCCCCATACCAGAAATTAATCATAAACAAACCAATTTTTTAAACCACAATATGGATACCACACATCTCATGGATTACAATACCAAATTTCTTGAACATTATCAATCAACTCCCTGTCTAGACAACTTAGAATACAACAAACTTATTCAATACATATCTGGGTTACCCAAAGAGATAGGAGATATAGTAAGAACCCATATGCCACAAACAACTTCCTCGGCCATGGAATTGGCCAACTGTTTGCTCAATGGTATGAGAAAGAAAGAAAAAGGAAAAGTCAAACAAACAAAGAAGATTATCAAGGATAAAACATTTAAATTCAAAAGACCAAAATGCATAACTGTGGTAAACGACATTATGGAAAATGTCGTAAACAGAACAAGAACAATACATCAATCATACGCACATTCTGTAACAAAACCGGACACTCTGAAGAAGACTTTAGAAAGAAAGCAGTTGCATGCTTCAAATGTGAAGAAAAATGACATTTTAAAGGTGAATGTTCAAAAACATAATAAAAGGATCAACAACAATAGGAAGTAATAAGGAAACACAAGGAGCATCTAGCAATCAAGTATAAAAGCAAACAAGAGGATAAGAAATAGATAGTCAACTCATGTATAAATTAAAAGGATTCGGCAAATTGAATTCAAGATACAATCTAGTTAACATCAGGAAATGTTTAGAATACATAAGGTAAGGTAAATAGTTAAACACAACTGGCCACTGTGCTTAGCAATTTACAATTACTTATGATATTCTGAACTATTAACTGAATACATCATCCAGAGATGTGAGTTAACAACAAATCTGGAATTTCAACCATCCAAACAGTTCGAGTTAAGCTAAAAATACAGATTAAAAAGAATCTGGTAAGTAAAGAAATAAGCAAGAAATTATTCACATTGAATCTCGAGGACGAGATTCATTCCAGGGTGGGGATGATGTAGCATCCCTAAAATTTTGGTCCAAATTTGACAACTTAGTAAAGTTGAAGGATCCAAATTATTCTTTAAAATAAGTAATGAGAAAATTAAAAAAAAATGAAATCATTCTATAAGAAAATAAAAATATCCCATAAAGAAAGTCATCTCATGTTAAAGATATGGAATAAGGAAAGTCAATCCCACATTGAAAAATGTAAGAATGTGGAAGCATTCCACATGGGTATAATTAAGGAAGTTAAGAATCCATCCCATATGGAAAGTGGTAAAGATTTGGAAGCTCTTTATAAAGAGATAAAATTCCATAGAATTATTCTTTTATGCCTAGCATGCATCCAGTGGTCCTAGCGGAGGGTGCGAAACACCCGACGCGTACACGCACGGCTCGGGCGAATGGCGTGGGAGTTGGGCGATGGGCGCAATGTGGCGCTTTGATGGCGCACTTTGCAATTCGCATGCAAGCATCACCTCAGACACGTGTCAGCATGTAGGATGGCGGCGGTGAAAATGCGGCATCACGATACGCGACGGTATTATCAAGACCCATCGCGTATCGCGATGGGTTGCAAGTTCAGCCTATAAATGGGGGTTCAAGGCCTCTCATTTTCTCACACCAAAATTCTTTCTCTCTCTAGAATCACACTCTCACTACCTCTATTTCCGTGCCACATACCGACTTGCCTCGAAGTGTGTGCTGAACACCTTGTTCTGCATGCCAAACCTCGTAAAGCGTGCCAAGCTCTGAAGTTCCGTCAATCTAAACCATAGTACACGACATAGAGTAGAAGTGTTGTCGTACAAGCTTAGGTATATAACTTCGAATACCCGTGTAAGATAGGGGTTCTGCCTAAGTCATTATTTTATTATATTACATGGCTTAGACTATAGTCATAGGTATAGCCCAAACCTTGATCATAATTATGTTTACATAAGCTTTAAACATACAAAGGATTATAATAATATTTCTTTACAATTATGAAACACAGAATTTTACATTCATTAGGATATATAATTTCTTCGCGATTAAGAAACGTAACATCTTATATATAAGGAATATTGCTAATATATTGTTTCATCATGATTAAGAAACATAATATTTTACATACAAAGGTAGCATTCAATGAATGTTTTGTAACACCCCGGCTTTAAGCGGAATACGCCCGGGTGTAACATACAGATCACTCATAGCTCGTAACACGATTAAAGCGGCAATAATATATTTATTTCATTTCGTAACGTTACAATTACACAATTATTCATAAATAAAAATAACATGAAAACACTTCATCAAAACAATAAATAAGTTCTTTATTCAAATAACCTAAGGTATACTAATGATCTCCATCCTTAGCATGTCATCGATTCAACCTGTAGCACGTTGAAATTAATATATTTGTCAACAATTAAGTTGGTGAGTTTTCATAAGTTTTTGAGTATATATATATAAGGCACGATTCATCATTCGTAATGTAATAAATATTCAAGCGTAAAGTAAATGAAATCAATTAATGTCGTCATCCCGTTCCTTTAGCCGAGGCCATAGTAATAAGGGAAATGAAAACCACCTTACGAACAATCCGAAGTCATATCGTTGGACGGCGTAGGTACGTCCCGTCGGACCCTCCCACTATGTGTATGCGTTTGCGTAACTTCCACAATAAGAATAGTAAACACATTGCAAGCAAGTTCACGTATAATCATAAACAATATGCAAGAATAATATTAACATGTAAGCTAATTGTGAATCGGTTTATAACTAAGCACATAACTAACGAGATAAAACTTGTGACATGCTACACCCCAAAAATATTAAAAGCGTTAAAATGGGGTTATGAAGAACTCACTTGGAATAGGGAATACGGTAACGAGAAGATGGTAACTATTAAAGCAACTAGATGGTTTCGCGAGAAGTCCCGATAGTTTGTCCTAGTTATAAGGTATAAACAACACAAATATCTAAACAAAAAGAATGAACTAAATATGAATATAAAACAAAAGTAGGTTTATAATAGATTTGGGGATCGTTAAAGGGTTTATTATATTTTATGGAATAATTAATGAAAGTGTAATTAAGGTTTTATTAGTTTAATTATTATAATAAAATAAAGAAAATCTTTGATTATTAAACGAAATCTATAAGGTTAACTTTTTAAAAATATAAATACCGAATTATATATATATATATATATATATATATATATATGTATATAATTCTATTTTAAATGCTTAACAGGTTCGGTTTAATTGAACAAGTATAAACTATATTAGCTTTAATATAGTAAAGTATTTAATAATTAGAAAAAAAATTAAAACAATTAATACAAAAAAAAACAAAAACCGGGCTTGGGGGTAATCGAACTCGCGCCCCCGGCCGGTTTAAAGCTTTAATAGACGTGCACCAACCAACTGGGCTGGTGACTAATATGGTTAGAACACAAGAAAGAATATATGTATATTATAGTTCTGATTTCCCCCAATTCTATTTTAAAAACTAAATCATATCGATCCCAATTGAAGATTATATACCCTCTGTTGATTAAAATTGACAGAGGGGTTTTATAAAATGTTTCAATTCGATCACAACCCATATAATAATTACCTGGTTTGGATTAGGATTGATGGTGAACAAGAACTTAGGGTTTCAGCTTGAACAAGAACTTAAACGCGATTTTGGAAAGCTTAGGAGGTGAAATTGATTTAGGGTTTAGGTTAGCGATGAAGCAAGAGTTGTGTGCGACTCGTTAATTGTAATATAAACGGGTATTTATAGTGCAACAAGGTCAAGTTTGGCCCGCGCTCATAATTACGAAATTGATTCGTATTGATGTGATTAGCTGTCAATTACGCGTTCTTTCCTTAAGGATGATTGGCTTGCAGGTTACGGATCATGCTATTATGTAAGACCCCCGATTTTCCGGCTTGATTGGAGGGTTAGGGTGTCGGTGACGGGAGGGAAAAAGGGAGGGAGATAAGTTTTAATGTATTTTGCAAACAAGTCCTTAATTTTAGTTTTGGTTGACAGAACTTGTAAAAGTAAAGGTAGGGGTTAAATTGTACATATTGTATACTTTAAACGATTTTAAATATATAGATACGAGTCATGTGTAAATAAAACAATAAAGGAAAACCAAAAAACATAATTAATAACTCAACGTCTCATTAAATGCGACGATGCGATTACAAACGAGTATAAAACGAGCTCAAATTCTAATTCAAATTTGACGAATGTCACAGCATTCCCAACTTTTAAAAATTTCGTCCCGAAATTAGGAATTAACATCCGTAGCAAAAATATGCGGATACTTAGACTTCATTTGGTCTTCACGTTCCCAAGTGACTTCCGCACCACGCTTAGATTCCCAACGAACCTTGACCAAAGGGATTCTGCTACGCTTGGTTTCCTTATCCATTTGATCCACTTTTTCCACCGGTCTCTCAACAAAGTGCATTGTCTTATCGATACGTACCTCGTTGGGAGGGATATGAAGGTTCTCATCAGCTAGACACTTTCGAAGGTTCAAAACATGAAACACAGGATGAATGCCTTGAAGCTCTTGCGGGAGCTCAAGGCGATAAGCAACATCTCCGATTCGTTCAAGGATTTTGAATGGACCAACAAAACGGGGGGCTAGTTTACCCTTCTTTCCGAAACGGACTACTCCTTTCCAAGGTGAAACCTTGAGGAGGACAAGGTCGCCGACTCTGAATTCCAAGGGTCGTCGTCGCTTATCAGCGTAAGACTTTTGAAGACTTCTAGCAGTAAGTAGATTCTTACGAATTTGAGCTATTTTATCGGTGGTATCTTGTACCATTTCGGGTCCAGTGAGCTGTGTCTCACCGATCTCATTTCAACAAATAGGAGAACGACATTTACGGCCGTAGAGCGCTTGGAATGGAGCCATTTTGATGCTCGAATGATAACTATTATTGTATGAAAACTCAACCAACGGAAGATGAGCATCCCAATTACCACCAAAATCAAGCACACGATTTCTTAGCATGTCCTCAATGGTTTTGAATGGTTCATTCAGACTGATGATAGGCAGTGCTAAGATCTAGACGGGTTCCCAAAGCGGTTTGAAGCGAATTCCAAAAGTGAGACACGAAACGACCATCACGGTCAGATATAATACTCAAAGGTATACCATAGCGACAAACAATCTCATTGACATAGATTTGAGCGAGCTGCTCTATCGAAAACTTTTCTCGAATGGGAATGAAATGGGCTGATTTGGTTAATCGATCGACGATTACCCAAATACTATCATGTTGCCTCTTGGCGATTGGAAGTTTTGTGATGAAGTCCATCGTAATGTTCTCCCACTTCCAGACTGGAATAAAAGGTTGCACGAGCAAACCAGCAGGTTTTTGATGCTCGGCTTTTACCTTAGCACATGCAAAACATTTTCCCACATAGATAGCGATATCTTTCTTCATGTCAGGCCACTAGAAAGTAGTTCGAAGGTCGAAATACATTTTATCCACACCAGGGTGGATAGAATATCGTGACTTGTGAGCTTCGTCCATTATAAACGTACGAATATTGTCACGATCTGGAACCCAAAGGCGGTTGACAAAGTAGAGCAAACCATCACGCTTGGTTTCCAGTTGGAGTTCAGCACCGCACGACATCTCTTTGTACAAATTGCCTTCAGTGACAGAGATGTGTTGGGCCTCAAAGATACATAGCTGAAGATCGGTCTGGATAACAGCGCTTAGAAGAAGAACACTTTTGACATGGGTTTTGCGACTAAGGGCATCAGCTACTACGTTTGATTTACTAGGATGGTAACGTATTTCGCAATCGTAGTTACTAAGAAGTTCGGCCCATCGTCATTGCCTCATATTTAAATCTTTTTGGTGAAAAATATGTTGGAGGCTCTTGTGGTTGGTGAATACCACACAAAACGTTCCATACAAATAGTGTCTCCAAATTTTCAACGCGAATACAACAGCACCGAGCTCAAGGTCGTGTGTCGTATAATTCTTTTCATGAACCTAAAGTTGTCTTGATGCATAGGCGATGACCTTGCCTCGTTGCATGAGAACGCAACCGAGACCTTGATTCGAGGCAGCACAATAGACAACAAAATCCCCGTTTCCCTCGGGAAGGGCTAAGATAGGAGCGTCGCAAAGCATACGCTTCAAGGTTTGAAAAGCTTCATCTTTCTTAGCCCCGCACTCATATAGTTTACCCTTATGAGTTAAGGTGGTGAGGGGTAAGGCAATCTTGGAAAAGTTCAAAATGAAATGACGGTAATAATCAGCAAGACCAAGAAAGGATCAAACTTCCGTAGGTGAAGTCGGGGTCTTCCAATTTTTAACGGCTTCGATTTTAACGGGATCAACATGAGTGCCTTTTTCATTAACGATATGATCAAGGAATTGAACTTCGTTTAACCAAAACTCGTATTTGGAAAACTTGGCGAAAAGTTATTCTTTTTTCAACAACAAAAGGATATCATGCAAATTTTTATCATGCTCAACTTTAGATTTCAAGTAAACGAGAATGTCGTCAATGAACACGATCACGAACTTATCACGGTAAGGCTTGCATACGCGGTTCATGAGGTCCATAAACACCCAGGTGCATTGGTCAAACCGAAAGGCATGACCATAAATTCGTAATGACGTAACGAGTTTGAAAAATGGTTTTGGGTATATCATCCTCATGAACACGCAATTGGTGATAACCCGAACGAAGATCGATTTTTGAAAAGCAAGATGCGCCTTGTAGTTGATCGAAAAGGTCATCAATTCTAGGCAACGGGTAACGGTTCTTAATCGTGAGTTTATTGAGTTCACGGTAATCGATACATATTCGAAAGGAACCATCTTTCTTTTTAACGAAAAGAGCAGGTGCGCCCCAAGGCGACGAACTTGGGCGGATGAAACCTTTGCTAGAGAGTTCTTGGAGTTGACTCGCTAGCTCTTGCATTTCTGAATATGCGAGACGATAAGGTGCTTTGTCGACGGGGTTCGCATCAGGAACAAGATCAATACGAAACTCCACTTCACGAGTAGGAGGTAAACCAGAAACATCTTCAGGGAAAACCTCGGGAAAATCACGAACTACAGGAATGTCTTTTATTGTCTTCTTTTCTTGCCTCTTTTCCAAGACGTTGGAAAGAAAAGACACATACTTTTTACGTAAGTATTTTTGGGCTTGAGTACATGACATAAGCTTAAGCCCCTTGGAAGGCTTTTCGCTGAAAATACGCAAAAGCGGATCATCGTCTAGTGAGATACGAATATACTTCTCAAAGCACACAACTTCGGCACAGTGTTGAGCAAGCCAATCCATGCCTACTATGATATCAAAACTTCCGAGTTGCATAGGAAAGAGGTCGATAGAAAAATCATAGTCGTTGAGATTTAGAGTACAACCACGAATAACCGAGTCACTCAAGATACTTTTACCATTCGTGACATAAACCGTAAAGGAACTTTCGAGTTTAGAACGAGACTACAAAAGCATAGGCTCAAAATCAAATGTCACAAAACTCATATCGGCACCGGTATCGAATAAAATGGATCCATAAACGTTATTAACCAAGAACTTACCGTTCACCACATCATTGTTATGTTGAGCTTGACTTGCATTGATCACGAATGCCCTCCCACTAACATTGGGGACGACTGGTGTAGCTTAAGAAGTCGAGGCTTGATTGGCTTGAACCGGTTGAACAACTTGGTTGGGTATAAGTTGCGGAACTGGTTGAAAGGCCTGAACTTAATAGGCTTGAACAAGGTACATGGGCGGAGCAGCCATTTCGACTTGATATGCGAGTCGGGGACACGCGTTGCGAAAATGACTAGGATCTCCACAATTGAAACACGCTCGAGGGGTGGGGTAGGCTTGAGCAATGGGTTGAGCTTGAGTTAAAACACGGTTTTGGTTGAAAGCGTGGGGAGTGCGGGGTGGTTTGGTGAGGGTTGATTGGGTACGCATGAGTTCGAAACATGCGCTTAGCAGGTGTTTAAAACGGCCACAGTGGGAGCATTGTCGACAAGGGATGCCGAGTTGATGGTGTCGTTGGCAAATTTGCTAAAACGGGTGAGGTCCGTTGTAAGGTTTCTTTGGAGGAGGAGCTTGAAGGTTTTGGGTTTGGGTTTGTTGGTATTGAGGTTGAGGTAGTTTTTGTTGGGTTAAGGCATAGTTTTGCTTTCGTTTCTTGGAGTGGTTGTTGTTGTTGCTGCGGTTTGGCTTGGGTGTGGCTTCAGCCTTGAAGGTTTAGCCTCAGTTTTCTCAACAGTCTTCATGCTGCCTTTGAGGGTTCCCGCCTTAACATGGTAGTCAGACAAGGATGCAGCAAGGACAACAGCCTCACGAAGAGTTTTGGGGGAACTGATTTGGACTGAGTCTTGGATTTGCCTTGGCAAACCCCGAACATACTTGATAATCCCACGAGAAAGAGGGGTGACGAGATGTGGCACTAAGATGCTAAGCTCGTTGAAGCGAGCGGTGTAAGTAGCATTATCACCACCCTCTTGCTTAAGATTCCAAAATTCCACCTCAAGATTCATGATTTCATTGGGTCGATAGAACTCTTTGGTCATGATTCCCTTAAGTTCCTCCCATGGCAAGGCCATGGCTACATCAGCACCACGAGTGGATTTTTCTTGCACCCACCAAGTTAAGGCTATTTTCTTGAAGACGCTTTAAGCAAAGTATGTCTTCTTGTCCTCGGGACATTCGATATGGAGGAAAGTACTCTCCATACTTTGGTACCATTCCAGTAGGGCAGTGGCACCTTCAGAGCCATCAACTTAAGAGGATTCGTATCGGTGAAAGTCTTGTATCGACAAGAGTTGGAGTTCGGACCCGAAGTGACTGAGTTCGAATTGGAAGCAATGGTTTGGTGCATTTGAGCCACCATTTCCGGAATCACAGCAGCCAGTTGCTTGGTGATCTGGGCTGTCATCTTGCGGCTGGAGTTTTTTTGCGGGACGGCGAGGGAAACGAGAAGACATGCTGAAAAGAGAGTACTACGCGTGTGAGTTATCGAGTTACGATTTCGAGAAGTGGAATACTTAAATCATTTAATAAAATAATACTAAAATCACATGAAAATTATATTGAAATCATAACTTGTATGTAATTTAAGAGCAAGAGTGCAACCATTCTCTATTCACAAAGAAAAATGGCCACGTTTGACAACTTAAAGTTATGGTTCATATGACGTTTGGTGTGATATGATTTGGCCTAATTGTCACACCCTCACTTAGGGCCTAGGCGTGTGACCAATAGTTGTTACTTGTTTTGTAAATAAATCAGAGTTGCGGTTTATAGCGGAAGTCTTTAAAATATTTATATTGAAAACTTATTAAAATCTCGGGTTTAAATACACGCTTGATATTTCAAATACATTTCTTGGAAAACATAACTCTTTTATAATATTTCCAAATAAAATATCTGAGCCACCAGATAGCATCTAATGACTATAATTCCAATCTTCTATTCCTTCTTGCTTGTCTGGTTTAACCTTTCTTGTTTCCCTGTAACATGGGTGGGAAAATACTCCAGCACAAAGCTGGTGAATAACGCTGACTCTAAACTATCTTTTCAATACCTTTGTGAAATCAACAATAATACCTTTGTGACTACTCATTAGGCACCCAACTAAATTGGGTTCAAATTACCCTAAGTACCATGTACAATTAATTATATACACAAATCATTTCTCATCAAGCTTCCGGAGACATGTTGATGATTTGCATGGCCTCGGGAAAATGCCGAGTCACCATGTATGAATGGATCCAGACACATGTATACTCTTAATCAGAGTGTCCGTTTCTTATTATTGTACACAAAGTTTTAAGGATTCGTAAATCCTATGCAAAAATTCCGACTCAATATAGGTTTGGGGCGTATTCAACTTTTATGTTTATAATCAGTTTCTGATACTGATTCCTGTTTTTCTGATTTCTGCTTCTTGTTTTGTTACCTCGGACCTATAGTACGAGAATAACAATTTTGTATAAATATCTAGATCAACGATCTAGCTTTAGACCTTTAGTCTATTTCGTATAGCTTTAACCTTGATGAAAACATTTGGACCTTTTGTCCTTTTCTTTATTTACCATTTATATGCTACGTTTCTTCTTCAGGAATAAACGTCTATTTTGAGTTTCTTCTTCAAGAAAAAACATTAATTTCATAATTATAATCTCTTGTATTATATTTCTTAGTCATGAAATACTATTTTTGACTATAACCTTCGCTTAAGAAAAGTTATATAATACTTAATTGTAATCAAGGTTCGGCTATATCTCCGACTATGGTCTAAGCCATTTATAATAATATAATAATAACTTAGGCAGAACCCTTACCTCGCACGGGTATTCGGAGTTAAATATTCCTAAGTTTATACGGGCAGCACTTCTACGCTATATGCACGTTTATCAAAGCGTTCTTGATCAACCTTCCTTGACACGCAAATCGAGGCAATATGTAGGTGTCGTCAGGTCGTGCACGTACTTTGAGACGAAATGGCGGGTTATCTTTGGGTGGCACGCACTTCAAGGAACACGTCGAGTATTCGCACGGATAACGAGGTGATGATTGTCGGGTCGGTGGCACGCAAAATGATTCTCGGCACGCAAACCAATGTAGAGAATAATTCTAGAGAGAGTGTGAATGTGAGGTGTGTGGGGAATGAGCTCGTGGCCTTCCCTTTTATAGCCGATTTTGGATCCCATCGCGGTACGCGATGGGCTCCTCTTTCAACTCCGTCGCGTAGCACGACGCCACCATTTCTGCAGGAACGCCACGTGGCATGCCACGTGTCCTGTCCTGCTGCCACGTGTCACCTGAGGGTGACACGTGTCCCTGAGTCATCGTGGTACGCGATAGCCGTCTTCTCGGACTCATCACGTAGCGCAATGGATCCCTGGATAATATTTTTTTACTTTTAGTCCCTCTTTGATAGCTTGTCATTTCTGGTCTAATTCTCGTTGTCCAAAAATACTAAGGCGGCTCTCAAACCGCTCGCGGCGATGCGAACGTGCGAAGTGTGCCATCAAAGCGCCACATTGCGCCCAACGCCCTTCGCCGTCGCCGTCGCCCTCGTCCTCGCCTGAGCCCGTGCGCGTGCGCGTCGGGTGCTACGCACCCTCCGCTAGGACCACTTGGTGCATGATATTCATAAAAGAATATTATTATGGAAAATCTCTTCCTTATAAAGAGCTTCCATTTCTTTACCACTTTCCATGTGGGATGGATTCCATCTTCGTTATTTATACCTTAGTGGAATGCTTCCACTTTCTTACATCTTCCAATATGTGATGGAGTTTTATTATTTTCCTTTATATAAGAACTAGTTTTTATCCCCCATATTATGGGGGGTTATTTTTCATTATTCGTTTATAATATTTATATATTTTTTGGATTTTAATTTTATTTAATGTACAGAAGTTAATAATATACTTATGATACAAGGGTTTCACAAATAAATAAGATGTTTTAACTCAATATAAAAGCTATTTGGGTTTGATGAGACCCATGACCCCGCTTTTTTTAACTATAAAACTGTTTTTTTAATTATAAATAATATATATCCTTTTTTAAATATATCAAATATTATTTTTTTAGTATATCCCTATTTTATATGATTTTCATATCAAATATTTGGTGAGATTAATTTTTAATTTAATAAGATGCTATAACCCGTTTAATGAATATCTGGGTTTAGTGAGACCCATATCCGTGAATTCGGGTCAAATGCATGAAAAGCTTCCATTTACATATAATGCAATCTGATGGCTTGAGAGAATTTAGGGAGAAACCAAAGAACTTATAAAGGTTTTGTTTATATATATTATAGATACTTAACTTAGGAAATATTTTTATTTCCTTATTTTTCTTATAATTTCTTATTTAATAATTTCCCATTACTTGTCTTTGAGATTATTTTTTATCCCTCAACTTTCCTAGTTGTCAAGTTTGGATCGAAATTTTGGGGATATTACACTAATAAGTTCCAGTACCCTTTTCGAACCCTCCAGGTAAGCAACCGGGTCCCGCGTCTGATTAGGATTTATGCGCATTGCTTATCCTTAGGTTTAAAAACCTTCGTGTCAAGGGTTCGAAAAAACAAGTGTGTCAACATTCCAGTTACGACATACCCATCACGTAGAACCATCTTTAAGAGGATTGAAAATCGTTTTTTTTTAAATAAAATAGAAATAAAATAAATTGTTTAGGCATAAGCCTTGGAGTTTGTGTGCGAATATGTGTACAGGTGACGCTATAAAACATAATAAATCCGAGCGTATGAATGAAATTTTAATAAAAATGTGGGCACGTAGCACATAGGGTATGCATGCAATTCAGGGCCCTAAAATAAACTATAACTCTACTAGGCTAATACGTCTAACAACCTATCTTATAGTTACGGCTTTGATACCAATCTGTAAAACCTCGGCTTTAAGCGGAATACGCCCGGGTGTAACGTACAGATCACTCTTAGCTCGTAACACTATTAAAGCGGCAATAATATATTTATTTCATTTCGTAACGTAACAAGTACACAATTATTCATAAATAAAAATAACATAAAAACACTTCATCAAAACAATAAATAAGTTCTTTATTCAAATAACCTAAGGTATATTAATGATCTTCATCCTTAGCATGCCATCGATTCAACCTGTAGCACGTTGAAAATAATATATTTGTCAACAATTAAGTTGATGAGTTTTCATAAGTTTTTGAGTATATATATATATAAGGCATGATTCATTATTCATAATGTAATAAATATTCAAGCGTAAAGAAAATGAAATCAATTAATGTCGTCCTCCTGTTTCTTTAGCCGAGGCCGTAGTAATAAGGGAAATGAGAACCACCTTACGAACAACCGAAGTCGTATCGTTAGACGGCGTAGGTACGTCCCGTCGGACCCTCCCACTATGTGTATGTGTTTGCGTAACTTCCACCATAAGAATAGTAAACACGTTGCAAGCAAGTTTACGTATAATCATAAACAATATGCAAGAATAATATTAACATGTACGCTAATTGTGAATTGGTTTATAACTAAGCACATAACTAGCGAGATAAAACTTGTGACATTGTACACCTCAAAAATATTAAAAGCGTTAAAATGGGGTTATGAAGAATTCACTTGGAAAAGGGAATACAGTAACGAGAAGATGGTAACGATTAAAGCAACCAGATGGTTTCGCGAGAAGTCCCGATAATTTGTCCTAGTTATAAGGTATAAACAACATAAATATCTAAAACGAAAAGAACGAACTAAATATGAATATAAAACAAAAGTAGGTTTATAATAGATTTGGGGATCGTTAAAGAGTTTATTATATTTTATGGAATAATTGATGTAAGTGTAATTTGTTATGAATAATTATTATGGTTATCAACACCTAAAATAGATTTGGCTTCTTCTCCAAGTTTTCTCATCCCTATATAATATTCTTGTAGCTTATTGTATTATACACGTGATTAATGAAATCTCTCCATTTCTCCTTACATGTCTATCTCTTATTGTTTTTGCTATTAGGCTAGTTTCACAACACGTTATCAGCACGAGAGTGCTCTCTCCAAAAACCTTAATTTATTTTTGTTTATCAACAGTTCGATTTCAACAAGTTGATCTAATGGGACAAGCAGCTTTTCAAGTTCTGGTAATTGTTGGTGACGGCCAACTGATTGCTTCGATTCTACAAAAAAGGTAACCAAATATATACTTAATTGTTAATTTATGAAATTTATTTCTGGGTAAAATATGGGAAACCGATTATTAAAATCTTGCCATGAAGTTTGACTTGAGATTTGGGGAATAAATATTGGCATCAAGAAGTAGATTAAACGTGAGTAGTTTTTTTTTTTAATTTGACAAACAAGTTGCTACACAAGCTTTAATTAATAAAGATTTATAATTATTGTTAGTCATCACATATGCAACCTGTGTTCTTATGAGATTCAAAAGAATTTTTATTACGACTATTAAGAAACCACACTTGTTTAATTTTGGATTATAATTAGTTATTGGCACAAAATTACTGCCAATTTAATAAATAGTACACAATCAAAAGAGGATCTCAAAAGGTAAGTCAATTGATCAATTTATTATTGTTTTTATTCTCTAAAACATTAACTATATATATTGAGTTGAATCGAGACCTATATTAAACAAATCAAGTTGCTAGAATAAAAATCATATTAGAATATGCATAGATGTATTGGTGTTGTATTTAACTTACAGTTTGGTGTTCTTTCAAAATCCATGTGCATTATATTTTATCATATAGAATGGAAGATGATATGATGAAAACTCGATATTAATTATTTTGAATTTAATTGTCTTGAAAATAGTATTTACCAAAACTTTCCGAATAATTTACTGGTGTGAATCTTTAAAAACTTTATTTCAACAACACTTTAATGTGTGTTACGCTAATTTGTAAAAGCTTTATTTTATTTAGATATAGCAGGATAAATAACTTTATATTTCTTGTAAATTCTAATTATAAGTGATATACGAATTCAAATGCTATTAGAAGAAAAATAATTATTTGCATATCAAATATCTTTTCCATTTTGCTTAGTTATTATATATGGAGTGTAATATAATGTTTTTATAAACTTTTGGTGCATATTTACTTTATTTGTTCAGTGTCACTTATACCAACAATTTGAAAAATAAGAATGTGATAAGCAAAATAGATTAATCAATAATGAATTTCCTGATACCTTTGCATTATTAATTTATTATAAAGTTATTAATTTCTATAATATGATGAAAATATCTTTTGATATTTATTGAATGAATTAATGTTGCGCTATATGTTATGCGGAGGCTATAAATTATTCATATAAATAGCAGTGAATAAAGCAAAACACAATAGCCAGAGTTATGTTAACAATTTTGTGAAAGAGTATAATATTGCTTTGACAAGACACCGATCGAAGGTGTAATAATCAATGTATCTCATTGTTGGTTTCAAGATGTCATAAGATTCTTACATGACTTGGCCATGTAATTATTTCTCAATGTTTATTATGCGATGAGAAAGTTGCTATAATGAAAACTAGGATAACACAATTTTCATTTGTGATATCTCAGATATGCTCCTGAAGTAGTATATCACTAAAACGTATGAAGTGATTTTGTATCCATGTCCTAGAAAATTATGAGTAAACCATGAAAAGAATTTGGTTTTATTTAATTCCCGAAGTGAATGTGAATATGCATTGATCGTTACGATAATGGACATAATTGAAAATTTGTAACGATGATTATATTAATCATGAGATTGACCATCGGAATTATAATGTTGGTCATGCTAATAAATAGATCGACCACCACAAGTGGCAAATGGATTAACTGATTAATCATATATGAGAATAAATTGTGGAAATACAAAAGTCAAATCACATGATCATTTGAGAAGATGATACAATGTTCTCTCATAAATATGGTCATGTATTAAGGAAACATAATACATATACGATCATAAACCTGAAGTTTATGAATCATGATTATCTAATGGCACGACCGGTTAGACCACACCGAGTCAATGATGTGAAATTTATTGAGAAACAAAAGCTTCTCCATAATAATTATAAATGTAATATTGCTCTCAAGGAAAACCATTTATTTACCAACTGAAGGAGGGTGTGAATCCCTAGATGTTATGGAATTGAGAAAAGGATACACATATCCTAACATGATACCATTTAGTGTTTTGAAAATTGATGCATCGTCTAAATGGTTATCAAGATCGCAACTTCATGTTTGCATGATCTATGGCTTAGCTAATAAGATAGCAAACATATTATTCCATATTGGTACATTTACATTTGGTTATAATAATGAATTTGATTCCTAAGTTAATAATGATCACTGGAATAATTGTTGAACTTCATAACAGATTATGTTCTTACATAAATTGTTTTATTAAAGACGATTACTCAACGTCTGTAATTGTTTTATTGGTATATTTACATTCGCTAAGGCCATTCGTTAAGGGAGGGACGAATGAACCCCATTCGCTATAGGGTTCATTCGTTGACCAGATCAGTTCGTTAAGGTTCAATTCGCTAAAGGGACCAGTTCGTTAAGATGCCTGATTCGTTACAAAGGCAGATTCGCAATAATGGGTAATTCGTTATGAATTCCCATTCGTTAAGGACTGAGTGACGAATCAGAATTTTGAAAGAATGACAGAATGGTCCTGGACTTAGAAAAGAATGATTTAATTACAAAGAAGCCCTTGGATTTTATGTAGCAAATTATTTAATGATTCAAAATCCTAATGGAAAATGTGTTAAAACTGTTAATGAAAATAAAATTTTTCCAAGCTGACCTGGCAGTTTAACCCCAGCCAGGGGCGCCGCCCCGGACCCCGTTCGTTGAGGGTAATAATTAAACTAGAAAGACGATATGTGTAGTGATAGTTTACTGTAACGTATAATTATTATACAATTAGTCGTGCACAGCTCAAGAGGGGAATAACCGTAAACGGTGAACGTAACCGACTTCAGGTGAGTTTCTAAACCCACTTCCTTGTTATGTTTTCGGGGTTGTGTTCATACTCGATGTGATAGTTAATACACTTACCTTAAGTGGTAAGTGTATGCCTTGTATGATTTATGTATGATGATTGCTTGACGGTGCGTGAACGATCTTCGGATATTGCATGTACCGTCAGGTGGTAGCTAAAGATGTGATTGCTATGTATGATGTAAGATAAGATGCATGTATGAATATATATGATGTGTGCATAATGTACGTTTGATATGTTAATGGTACGTGAACGCTCTTCGGAGATTGCACGTATTGTCAGGAAAAGCATTTAAGAACAGGTATAGTATGAAGCTATGGATGAAGGGTATCGGACCCTAATAATATCCGAGGATGAAGGGTACCGGACCCTAATAATATCCGAGGATGAAGGGCGACCGGACCCTAATAATATCCGAGGATGAAGGGTGACCGGACCCTAATAATATCCGAGGTATGTAGGGTGAAACGCCCTTTATAATGTATGGTTACGTATGAATGTGTATGGACGATTGCTGATCATGATATGTATGTAATGCGTACCTTCGGGCACGTATATGTGTATGAAAAGTAAGTTATGTGATTAACTAAAACTCACTCAGCGTAGCTGACTTTTAGTATGCACGCAGTCAAATAGCTTGAGGCAGCCTGCGTGACTGAAGACACATGGCATGGAATCGAAGATACTGGCATCTCGAGGAAATGTTGTGATGTTTTAAAGACTATGTGTTGTTTTAATTGTCTACGAATGTTTTATAAAACATGATTTGAGGGTTATGTAAAATGTTATGGTTGAAGTTTTATTATTCCGCGAAAGTTTTTATTAACTCTGATATTTAGAACTGTGTTTATGAGTAATCCAACGTCCAAATGTGAGGTACCGGTAACGGGGCCTTACAAGTTGGTATCAGAGCAAAGTTCGAGAGATTTAAGCATCTTACATGCTTTGACTCGAACAGAGAATGGGATTAAAGTAAGAAAAGAAAGAAGATGCCAGTACGAGAATGCCATGTGTCACTCAAGCAAGCTAAGTAAAGGTAAAGTATGTGATTATATTCACATGTAAAGTAGAATGATGAATAAATGTTTGCGTAGTAGCTAAATAAAGAATGTATGAATGCTAGCTTAATTGCTAGGGATAGGGTACGTGATGATATGAACTGTTTGATTGTCTAACTGCTAGAAATAGAACTAGCACAAATAGACTCATAAGAGGAAGTGTATAGGACATGGAAAGTAACGTGATCAGCTAATCACAGCTGGCCACTGTAATTACCTGTTAGCCTTACTATCCTTGTACTAAATGGTTACTTAAGTGATGATGTTTGTGTTTCCTTATAGAATACGAATGGCTGGAGCTACGAAAGCTGCTGGAAAAGGAGAACGTACGGGACGTCGTGGCAGGCCACGCGTTGTTCGAGAACCGTCAGTGGAAGCAGCTACTAACAATGAGGTAGAAGGAAGTGCAGCTGGTCGAAATCCGAGTAACATCGAGGGGTATCAACTTGACCCTGCTGTTCAAGCTGCCATTGCTCAAGCAGTAGCAGCTGCTGCGAAGAACTGGAATGCTGAAGGGTCTGCTAGAGGCCGTGAAAGAACCGCTGAAAGGGCGAAAGGAGATGGTAAGAAAAATGATGACGGGGAAGGGGAAGAATCAAGCGTGGTAAAGTCAGTGAAGGTTGATGACAAGAAAAGGGGCCGAGGTGGGTGCAACTATAAGTCTTTCAAAGGTTGTGGTCCACCGGAGCTAACTGGCTTGGGAGACGCAATCGCTACTCTCCGATGGATAACCGCGATGGACAAAATTATCCGAATTAGCAATGTCGTCCCGACCAAGCTGTGGGGTATGCTACCCAATCATTCGGTGAGGAGGCGATGTACTGGTGGGAGACAGTTGAGCAGAGGAAGAGTCGAGAAGAGATCAAGGCCTTGAGGTGGGACGATCTGAAGGAGTTAGTGATGAAACGATTCTGTGCTGATGCAGAGATAGAGAAGGTTGAGATGAAGTTCTTAAGTCTGAAGGCGGGTAAGATGACGCACCGAGAATACCTCACTGAATTCAATAGTCTGTCAAGGTTGGTGCCAGACATGGTGAACACCGAGGCCAAGCGGATCAAATGCTACCTTAGGGGACTGCCACAGAATGTTCGTGTCTTGGTCAAAGCTGGTAGACCAGGTACTTTTGATTCTGCTGTAGGGCTCACGGAAACGGTTTATGAGGACTTGACAGATGAGATGGCTGTGGAAGAGAAGAAGGAAAAGAAGTGGGTAACGCCTGTCAAACGACCTGGTACTCAGTTATGGAACCCTAAGGACAAGAAACAGAAGGTGTGGGAAAGAAGGACCTGCAAGACATGTGGAAAAGTACATGGTGGCGAGTGCAAGTGGGGTACTGTTTCGGACATGTGCCACAAATGTGGAAAGGCTCATAGTGGAGAGTGCAGGATGGGGACAAATGCCTGCTATAAGTGTGGGAAGATGGGGCATTATGCTAATGAATGCCATGCAAAACCCGCATGCTATAAATGCGGTAAGACGGGTCATTTTGCAAGGGAATGCACGGAAGGGGAGGCTGAAGGTAGTGGGAAGAAAGATGCTGACCAAGCAAGGCCGAGGACTAGGGCCTACATGCTGACCCAGGAACAGGCTAGGCAGATTCCTGATGTTGTGACTTGTACGTTCCTAGTAAATGGTATTCCTGCTTCAGTATTATTTGATTCGGGTGCGAATAGAAGTTTTGTAGCTATGACGTTTAGTAAACTAGCTAAAATGAAAAGTTGCAGAGTGTTTGAAACCTTCATAGTAGAAACCGCTAGTGAGACCTCGGTGAAAGTAACGAAAATGGTTAAGGACAGTAAGATAGAATTAGAAGGACATGAGTTCCCTGTTACTTTGTATGTCATGACCTTAGGAAGGTTCGATGTAGTTTTGGGAATGGATTGGTTGTCCGAGTATGAAGCTCAGATAGTATGTAAGAGTAGGATAATAAAGCTAAAGTCCTTGGATGGTAGTGCCGTGACAGTTTATGGCGATAAGGAAAGTTCAGGATTTAACGTCATTTCAATGATAAAAGCCGAAGGTTTGTTAAGGCGAGAGTGAGGTGCCTACCTGGCGTATGTTGTCAACGCTACGGCCGAGACGAAAGAAATGAAAGATGTTCCAATAGTGTGCGATTACCCAGAAGTATTCCCTGAGGATCTTCCGGGGTTGCCACCGGAGCAAGAGATAGAATTCCAGTTAGACTTAGTACCAGGAGCCCAGCCCGTCGTGAAAGCGCCTTACCGTCTAGCGCCGTCCGGGATGAAAGAATTGATGTCCCAACTGCAGGAACTCCTCGATAAAGGTTTCATAAGGCCAAGCGTTTCCCCGTGGGGCGCGCCAGTGTTGTTCGTGAAGAAGAAGGATGGAAGTATGAGAATGTGCATAGACTATCGCGAGTTGAACAAGCTTGCGGTAAAGAATAGATATCCTTTGCCAAGGATTGATGATCTATTTGACCAACTGCGAGGTTCAAGTTGGTTCTCACGAATAGATCTCAGATCAGGCTATCATCAGTTGAAAGTGAAGGAGGCAGACATCCCTAAAACAGCGGTTCGGGCGCGGTATGGACACTACGAGTTCCTCGTAATGTCATTCGGTCTAACGAATGCTCCCACGGCATTTATGGATATGATGAATAGGGTGTGTCGGCCAATGTTGGATAGGTCGGTTATTGTCTTCATCGACGATATACTGATTTATTCCAAAAGCGAGTCTGATCATGCTGGGCATCTGCGAGAAGTATTGGAGACTCTGAAGAAAGAGAAGTTGTATGCTAAGTTTTCGAAATGCGCGTTCTGGTTGCGGGAAGTGCAATTTCTAGGTCATGTGATCAATCCTGAAGGGATTACCGTGGACCCAGCTAAGATTGAGGCGATAACCAATTGGAAGACTCCACAAAATCCGACTGATATACGAAGCTTCTTAGGGTTAGCTGGCTACTATAGGAGATTCATCGAAGGTTTCTCTAAGATAGCCTCACCGTTGACCGGTATGACCCGAAAGTTGATAGTATTCAGTTGGGGTAAGTTTCAGGAAGAGGCTTTCCAGGAGTTAAAGAAGAGACTCACACAAGCTCCAATCCTTGCTTTACCCGATGGTGACGAGGATTTGGTTGTTTGTACTAACGCTTCACATCGTTGGTTAGGTTGCGTGTTGATGCAACGAGGAAAGGTGATAGCTTACGCGTCTAGACAGTTGAAAGTCCATGAGAGTACTTATCCGACACATGATTTGGAGCTAGCAGCAGTAGTGTATGCTCTCAAGATATGGAGACACTATCTGTATGGTACTGAGTGTACCATTTACACGGATCATAAGAGTTTAAAGTACTTCTTCGAGCAGAAGGAATTGAACATGAGGCAGAGAAGATGATTAGAATTGATAAGGATTACGACTGCGATATTAAGTACTACCCTGGTAAAGCTAACGTGGTCGTTGATGCGCTAATCCGTAAGAATGAGGAAGTCATTGCAACAGTAAAGTCATATCAGCTAATTATGAACTCAAGCTTATTTGAAGAAATCATCAAGGTGCAGTCTGAAGTGCTGATAGATGAAGGACTAGTAAAGAAAGAAAGGATTTTCGATCAGCAAGATGAGTTGATGGAAAACACGCATGGTGTTAGGACTAGGTTTGACCGCATGTGGATTCCATGCCATGGAGATCTCAGAGGTCGAATCTTAGATGAAGCTCATAAGTCAAGATATTCGATTCATCCAGGAGCTACAAAGATGTACCAAGATTTGAAAAGAGACTATTGGTGGCCAGGGATGAAGAATGATGTGGTAGATTATGTCAGTAGGTTCTTAACTTGTTTACAAGTCAAGGCAGAGCATCAGAAGCCTTATGGGAAGATGCAACCTTTAGAGATACCATAATGGAAATGGGAACACATCACCATGGATTTCATAACTAAGCTACCTCGCACAGCTAAGCATCATGATACCATTTGGGTGATTGTGGACCGTTTGACCAAGAGTGCTCACTTTCTGCCTATACGAGAGGCCATTTCGTCAGAAACGTTAGAAAGCTTGTTCATCAAAGAGGTTGTGTCTAAGCATGGAGTACCGTTATCGATTGTGTCTGATAGAGATACTCGTTTTACTTCGATTTTTTGGAAGAAGTTCCATGAAGCCCTGGGAACGAGATTGAACAACAGTCTGAAAGGATGATCCAAACCCTTGAGGATATGCTACGTGCTTGTGTTGTAGACTTTGGTGGAAGTTGGGATGATCATCTAAATCTAGCAGAATTCTCCTACAACAACAGCTACCATTCAAGTATTGGTATGCCACCGTTCGAGATGTTGTATGGGAGACGTTGTAGAACTCCAGTATGTTGGGGAGAGATTGGTCAGAAGGAGATGGAAGTCTAGAGGTTGTGCAAGAAACCTCTTCAAGGTTCGATCAGATCAAAGCAAGAATGAAAGCTGCTCAAGACAGACAAAAGTCTTATGCTGATAAACGGCGACGACCGATTGAGTTTAAAGTTGGTGACAATGTGATGCTCAAGGTCTCGCCTTGGAAGGGAGTTATTCGTTTTAGGAAGAGGGGAAAGTTGAGTCCGAGGTACATTGGACCGTTCAAGATTTTAGATCGAGTAGGTGAAGTGGCTTACAAGTTAGATTTGCCAGAAGAGTTAGAAGGAATTCACTCAACATTCCATGTTTCTCATCTAAGAAAATGTCTGGCTGATGACACGTCGCACGTGCCATTAATGGACATTGAAATTGATGAACGGCTGAACTACATTGAGCAACCAATAGAGATAGTTGATCGCAAGGAGAAGCAGCTTCGTCGTAAAGTTATTCCACTAGTGAAAGTGATATGGAAGCATCGCAAGGGATCGGAAGCTACATGGGAAGTTGAAGAAGAGACGCGCAAATTTTATCCAAATTTGTTTATGTAATAGTTAGGTTTCGGGGACGAAACCTCTTTAAGGAGGGAAGACTTGTAACATCCCGTTTTTCGGGTTTCGGTTAAT
The DNA here is from genome assembly GCF_021521415.1 of Bidens hawaiensis. Lineage (NCBI taxonomy): Eukaryota > Viridiplantae > Streptophyta > Magnoliopsida > Asterales > Asteraceae > Bidens > Bidens hawaiensis. The sequence continues at coordinate 451,132 of NW_027492879.1, forward strand.
AAATGAAAGTATGGGTTATTAGGAGTTGGGCTAGTGTTGGGTCAAATGGACATGGGTTATGGACTTGGGTTATGAAAGAAAGAGGAAAGGACCATGGGCTTAAGCCCATGATCCATATATATATAAACACTTAATACCCATTTTCATTCATTCACACATATTCCATACACCTCTCAAAACACACACTTAATCTCTCTCTCTAGCCGAAATATAGAAGAAGAAACGGATCCTGGCGCAAGGTATGATAGTATTTTGTTGTATAAGCTTAAATCCGTGAGATATAAACACGAAACGACGAGCCGACACCGTTAAACCATTTAAGTCACGAGATCCGGGTGGAATCGGGTATAAACCGAACCTATGATGAGCTTAGGGGTCACCCTAGCTCAGATCTGGATCAAACGAGACGAAAAACGGTGAAAAAAACAGTGGAAAACGAGCTAGATCTCGTTTTTCCAGCGGCGGCGCCGGAAAGGCGGCTGGTACGAGGTTAGCGTGTCAGAGAATGTTTCCGACATTCTCTGTCCTAACCCTAATTCGCTAAGGGTAACTAGCGAAGTAGATGTGATTCGCCAGCCGATTCGCTAAGGAAAGATTAGCGAACTGGCATGTAATTGTTAAGGAAATAAGGGCGAACTAAGCCATTCGCTAAGGCCATTCGTTAAGGGAGGGACGAATGAACCCCATTCGTTATAGGGTTCATTCGTTGACCAGATCAGTTCGTTAAGGTTCAATTCGCTAAAGGGAGCAGTTCGTTAAGATGCCTGATTCGTTACAAAGGCAGATTCACAATAATGGGTAATTCGTTATGAATTCCCATTCGTTAAGGACTGAGTGACGAATCAGAACTTTGAAAGAATGACAGAATGGTCCTGGACTTAGAAAAGAATGATTTAATTACAAAGAAGCCCTTGGATTTTATGTAGCAAATTATTTAATGATTCAAAATCCTAATGGAAAATGTGTTAAGACTGTTAATGAAAATAAAATTTTTCCAAGCTGACCTGGCAGCTTAACCCCAGCCAGGGGCGCCGCCCCGGACCCCCGTTCGTTGAGGGTAATAATTAAACTAGAAAGACGATATGTGTAGTGATAATTTACTGAAACGTATAATTATTATACAGTTAGTCGTGCACAGCTCAAGAAGGGAATAACCGTAAACGGTGAACGCAACCGCATTGAGGTGAGTTTCTAGCCCCACTTCCTTGTTATGTTTTCGGGGCTGTGTGCATACTCGATGTGAGAGTTAATACACTTACCTTAAGTGGTAAGTGTATGCCTTGTATGTTTTATGTATGATGATTGCTTGACGGTGCGTGAACGATCTTCGGATATTGCATGTACCGTCAGGTGGTAGCTAAAGATGTGATTGCTATGTATGATGTAAGATAAGATGCATGTATGAATATATATGATGTGTGCATAATGTACGTATGACATGTTAATGGTACGTGAACGCTCTTCGGAGATTGCACGTATTGTCAGGAAAAGCATTTAAGAACAGGTATAGTATGAAGCTATGGATGAAGGGTACCGGACCCTAATAATATCCGAGGATGAAGGGCGACCGGACCCTAATAACATCCGAGGATGAAGGGTGACCGGACCCTAATAATATCCGAGGTATGTAGGGTGAAACTCCCTTTATAATGTATGGTTAGATATGAATGTGTATGGACGATTGCTGATCATGATATGTATGTAATGCGTACCTTCGGGCACGTATATGTGTATGAAAAGTAAGTTATGTGATTAACTAGAACTCACTCAGTGTAGTTGACTTTTAGTATGCACGCAGGAAAATAGCTTGAGGCAGCCTCCGTGACTGAAGACACGTGGCATGGAATCGAAGATACTGGCATCTCGAGGAAATGTTGTGATGTTTTAAAGACTATGTTTTGTTTTAATTGTCTACGAATGTTTTAAAAGACATTATTTGAGGGTTATGTAAAATGTTATGGTTGAAGTTTTATTATTACGCGGAAGTTTTTATTTAACTCTGATATTTAGAACTGCGTTTATGAGTAAATCCAACGTCCAAATTTGAGGTACCGGTAACGGGGCCTTACAAACAGTCTGGTAATATAATGAGAGAATTGATATGCGTCCAATAAATATTGTTATTCAGTTGATACTGAGAGTTTACAATAAAGTCTTTGAAGGATTTGAATTATCAAATCATGTAAACTAAGTTCTCGAGAACATAATGATTGTTGTGTACAGAGTCATATTTGAATACTTTACGATTATTGAATATGTTGAACATATATGGAACTCTTGAAGAGTTTCCTAAGGTAATTGAATACTTGAAAGATTAATTGATTCTGGACATCAATAAGCATACACATAGAAGAGAATGTACATGATGAGTACAATATCTTAATAAACTAATAAGTTATACACTATGGATTTTTGATATGTGATACAAAATGATGTGTTAATGAGCAAGTTTATGCAACAAAAATCCTTTTTAAAGTGAAAGCATATGCAAAATTTGTCATGTTGAAAAGAAGTCCATGATAGATTGGTAAATGCATGGATTTATGCTTATTACGTATGAACTAAATTATTCGGATTGAGCTTGGCACAAATCAAGAGATATTTTGATAAAGAGGGAGATAAGTTGGATATAATTTGCCATACTTTTATCAAAATTTCACTTTTAAAAGTTCATTATAATCACAATTTACAGTGATAATGTACATATCACTGAGAGAAACTTATGAGCATTTAAAGAGAGAATTCTTTTTGAACCTTGGCATGGTGTGATTATTGCTCGACTTATAGTTCGAGTATATGTGTAAGTATATGTTTATAAATCCATCAAAGTGCATCTAGAAAATGTTGAGACATTTTACCATGTACAAATTTAATCCTTTTAGCACGTTAAAGAATATCTAACAATGATTATATATCATTTCCTATATGAGTATGAAATATTATTGGTTCGAAAATGCCATAATGAAATGTGTATGTGCATTATGTTGTACTATTAGCTATATATATGATTATTATTTTCTTTATTTATATTTATCGACATGTATCTAGCTAGGAGACATCAGAATAGGTTAAAACATATATTTCAGGTATGAAGATATGTGCTATATTTTACTAACCCGTCAAAACAAGTTTGGTTAGTCTTGTTGATGCAGAGAAACACAATAGGTTCATGGATACAACTGATATGTTTACCAGATGAAGCAATAGAACTTATCAGGTAAAGATCATACAACATTGTTCAACTTAAGGATTTGCATGTCAAGAGACGAAGACGCAAATGATTGACTATAAAATTTTTAGGCGACATACATAGAAGATTGATGGTTACAATTTTAAAGGATATACAAATCAGGGGGAGAGAATACACGCTACACTCTTTTTCCCTTGGCTATGGTTTTGTCCCAATGGGTTTTCCTAGCAAGGTTTTTAATGAGGCAGTATCCCGAAGCGTATGAAGTTGATAACCAAGGGGGAGTGTTATGAATTATTATTATGGTTATCAACAACTAAAATAGATTTGGCTTCTTCTCCAAGTTTTCTCATCCCTATATAATATTCTTGTATCTCATTGTATTATACACATGATTAATGAAATCTCTCCCTTTCTCCTTACATGTCTATCTCTTATTGTTTTTGCTATTAGGCTAGTTTCACAACATAATTAAGGTTTTATTAGTTTAATTATTATAATAAAATAAAGAAAATAATCTTTGATTATTAAACGAAATCTATAAGGTTAACTTTTCAAAATATAAATACCGAATTATATATATATACAAAAACAAATTAAGTATGCTATTTTAAATGCTTAACAGGGTTCGGTTTAATTAAACGAGTATAAACTATATTAGCTTTAATATAGTAAAGTATTTAATAATTAAAAAACTATATTAGCTTTAATATAGTAAAGTATTTAATAATTAAAAAAATAAAACAATTAATACAAAAAAAACAACAAAAACCGGGCCTGTAACAGTTCAATTTCAACAATAAAAAAAATATAAGATGAAAGGTAAATTGTAATGCATGAGATCAATAACTACACGACGTACAAAAATGTTAAAAATCAAAGTTGAGAATAGAAATTGACACGCTGCCAATAATTTAATAAGCAAATAAGGTAAATGAGAAAAGACAAATTGAATAATACGGTCAACTAATAACTAACTATCGAGATTGTGTCTTTTATCGTTGAAAAAAAATAATGATGATAATAAATAAATAAAAAAAATAAAAAAAATTGTTTCGATTTATGAGGATCTAAATATTTTGATCAGTTGACGAAATGTTAAAGAACCAAATCCTTTAATTTTTTATTAAGTAAAACCAAACGTATAGATAAGTACGAAAACCAACGATATTGATCTTTGGAAAGATAAGAAAAATTTTATCGTATGCGAAAAAGATACTTAAAATGATGGATTTTCCAAATTGGGTTTGTTCCAAAAGAACTAATTTAGACAAATAATCGTTTAAGGTATAATTGAATACAAAATACGTTTAGATGAAAATGATGAAGACGATAAAAATCTTCTTTGTGAAAACATAACTACGATTGGTTTAATTCAAAACACCTTTGTTAATTGAGCTTATGAAAACTTAAATAATTGAGATCGAATGATTTGGGGCACCTCGAATAGGTTTGTGAAAACGAGGTTTGACTAAGGTAAGCTTGATGAAATTAAGTCTTGCGGGTCTATAATCGAATAAGCGAGAATGACTTTGTTACATGAAGAAAGCCTGAGAGACATAGGGTTGGCAGGTTTAAGCTAAATGAGCATGGGTAGTATGGTACGGCGCCGGTATAATTTAATCTCGGTGTGAATGAGTACAGAACAATACATTGCGTAGGTGATTAGGGTCTCCATAATTGTAGAAGGCATGCGCAACAGGTGTATAAAGCTAAGTCGGCGGCATAGACCATTGTGGGATGTCTTGTAGTACGTGGCAAGTATGAACAAGATAACCGAACGATTACATCGGGTACAAAACGATATGAGGATTGGATTGAATTGAATAGTGATAGTTGCAAGTGAAGCGTAACAAGTGGAATTTGACGTAACGTGTCTTGTTTGAGACGCTATGATTTTGTCGAGATTGATTGTTAATTTTGATTGACAGCATGTAGTTGATGTTTAGACTTGCGTTTGTTATGAGAATGAGTAGGGGTAAATGAATTGAATATGTTAGCGAAAAAGTTAATGAACAAGATTGCATTTATGTTTTGAAAATTGAGTTGGTATTTTAGAGATCGCATGAGCTATCTACTTGACTAACATGTGGCCGTGAAGTGGTTATATAAAATAAATGATTGATGTTGTTTGATGTTGAGAAAACATTCTTTGATTAATAAAGATGTGATTTAATAAGAAGGTTGGATAGTTGTGTAGAATTCATATGAGTTATTGTATAAAACGAAACTTAAATATGTTGTGCTGATGTTCATTCACAAATTAAGGATAAGTTACAATTTAAATTGATAATCAATGAGTTGATTTGATGAGAGAAAAGTTTTATAAAAGTTTGATATGTTTTTAACACATTTGAATTTGAGGTTAAATGCTTGAAATATGTTTAGTGGTTTATATATATGATATCATGAGTAATAAATTTTGCTATATTATTTAAATCACTTGAGATATTGATATTATAGTAACGTGATAAGATGAATAGGTGAAAACCAATAGAGTGTGTAAATTGTTTTGATAGTTCGTGATAACCGAGTCTTGATGAATGAAGAATTTGTATCCGATCAGGAGAATAAAAATGTTTTGAGTGTATAAAGAGATCGAATCAATAAATCTTGATTCCAAGATGATTTAATAAGTAACTAATTGAGTAACTGAATAATATAATAATAATAGAATGATTAAATAATTAAATCAAATCATAAATCATTTCGTATAAAATCAAATAAACAAATAATGAATGTTCTTCGACATGCCGGGTTTCCAATGAGCTTTCCATGGCATTTTATTTCCCCAACTTATTAGCATACCAAAACCAAAATAAATGTGTGAGTTGGCCTCCCATGAGCGTTACATGGCAATTTGAATGACCCAACTCAATCAACGCATTAACGAATCAATTAAGTTTGTCGGCCCATGAGCGTTACATGGCGATTTGACCGACCAAACTAAATAACGAATAAACGAACTCAAGCATAAGTAGTTGAAACATCTAGTGTATCACCACAGATGATAATGTTCCAACAAAATATCGCAAATATAACAAATTGTGCAAATGTACAGCCGGCGTGTCCATGGCGTCCCATGGGTTTTACACCTGTCTATACATTTTAAAAATAATAAAACACAATAAAAGGGTGTAACCGTGTAGCCGGTTACGTTAAACGCTTAAAGTGTCGGTCGCCTGACAATTCCCACAATGGCGGGGAATCTTGTCACACTCCCTAGTTCTAAACAAAAAAGAGCAAATACAAAGCTAAGAAATTCTCAAGAAAGTTTCCGACAATAAAAGTCAATTTAATAAATTTAAATAGAAATATTCTGAGGTTGAGGCATAGCCTCAGAGATAAAATATATTTTGAGAATGAGACATAGTCTCGGAGCAATAAAATATTTTGAGGGTGAAGCATAGCTTCGGAGTTGTGTGTGCATGACAATAAAGTAAACAATTAACTAAGCAGTTAAATAAGTATTTAATCAAACAAGAAATTTCGTAAGTTGTAAACAATCAAATATAACACATTAGGTAAACAAATAACCACGTATGGGGTTCCTAAGCATGTTACTAAGGCACCACTAACGACCCTATCTTAAACCTTCGGCTTTGATACCAATCTGTCACACCCCAACCTAAGGCGGAAATGTCGGGGCGTGATCTGATAGTCACAGCTCACAAGGTTACTATCATGCAACATTTTAAAGCGACAATATCTAATTAATTTATTTATTTTCAAACAACATTCATATACAACAAAAATAAAGAAAAATTACAAATACAAAACCAACTATTCTTGTACATGTTTTCTCCTAAAGTCATCTCTATGTGAGCTTGAGTTCGATAAGCAATCCAAATCTATAACCTGCAAATGCGTACAAAATATACGTTTGTCAACAACACATGTTGAGTGAGTAGATCACCAGTTTTAACACAAACAAAAATGATAATAATATATAATGATATAAGTGAATAAAAATAGGCAAAACTGTTATCTGTGAGTATAAACAATTAAACCATAGCACATACATAAACAATCAACCATAAAGAAAGGGGTTAAACCGTTGCCATGCGAATGGGCATTGGTTACCAAAAATGAGGTGTCGGTGAAACCATTGCCAATGCAATCGGGCTCCGGCCACTACGACGGTCGTATGATCATACTATAATGAGATTATGTTGGACCTCTCCGAATGCGATTCAAGTAAGCAAGCAAACAAATAGCAAGTAACAAACAATCATTCAATTGATAAACAACACAAAGATCACAGTTTGCGTTTGAGAAATAATAAGATAAATATATGATAAATGGTACGCAAGTGTCCCCAAAACATTTGAAAACAAGTAAAATAGGGGAGTGATTACTCACCTGCTCGGATGTATGAAATATAAGTGATGATGAAGAGAGCAAGGTAAACTCGTTCGGAAAATACCGTCAAGGATTCCTAGTTAAATAATATAATATTAAATTAATTGTAAGAGATATAACATGATTTAAGGAATTAAGATTTTGATGTGATTAAGTTATATTTGGGATTAGAAATGTTAATGATTGATCGATTAATCTCTACGATCATTGTTATTAATAGCCTTATTAATTATAAATTCCTCAATAATTACCCAGGATATAATATATAATTAAATACTGTGACAATCGTCAATTTCAGGTTAACTCCGTTAACTCAACTTCGTCAATTCAAACTTAAAGATTTCTGAATCTTTAACGCACACCTCATTACATTTAAATTAGGGTTTAAATGACACTTGACACTTACTACATGTGTAGTCTTTCGGGAATTGCACCAAAACGCAAACGAGTTGACGCAAACAATTGATGAATAAACGAAAAACGTTAAAACAATAATTATGTGTTAGACATATGTGATACTAAATTATATTATGTGTGATGCTAGACAAGAAACAAGAACTAGTTAATTAAGCTAGAAAAGTAACAATTAAAAGTTGAGGGACTAAAGTGTAACATCTTGTTATTATTAATATTAACCTAGAACCCTAATCTCTTTCTCTCTTCTCCCTCACAATTGACGGCAGCCCCCCCCCCCCCTTGCTCTCCCTTGGATCGGCTCACACACACACACATATCTCTTGGTTTTTGATCTTGTTTTTCACAATTAAAGCATCCTACACCCGATTCTAGTCATCTTCTACCTTCCTCTTGCTTATTTTTGTGCTTTTGAAGGTATAACTATAAACCCTAGAATCTGGAAATTATATATATAATGTTCATATGACTTGTTTTGATTAGATGATGGTTAATTATGTATTGATTGTTGATTTGATAACTAGAATGGATGTTATTGCATGTTAATTGCTTGTTTCTTTGATTTTAGTTCAAGCAAAACCCTAATCATGTATGTAATGTGTAGTTGATGTGCATGGATAGTGATTATGGTGTCTAGAATGTTATATGAATGAATTGTGGTCTATAGATGGTTAATATGTTGAGTTTTGTTGCAAACAGTTTCTGGACAGATTGTGTTATTGATGTTCAATTGACTGTAACGGGGTGTGAATATGAAAATTGGTCGAGATAACTGATACTACAGTAAACTAGGTTGAGTCTAGTTTCTAAAGAATATAAATTTGCAATTTTTGGACGTGTAAAAGTTAACCTTTATGATTTTACAAAAACGTTGTGCAAAGCTGAGTTGTTAGACCTGCTGTTAGGTTGTTTTGTAAATATTATATCTCATGAACTACAAGGCCAAATGGGTTGGTTCCACTTCTGGAAGTTAACTTGTTGAGTTAAGAACCTAACCCAATTGGTCTTGCATTTGTTGGATTTTTCGTTTAACGGGAATTTCAAATAACATTCTGTTGCGCATAAATTTGACTTTTATGAGTTTGCTGTGGTAAATTGGTCATTGTGAGAAATATATATGGAATAAAAATACAGCAAAATATGTTCTGTAAACCTAACACATATATGCTTTTGTGATGATTTTTAGTAAATTAATTCAGATGCTATGATCGGTGGAATAGACTAGTTTTACAAGTAGAATTCTGTCGTTAAGAAACTAGTTGCTGAATTTTGTAAAAGTTGCATGAAACATGGTAATTGCTAGTTAATTGTCGTGTTTTGACCAAATTGCCCTTGAGGGGAATGATTGCTAATTAATTGTCGTGTTTTGACCAAATTGCCCTTGCGGGGAATAATTGCTAGTTAATTGTTATGTGTGACCAAATTGCCCTCACGGGGAGTAATTGCTAGTGATGTACATTATTAATACATGACACGTAAATAATTGCTCACACATGTAATGTATCACAAATGTACTTGTTAAGGTCACACACGATCACAAACGAAACACGAAACATATTGTGTGCATAGGTATTATGTGCCGAGTCTAGAGACTCGATAATAGTTCCGACACTTAGAAAAATCTCTTTGTTGTTTTAGAACGCTAGAGAGAGTTTTTCTGTGACGCGCATCCTTTGGTGATTTATTTTGGGAATTCTTCGCAAACAGTGAGTTTCACTTACCCCTTTAAACTGTTTTAAACGCTTTTCACTTGGGGGAGATAACGTACTCCGAAAAACGCATTTAAGATTTTGTTAGTAGATTATATATCACTTGTAAAGGCTAAGTGGCAAACGAAACAATTGAAGTCCTACACATCGAACCGGTTAATATTTGGATAATAGCGAGTCACTGTTGAGTAGTACTACTGGGTTTGACAAACCCCACCCAACGCTAAACTCGACTGGAGGTTGAGCGGGTGTAATTTTGGCTAACACGTACCAGGGTCTGGATGACCTGGTGACAAGGCACTTGATAAACAGTCAGCTTCGGTGTCGAACACTTAGTAATACTTGTTGTATAGGCTAGCTACCTATCGATATATAATTGTTTAACACTATCTGGTAACGCAAAACGCTGAACGCAAAGCGCTAAACGCAAAACGCTGAACGCAAACGCTAAACGCTTTATTTTTTATAAACTTGTGAACTCACCAACCTCGTGTTGACACTTTTAGTATGTTATTCTCAGGTAGCCGAGGCGGGCGCGCGATATAGGATCATGCATGGTTTTTGAACATTCTGATATGCAAACATGTTTTTTTAACTATTATTACTTGGGTTTTTAAGTCGTCCTGCGTGACGCAACTTTTGTCTTTTGGTTTTTACGCTTCCGTACTTAATTTCATTTAAACGTTTTTATGGTTTGATTATAACTAATGATTCCGATCCTGTTAGTTCACACCCTCTGACGGTAAAACTCCGTTAGTGGATTTTGAGGGTGTGACAAATACTTAAATAATTTAATTAATACATGATATGCTTGAAATAACAAATTCTAAATAGATTAATGATTAAATATACAAATTAATTAAAATCATTTAATTAAATATAATTTGAGATATTCTTATAATAATAATAATGATATCGAATAAATAAATAAATAAAATAGTTATAATAATGTGTAGAAAGATATAAATATTTTGTCTTAAGTCTTTTAAGGAAAATCTGTTTAATACGTTTAGTTTATATAAAATGAATATAAGTTTATAAGACGCTCAATTACAAGAATCCCAAATGATGATGTCGGGTTTAAATAAGTTAAAGTCTATTATTAATATATATACTTACAATACATATATATATATATATATATATATATATATATATACTTAACGAGATTAATTGATAAAAACGTAACCTAATAACGTTGGTTTAACAAAATAATGTTTTTTTATATTTAATAATAATTATAAATCATTGAAAACCATTAAAAAGAAAAACATAACAAAACTGATCTGGCCAGGGATCGAACCTGCGACCCTGGCTGGCTCAGACCATAAACATACACAGACAACCAACTGCGCTACCAAGTCTATTTGCTAGAGAATGAAAACGAATGTTTAAATACCATATCTGTTAAAACCCACCAATTGGATTATAAACCCTAGGAATTTCAATTCGTTAATCCGCTATGCGTTTGCTGTAAATACATTAGGGTTATTGATCAACAGTTAAAAAGGAGTGTGTTTCATATCTATATTACCTGATTGGATGACGTAATGATGATGAATGGCGATGACAACTGCCGCGGCTCAAACAGGGATCAAATCCTTATGTGCAGGTTATTATACTTCAATTAAGCATAGGTTTATGGTCGACGGGTCAAGGGGAAGGTGCCGCCTTGTTTAATTGAAATATTATGAACCCTAGATGGTATCTTGCTATGATGATAAAGACGGGTTTTGTAAATATGTTAATTCGTATAATTTTTTTATCGTGTTTTCTTAATTAGGTTGTTGGTGAGGTACGTAATACGTGCATAAACAATCCGCGGATATAATTTCCAAAGTTAGATGCGATGATTAACGTGCAAGCCAACCAATTGAGTATCCGGGTTCACGAATTTGGGTCACGTGTTTGGATTGTAAAAATGGGTAAACGGGTTTGATGATCATAATAATCATTAATTGCATTTTAGTCCTTGAAGTTTGAAAGTGGAAACAATAAAGGATTAAAGTTTATTTAGGGCTAAAATCATATATATATCAAAGTTATTTAATATATATTAAATAAATAAGATAAGCAAATATTAATAAAATAATAGATACTCGATAGACGCGATGTTTTATTTCATATTATTTCATGAACATGAAAACGGGTCGGGTTACGAAAAATCTTAAATTGGAAAATCCGTGTTGTTACACGCCCCAGGCCGGTTCAAAGCTTTAACAGACGTGCACCAGCCAACTGGGCTGGTGACTAATCTATTTAGAACACAAGAAAGAATATATGTATATTATAGTTCCGATTTCCCCCAATTCTATTATAAACCCTAAATCATATCGATCCCAATTGAAGATTATATACTCTCTGTTGATTAAAATTGACAGAGGGGTTTTATAAAACGTTCCAATTCGATCACAACCCATATAATAATTACCTGGTTTGGATTAGGATTTATGGTGAACAAGAACTTAGGGTTTCAGCTTGAAAAAGAACTTAAACGCGATTCTGGAAAACTTAAGAGGTGAAATTGGTTTAGGTTTTAGGCTAGCGATGAAACAAGAGTTGTGTGCGACTCGTTAATTGTAATATAAACGGGTATTTATAGTGCAACGAGGTCAAGTTCGGCCCGCGCTCATAATTAACGAAATTGATTCGTATTGATGTGATTAGCTGTCAATTACGCGTTCTTTCCTTAAGGATGATTGTCGTGCAGGTTACGGATCATGCTATTATGTAAGACCCCCTATTTTCCTGCTTTATTGGAGGGTTAGGGTGTCGGTGATGGGAGGGAAAAAGGGAGGGAGATGAGTTTTAATATATTTTGCAAACAAGTCCTTAATTTTAGTTTTGGTTGACAAAACTTGTAAAAGTAAAGTTAGGGGTTAAATTGTACATATTGTATACTTTAAACGATTATAAATATATAGATACGAGTCATGCATAAATAAAACAATAAAGGAAAACCGAAAAACATAATTAACAACTCAACGTCTCATTAAATGCGATGATGCGATTACAAACGAGTAATAAAACGAGCTCAAATACTGATTCGAATTTGACGAATGTCACATGTTTCTTCTTGAAGAAGAATTCTTCTTGAAGAAGAAACAGATTATAGATGTTTGTTCATGAAGAAGAAACTCAGCATATGATTAGTAAATAAACAGAAAGACTACATGTCTAAATATTTTATTCAAACAAATGATCAATCAAGGTTTAAAGCTATCAAAACTAGACTAAAGGTCTATTGCCGGATCAAGAGGCGATCCAGATATTTATATATATACCTATTTTATTATAGGTCAATCAATCAATCAATCAGTCAGTCAATCAATAAATCATTCACAGTCAAGGTTTCAAACGCACACCGACGGTACAGGCGAATACGTTAACATTTTCATCAATCAAAACATATTTATACTCGATAAGATGAACAGGTGTTTGTCTTAACGAGTCAATTAACGTTTACATGAGATTATGTGATCTCTAAAAAAGTTATAATACAATATAGAAAATAAAAGCAACTCAGACCGAGTACACATGTGTCTGGATCCCAACATAACTGTTCAACCTAATCAATCAAAGGCCAGGTGGTCGCGAGCTAACGGTCATAACTAGTTCTCCTTGCAGGGGCTACCATGGCTCGGGGGAACACTTGTGTGTGTGTAGGGTAGTGGTACAAAGCCCAGAAGTAGAAATACTTCTGCTGAGTGTACAGAAAACTATAATTGTGTTGTAATATCATTCAAATGTTTTATAGAGTCATACGTGTTCATCAGGATATAGCTGACGTATTTTCCCCACATTTCAGGAAAACAGATTAGTACAGGTAGCAAGGAATTATAGACATTCATGGAGTTAGACGCTCGCAAGGTAATGATGGCTCAGTTTTAAATTATTAAAATATTATAACAAGATTTAAACATGATTAATAAATCAAACACTTGGGTATTTATTATCCGAGAAGTTTTTAAATAAACTAATATTTTATTATAACCAAAAGTCTTCTGCCAAAAAAATAAACCGCAACTCTGATGTATTTACAAGACAGGTACCAACTTGTGGTCACACGCCTAGGCCCTAAGTCGGGGTGTGACACCCGAGAACAAGAAAATGTAACAAATAAGCTTTGTTTACACATATATTAACAAAACAAACTTCGAGTGTAAAGGCATAACTACTAAAACATATGCATGGCCTCTCACCTTTTTTGGTTTCAACACTTCGAATGACTCCTCATGACACCATAATCGACTACGTTCCCATGGCTTTTTCTGGTGATTCTTGCCGTACTAAATCCCTTCCCATCTCTTGAACCAATTGATGCATCATTAACTCGTTGTTCCGCCCAATAGTAAGAAGGCATTTGTCAGTGAGATTGGTGATATCAGATCTTGTGTTTATATCACACGCATTCAATATTATTCAGTCACACATCTATCTATTCCAACAAAAAACAGGCAATATGCTTAAACAAGTCCTTATCATTTTTTAATAACAACGAGTCAAAGCTCATCTGCAATGCCTTTTTTGTAACAACTCGGATCCTTCGTTTAATATTTTGTTAACCGTTACCCGACCCGTTTCTTTGTTTGAGATATTTTATCAATAAAATATCGTGTCTATCGAGTTATTATTATTTAATTATTATTTGTTTATTATATTAATTTAATATATAAAAATAACTTTCAACTATGTACATTCTTAACCCTAAACTATACTTTCACCTCCTTGTGTATCCATATCCATAGTTCAGGGACCTATTTGCAAAATCTGTAGTTTTAATATTTTATAACCCTTTAACCCAGTATCCAAATCCGTTTACCCAGCCCGTGACCCGTATCCAATTATCCAAATTGTTTCTTCAGCCTTAATCCTCGCATTATTCTTGGATTTGATTCGTGAATATTATTCATCATGCCTAAAACGGCCTTGCCGACATAATTGATTTGGAAAACGCAATCTTTCTGATACGTTTTGCCATATATTACGATTCGTCTTCAACAATTTATTTATATAGCATTTAGAGATCATAATATTTTAATTAGACTCGTTTGCACATTCGTGTGTGCATCGCCAACAAGTCCTCTATAACGAATTATATTTTCATAAGCCACTGATTCATAATCTGATCCTTTTTCTTGCCCAAAGTTTATCAATCAAGTTGAACCTCGTTTCTTAATCGTTAAAGGTAATTGATTATATGGTTCAAATCGTCGTGATCCCATCATCAATAACCCAGTGGTTAATCAGCCAATCATTTAACGATTTTGCCGATTATGATTCTAGGGTTTATGTATAAGAACTGGGTATTTGTCTGTGTGTATATAAATTACCAGTTTCGTGTTATAACCAAATGACACACTAGCCCAGATGGTTAGGGTGTGTGTGTGTTCATGGTTACCCCAGCCCGTTTTTGCCTCCTATATTTTTGGAAAATCAATATATTGTTAATTTAATTCTATAACACATATTATAAATATTATACATATAATAGTTAATTAATATTTTATTTTAACCGACATGTTAACTAGCCATATTCTTGTACCTTTGTTAAAATCGCATATATATATATATATATATATATAAGAGTTCAAATAAAAAACAAGTGTTTTGTGAGAAGTGTGGAGAGCTTTAAAATAAAACAAATCACCTAAATATGACACTATACAATGTAAATATGAAACAATACAATTATTTAGAAACTACCAATTTCAACCACTAGATCATAGATCCAAGGGCATAGATCTATTCTTATTCTTCTCACAAAAATATTGTTTTTACATTAACCCTATATATATATATATATATATATATATATATATATATATATATATATATATATATATATATATATATAATAAGTATTATAAAAAAGTTGTTAAATAAATGAATTTAAAAGGGTTTTGGTTTAAAATACATAATTAAAATATATAGATTTATCTTGTTATTAAATAAACATTGATCAAATATTCTATAAATAAATATTTATATATTAGTTATTACAACTTTAATATTTACAAGTTAACGGATTTATTTTACTAATAAAATTTTAATAACCTTTATAAAATAAACTGTAAATAAATTATTTTAAATCTCAAATACCCGTTTATATCTCAAATATCTATTATCCATTTATTAATTTGTAGTATTCTCTGCTATTACTCTTGCTTAGGATTTGTCTTTGCTAATTCTCAGCGAGCGTGACGCTTAGTTATTATTGTTCTTATCACTTCCATTCCTTCCCTTATTTGATAAGGTGAATAATCACTCCCCTCATTTTACTTGTTTTCAAATGTTTTGGGGACATATGCGTATTTACATTATTTACATACTATTAGTATTCACATTAGCAACTGTTAACCTTGTGTGCTATCAGTTATTTGTCTTAATTGCTATTTGTTACTTGTTTATTTGAACGCATTCGGAGAGGTTCATCATATTCACACATTAGTATGATCATACGACCGACGTAGTAGCCAAAGCCCACTTCGCAAGGAGACGGTTTTACCAACACTTATTATTTTGCTCATTGGCTTGATTGTATATTTCATAAGGACAGTTTGTTTATATTTCTCATATTATATTATATTGAACTAACTGGCGTAATGCTCATTCAACCTAGTGTTGACAAATTCTATCTTTATTTTATACGAATATATAGGTTTTAGTTGAATTGATTTACTAAAACCAATTCAATTTGTCAACACTAGGTTAGAAGAAGACTTGAATTTGAATTTGATTATTTTTTTTAATGTTTTGTACTTTGTTATATGAGATTGTTTGGATTTATTTGACTATTTAATTTTAATAAATAGATGTTGCCTTTTTTTAAATATTGCATGATAGTACCTTGAGAGCTGTGAACAATCAGTTTGTGTCCCGGCATTTTCACCTTTTGGTTGGGGTGTGACATTTTTTACACGAGAATGAGGTTCTTTCTCCAGCCCTTTTATGCACTCTTCAGTTTTCCCAATATGATACATCCCTAATATGTAGAGACCTGCCCAAAACTTCAAGAGCCATAAAAGCTCTTTATAACCTTCACGAGCTTTTTTGAAACCTCTTTATAACCTTTTGTCGGCATTTGGCTCTTGAATGCATGAAGACATAAAATCTCTAGTGATTTAGACTCATATAAGCCATTAAGCAAGACCTTCGTATGCTTCGGCTAACCTTGTGAATTGAACAAAGCACACCGTTCTGTTAAAGATGCATCCTGGGTTGTAATTGTTACCTTGCTTCCATGATGTAAACCTTGATGTCCAAGTAACTTGATGTCCAAGTAAAGCATCCAACTGATCGAGACTATCAATATCATCAAGCACTATAAGCACCTTTTTACGAGCTAGCGTGATGTGAGAGGCGTACACAGAAATATCATAAATTTGTAATGGCATTTTCTTTGAAATGTCTCGGTGAAGTTGCCTTTGAAAATCAAGCAATCCAATAAACCGTTTATTATTAAAGATATGACAATTCTTCAATCAACTCCGTTTCTTTCCTGAAAATTTATTTTCACAGAGAAATATGAACAACATATAGTGAACCTAATCTAAAGATATGACATTTCATAGATCCAAACCAAATATTTAGCTAATTGATTTCAGCGAGAGGTATAAATATACATGTCTTATGTTATAAGATTTTGAATTACACAAATGCACAAGGAAAAAATTATGTCTCATAAGTAGAAGTGATTACCTGCCCATCATCATCATCGTCATCATCGTCGTCGTCGTCGTCGTCATCATCATCATCATCGTATTCAGTATATTCCACCAATAGCAAAGCTATGGTAAGGTCTGAGGTAAGATGTAAATAGCCTTACCTCTACCCTTTATGAATAAAGAGGCTGCCTCCAGTGAGACCCCCAGCTCGATAGTAGTTTTACATCAAGCCTTGGACATAATACTCAACCATCGGTACACCGTTGATTGGTGCATGTACCATTGTCTTTCGGCTATCAACGCCACCACATGATGCTTGATTAACCTTCCGCCACTTTTAACGTTATTTTCACGAGATTAGTAAAATAACGTCAAAATTAGTGCAATTTCACTTTGTCCACCCGAGGATTCAAACATATATAGATTATATGCGCGCACATGAATTGTATCTTTCCCATTGAATCAGCAACTTCTATGAGTGCACTCTTCCATAACTCCATCGTTTGAGCCTATTGATTTCTTTTATGTGCATTTGATTCTGTCTACGTCTTCTGTTTGTGTCGTGTCATTGCATCCCCGAAGCTTCTTTGATGCTTCCTGACATAGGTGGGCTCAACATCATAGAAGATAGGGATAACGATCTGGTTAAAGTTTCTCTTTTGAGATTAATAGCAATTCATCTAGGCACCATGTTGACGAAGCATAATTCGTGGACAACACGATAATAGAAGCCCTGGATGCTTTTATCGCACTCTCCAACTCCGGTTTCAACGGTTCTCCAGTTTCAATCTCTTCATCATCCAAAAAGGTTGTCAGAATAGCATTCACGAGAGCTTCGTAGAGGTAGTTAGTGAATGTAACTCGAAAACTTAAAAACGTACACATCGTATTGATCAGCATTACTTGATAAAGATGATGAAATTTCAGTGAGAAGAGGTAACCATTAGGAAATATTGCAGTGATTAAAGTAAAAAGGAGGAGATTCATGCCAAGAGGAATGAATATGTTTATGAAGAATAAAAGACCAAGTCAACTACAATTTCACATAATCTGCCTAGCTACCAACTTTTTGCGTGTTCCCGTGATTAAAATACATCCGAACGTATATTAAATTATGAAAAAAACAAGAAACTTTTTAGTTAGGCACATGGGCGATTTTTCAATTTTGAAAGGCCTAAAACTTAAATTTAAAAAATGAGACAATACCTATTTGCGTCATTGTAGTTTCCAGACAGGTGTGCCTTGTTCTCTTAGTAGTCAAAATGACTCGAATAAGTCCCCCGGTATCAAAACGCTTAAATCTGAGTCCTTATCAATATAATTGTTTCTTGTTTGTTCATGTTTTACTAAAAAATCATTATTAAAAAGAACAAATACAAAAACAAGCTTTTAGCATATGCCACAAAGTTAATCATGGGACTTCATGTTTTCATCACCTTTTGTTTAACAGAGAAAGTATGAAATTTTTTCATACATGTTTAAAGTATTCTATGCTCAATTTTAACCTGGCCTATCTTTTGACAAGTTACCGAACCCACCTGTTTTTTTTCTTAACAATGAGGTATAAAAATTGATAAATAGGAATAAAAGATGGAGTCATCAGAACATTCAAGCTCAATGCACTATTGAAACAATTATAACATATATTTGACTTATATAGTATGACATTGTAATGATAACTAAGACTTCTAACCTAAATGGAAAAATCAATGGGTCAACTTAACACATTCAAATCTTGACCCTTTACCCAACCCTTCAGTTTTACTACCTATGTAAAAAAGCCAATACTAATAAATGATAAAATTTATGATTAATGTTATTTAAATGCCACAATAAAATATTTTGCTCATCGGTAGATGAGTACAAAACCGAGTTTTGGAGTTCACTAATCTCAAACTGCATATATGTCATAAGATCAATATATAAGAATATACAATCTTATATCTATTTAGCAATATATAAGAATTAGTCAACATCTGCAAAGGGATTTCCATTTGGAGACCCCAAGGTTACTTGTTCATGATGATATCTCAGTTTGCTTCCATTTTTCATATAACTTTGTCAGTTTTTACGAACAATATTTGTTGTTGCTAAAAGATCAACAAAAGACGGTGTTTGCATTGCCTCAATAGATGTCAAACTAGGCACATCTATTTCATGTTTTCTTGGAGTAGAATCATTATCAACCTGCTATATATGTCACACAAAGATCTATACTATACAAATGACAAGCTAGTTCCATAATACTCAAGATAGTCCTTGTGGATCGGACATATTGCAACTTTAGACAAAATGTTTGCACGAAGCCATGAACATAGCACCATTGGTCTCTAAAGTGGATAGACATTAAGTTTTTCCCTTTTAAGTGTATGTGGAATGCCCAAACTACCCCTTAATATTCGAATGGCGGGATCCCCTTACCCTCATTATTGTTTCAAAAACTACAAAAGTTTATTATTTTTAAATTTTATATAAAGGGTAGCTTGATCATTTCACGCACACTTAACCGGAACACTTAACTTCTATCCACTTTAGGGACCGATGGTGTTATGTTCATACGGAACAGTTGGTCTAATTGTCTAAAGTTTTAAGTTTTGAAACTTGAAGACTAAAGTTGCAATATAGCCAAACTACAGCGACTACCTATGTAATTGATTTAATAGTTAACATGTACGTAAATTCTATGAACTTACTCACATATGATTTTAAGATTACCATTAACAAACGATTTCGGATCATTAGCATGTCATTGAAATAATGCATCCATAGAGACATGTTTGATGCTTTGCAGCAACATATTCACATTTTGAGGTTATTTACACGCATCGTTTAATTAAACAAACTGTTTGTATTAATTTATATACCTTTGGGCTTTTTTAATTTAATGTTTGTTTGATTAAAGACAATTTATATTTTATGTATTTGGGTCATAACATTTAGTCTAGTAAACTGAGGGGCCGAGCATGGTTAAGTATCAGACCAATAGATTATTGGACAGCTGGCAGAATCATATGGGCCGATTCAATTTTTGTCTTGTGTTTGTTACTTTGTTTCTTATTCTTATTCTTACTTAGTGTCTCAGTTCATATATAAATCTATTGCTATTTTAGAATCAATTGATTCGTTCGATCATATGGTGACCCAAACACTATGTGGGTCAAGATACGGATCGACTCGCTAGTCGCTAGTGTAAATCTGCCAAAGGAAATATCCACGTGTCACATGATTAGCCGCTTATATCATATTTTGCTAAGGTCATGCCTTCACCATATAAAATATGAATATTAAGTAATGATAGCAGGTATTTCGAAATTCATTCTCGCATGACATTGGATCTATGGTTCAATCTGTGCGATAGGTTTGAACCAATCAAATACAAAAAGTAACTATTAAAGACAGCTATTCTCAACATAACGGTCCCCACTTAAATACTTAATGAGAGTGACGTTTACTCACACCAGCTATAGATGGGTCTCCACTCTCACCGGCCTAGCTCAACACACTCCCAAACCTTTTTTATTTAAAATTAACCAATTAATTAAAACTCATTAGTATGTTCGTTTTTATAGAAAAGGATCATACAAGAAGATGTGATTCAAGCTCTCGCCGAAGGCTACACAAAGGATCATACAAGAATACGCAGTTCAAGCTCTCGTTGAGGACGACACAAAAAATCTCACAAGAAGGAGCAATTCAAGCTCTTTCTGAAGACACTATTTGAATCAATTCATCTACATATGCTATGGTTCATGTTATTGTCATTTTATCTACATATGATATATATATATATATATATATATATATATATATAGTTTGGATCAAATATAAATGAAATTAACGTGTTAAACGTGAGAATCAAGTAAAGTAATTATGTAATTACTCTATGATGTAATTACAAAATTACTCTACTAGATTAACGTGTTAAACGTGAGAATCAAGTAAAGTAATTATGTAATTACTCTATGATGTAATTACATAATTACTCTACTAGATTTTCACATTTAACACGTTATGATGTAATTACATAATTACTTTACTTGATTCTCACGTTTAACCGTTAATTTCATTTGTACGTTAACCTTCCCCTACACACAGACACACACATACGGTACGTATACTATAATTTCTCAAATATATAAAGAGAATATCTTTATTAGTTTTATTAATATCATTTCGAATTAGATTGTGACTTATTTCCTAAGAAAACAAAGGTATAATTTACATGAGTTTGGATCAAATACAAATGACTTTTATTGTAAGAAGCGTACAAATAACTATAGTAATTATTATTACATTATAGTAACTATTATTACACTATAACTTTTGAACTAGAATAATTATTATTACACTATATTATTTTTTATAACATAATTACTCTAGTTCAAAACTATAATTACTTTAGTTCAAAACTATAATTACTCTATTTATTTGTATGTTTAGGATGTTAATTTTATTTGTACCGGATCTCACCCCAGTTTACCTGGGAGAAGGTGTAGTTTAATATGTTAGCCATGAATACATCAAACTGGTCCCCTCTTGTCGGGCTTAGGGACACCGGGTTTGTTGCTAGGCAGGCCGTGTTAAAGGCCAGTGGCGAAGCTTGGGCGAGTTCGTCAAGGGGGCCGAACTCAAAATGTATTATAAAAATCATAAACTAGGGGGGGCTGGCCTTAAATTTTTGGTATAAAACGGGTAAATTTACACTACGTATGCAAAATTTCAGACGAAAAAGGGTCGATTTACACTACCGCGCAAAAAAACAGGGGGGTGGGGCCACCCCCGGCCCTAAAGAAGCTTCGCCCCATGTTGAAGGCAGAATCAGGAAATATTGCTAAGCACGAGAATGTGTGTGTTGAGAATTAGCACGCCTTCATTCATTTTGTTTTCGATACATTTGGGTTAAATGCTCCTTATGCGGCAACGTTTCTGAAAAAAGTTCAGCGGGTCGTGCACAGTAACTCAACACGCCGAAGAGCGATAATATTGTTTTTAGTATGATTGGTTTTGTCATTCAAAAGAGGGTAGCGATGCAGCTTGTTGCCCGCTTACCTGTCTCTCTATTGTAATTGGATTATTTAAATATACATTTACAACCGAGTTTGTGTTGTAAGTGTTGTACCTTCTGCACCACTGCTTGTACAATCCTTTCTTTCATTTTTGGCTGCCAGGTGTCATTGGCAACTGCTACGTGCACACAGATGACAGCTTCACCTTTCATTCATATTCTCTACCACCGCCTCGCGCACCCAACTCTCACCAGCCACCGTTATGTTGTGTTTTGACAGTACACACTCTATACTTACTTTCTTTACATGGTATCTTAAGATCTGTTCTTTTATGTATTTGGGTTATAAAAAGGTTTTAAAGCCCTAAAAAACCCAATTTGCAATCTGGTTTTCTTTAATTTGAGTGTTTCACATGACACCCAAGAATTCAATTTACAAAAAGATTTGTTCATTTTTGTACTTTGGTTATATAAAGGCTTAAAAACCCTAGAAAACCCAAAATTATTATTTTTCACTGTGATGTTTATCACTTGAGTTAACTGATAGATTTGAGTTTTGTTGGATTCACTGGTGCACGTTGGAGTCTCAGCGGGCGGTAATGCGTGGCACCGATAATTACGTGAATGCGAAAGAGCATGTTGTGATGAAGACGTTTCAGGGTACAAACCAAGAGAACGATGATGGCATCAAGACACTTTTTCATTTTTTTGTGTATCTACATACCATTGCAATCATAAATAAGCTTTTAGCAAATGCCCCAAAGTCATGTCTTTTTTTCGTAACCTCTTGTTTAGCAGGGGAAATGTGATATGTTCATAAGCATGTAAGATCTAGAATAGTTGTGTTTGTCAATTTAAATTGTGTTTTTTTTTTAATAACAGGGAAATATCTCAAAAACTAGATTTACTAGAGGCTTGAAACTCAAAAGTCTGCAAGTTGCATCAATGTTATACTTGAATTTACTTGTAGTCTGTCTGGTATGAAGGAATAGAATAGACAATTGAATAAAATGAACAAGATATCAAATGCATCATTATCATTTCATTGTCCAGTTTAATTAACTTATGTCAATGAAGTTAATCATTACGTTATGTTGTTTATTAAGCACGAAAGACGCATAAACGAAATACATATGACAAAAATAACCCTGTGGTCTGCCTCAAAATAAGCATTTTTACTAAAAACGTATTGGTGGCAGTGGTGGTGATACCGGTGGTGACGGTGATGGCAACGACGATGGTGATGGTGTGTGGTGTTGGTGATAGTGATGGTGACAAGATGGTGGTGGTGGGGTGGCATCGGTGATGGTAGTGGTGGTGGCGGTGTTGGTCAGGTGGTGGAAGTGACAGTCATGGTTAAGTGGTGGCAGTAGTGAAGATGGGGATGGTCAAGTTGTGCTAGTGTTGTGGTGGCGACGGTGGTGGTGTCAAGAAAGTAGAGTGAAAGAGATAATAAAACGGAAAAAGAACATGGGGTGTGAAGTAATGGTTTTGACCACCGTTGTCGTTGTTGTCGCCGTCACCACCTGACCACCGTCATTGTCATTTTTATTTTGATAAATGTTCGTTATTTTGCTATAAGATGATGAAATATTAATAATAATAATAAGAAGAAGATGAAATAATAATAATAATAATCAATTTCACTTTTATTTTATTCACTCGTTTATTCGGTTATTCCATTATCCAATAAATACCATACTGACTTATTTTAAAAGTGGAGTCAGGGCTCCACCCAAAAACAATTTATTAACTTATTTTTTATCTACCATCATATTATAATTATTACTAAATATTGCCGGTCCAATTCGACAACCATTAAAGAAAAGCGCTAAAATGATTGTGAACAGTGTCTATGGATTAAAAATACAAAATTTTAAACTAAAGAATGAAAACTAGAGTTTACCATCTATTATTACTATTTTTATTTTACTATCACTATTATTATGGATAAAAAAAACAAGTAAAATGACACCCTATTGATGCTAGGCTAAAATGATTATAAACAAACTTTATGGATTAAAACAATACGACAAATTACTACTAAAATCACAAAATAATAATAATAATAAAATAAAATAACTATATGAAAAACATTGATTTTTCATCCACACTGTCCAAGAATCCTTACATTATTTTTTTCTACTCGAGTATCAATAAAAAGTTAAAAGCATAACATCATCAAACAACCAAGGGTTTTTTTTATTGACTCTTTAAGAAGGCTAATTCATTCCGAATTGCTTCCAAATAGCCCACCACGATACATGTATAATCGCGCCCACAACTTCTTTTTTAGCCACACTTAACGTAGAGTTATCTATCCAGTCCTTTAGATCTATAGGAAATCTTAAAGCATGTAATTTTACATCGAGCCATCTTTCAACCAAAACTACCGAACTAAAATACTAAACACATGAAGAGCGCGTATATTCTATTTCGTCATTATATAAGGGGTAAAGAGTAGACAAAACATTAATACTTTTGGCCACTAAATTAGACCAGGTTGGAATACGATTATCCCGCCACCCTGCACAAATATTAATCTTCTAAGATAAACAAGAGAACCAAATATTTTTTCTCGAACCACTTGGAAGCGTGAGATCATCGATATGCTCCCAGACCACCCCCAACCACAAAATCGTTCATCACCTGTATCGTTCAAACCCATCAGTCATTGTCATTTGATAGAGAGAGAGAGAGAGAGAGAGAGAGAGAATCAGATTTTGCATCTTTAAAAACTATGTCATTTAAGCACCCTCGCGAACATCTCTAAGCCAATCCCACAAGTGTCTCACCGTCCTTAGAGTTATCAAACATTAATTTATCTAACTCTAAAACATACAATCTTAAAAGCTTTTATGCTAAACATAGATTATTACACCACGTATGTTTCCAAAATATTTTCTCGTTTCCCCTCCCAATTTGTTTTTAAAATCACGTGATATGGATATTATTATTATTATTATTTAGATCTTTATTGCAAGAGCATGCATGATTTTTGCATTGTCAAGTGGCTTGACAAAAATATCATGACGACTACTCTCCTATCACCGCCACCGCCACCGCCACCGCCATCGTCACCTTCACCGTCGATTTTGTAACACTTATTAAATTATAGAAAGTGGTTGAATGGATAACAAATCTTTAATATGATTTTTAAAATGATATGTTATTTGTTGTAGTCCCTTTAGAACTTTATTAAATTATAAAACCTGTTGTGGTGAATTGGTAAGGGAACCATACGCTAGTACTTTTACTTTTCTCTTTCGAGCCAATTGTATTGGTGATTTAGTGTTGGATCGGTACGATTCTTATTACATTATGCATATCAATATGTTTTTAGTTAATAGTATTTGAACTAAAATAGTACGAACCTTCTGTTTTAGCTTTTGGTTTATTTAGTTTTACATTTTGGTTACTTAAGAGTATATTTTCATTTTCGATATATTATGGTGGTGGTGTAATTTGTCACATAAGCACAATTTTGCAACGCATTTGGCATATAAGCATGTTTTTACATAGATGCATGTCACGTCATTAAAAGACTAATGACATTAGGATTATATTAGTATGGGAACGTTGGGAGAAAATAAGCTAAAATGTGGGATTATCACTGGACATTTCGTTAGTGGAATTGTTGTCGGCTACTAGACATTAACTGAGATTATTTAAATCCAATAGACCTATATAATAATTATTTGAAAGGAAAAAAAACAACTTTACATAAAATTTGTAAGTTTTAAGTAATTTTAAGTGTTAAAACACATTGTTCAATTCTTAATTGATAAAATTGTCAAATTAATTATCACTTAATTAAAACTGTGTTTTCAAAGGCCCTTTCTTATGCTCATCCCGAGCTCCTAAATTTTAAGAGGTTCTCAAAGACGCCCTGCCATACAACTCCTAAATTTTAATCGTTAACCACCTTTAAAGATTGTTCCTATCACGTGAACACCCCGTTCGGGCATATTTAAAGTTTTGTTCGCTTATTATTAGAAGCTTACACATGCAAACGTGCAGTCTTGCATGAATTTAAATATTAGTTTATTCTCAAATATTCGTAGCACCAAAAGATTATAATACCCGACTCTCTTTTGGTGAAAGATATTGTTTAAGAAAATATTTTTATGATCTGTCAATGTCACACATAAAGTTTGATTTTATGCAGGAATATAAATTAACCAGATTAAATAAATTAGATTGTTTGTTCATTTAGGATATTATCCGTAAGCGAGTGTGAAAAAATGTGTTACCACGTTGACATAGAGTAAGAGCATGAAACAATCAAGAAGAAGTCGTACTGGCAAATGCTTATATCCAGGGCGAATCTGACATACAAGAAGGGGTATTCTTGGCAAGTGAAAAATTAGCATTGGAAAAAATAAATCTTCTTTATTTTATGTATCAGGATGCCTATAAGCAAATATTAGAATACACTTAGGTCCTAAAAATAAAATAAAAATTGGGATATCCTGAATTTTTATTCTAGATCTTTAGGGATTCTTTTTACCAGGACCGTCCCCGAGAATCCTCAAAAAGTCAAGGGCTCGGGACAAATGAAAAAACAGGCCCCAAAAATTTTAAAAATTAATAACTTGTATATAAAAATTCAATATTACAACGATAATTATAATAACAATTAACAAAGTTATTGTAACAACGGTCAAATTTGAATACTTGAACAATTCGCGAGTCTCTTTTAACATTTTTTTTATTTTAAATCAAAAGTTATTTTGGTCTTTAAATATAAAAAAATAAAGAAACATAAGATTACTGGGCATATTAGTAAACTAGCAATCAAGAACAAAATCAAATAAGATTAGACTCCAATTTTACTAGTTGAGCAACAAATAAAATATAATAAACCATCTGTTTGAAGGAAAGGGGTCTTACCAGTTACACCAATCTACATCTTATAGCATGGATTGATTTGTTTATTTATTATATAATAAATGTGTAAAAATAGTTATGGGCCCTAAAATTATGGTGGGCCTTAGGCTGTTGCCCTCTCTCCCCACCCTATGGGCCGGGCCTACTCTTTACCTTATTTTTTGTCACACACCATTATATTATTTTCTTTTCATATTTTATATATTTTTATCTATTTATGTATTAGTATTATTATATTTACTACGTGTTGTTAATTATATTGCTATTGAACTTTGATTTCCTCTTATATTATCTCATACATATGTTTTGTAGAGCTGAGAGTCTCTTTGGAAGCCATCTCTCTATCCCATTGGATAGAGGTACGGTGTGCCTACATCCCACCCTCCCTAGACCCTACTTGTAATTTTGCTATTGGTGAAATTCATGGGTATGATTGATTGATTGATTGATATGCGATTGCTTGAATCCTTGATTTAGAATACAATGTTCCCAAAAACCGAAAAAGGTTGGATGGTTTCTGGAAACGTGAATACGAACCATTTTTTAAACTATTATTAAACGTTGTCATTATTTTGTTTTATACATCTACTTATTCTGATAAAAGAAAATAACTGAGGATACATGTCACTTAAAGATTCATTCATGGCCTAAATTTCCCACTCAAACTTTTAATCTGTTTTTAATGAAAACATATATATGTCAGTGTAATCAAAACATATCAAACAATCTTTTAATCAAATAATAAATTATCTAAGTTATTAGGATTATAAATATGCATGTATTTATGTCAATATAATCACATTATTTATAACTTTAATAAAATTAGATTTACTTTTTTTTATTGTTATTAAATTAATTTATAGACATTTTTTAGTATAGGAGATGAATGTGTGAAATTCAATTAATGGCATTTATAGATGTAAGATGATAAACACAAGAAACTATGAATGAATAACAATGTTATTCTCACAAAATCATTCATGGAGTTTCGTATATCTTTTTCGAAATTGTAATTTATTTTTGCTAATTTTATATATGATGTCATTTTTTTAAGTAATTCATAATGAAACATCTTATCATCTTTTAATATAATTCGTTGTTCTATTAAAAAATGTAATTATAACTTATAAAATCACTAGATACATTTTTTTGTGATTATGAAGAAATTGTATGAGAGTACACCACATATTCTTATGAATATTCTATTAGAAAATATAATATGAACTTATAAAACTATATAACTTGATAAAATATAAGTTTTTTTTTCTTAAATTTAATCATTTAATTTATGTAGCTTAATTATATTTTTTCTAAGCATTTCATGCAACACGAGTTCTAAAGCTAGTATAATTATATTAAACATGGTTGTGTTTTAGGAACAACATCATGCTCGGAACCGGAATTGTTATTTCAGAAACAATATCGGGTTCGGCTATGTTAAAATGTGTCGTCAAAATTCGGATATCGATTTGTATTCGTGTTGCAAACCTTTATTATACAAACCCGACTCAACATCTTTTTGTTTCTTTATTTATTTATCATATAATATTATTATATATCTTGATCACCAATAAATCGGTGTTAGTCATATTATAGAGTCGTCAAGAAAAAAATAAGTGGTTCAAACTAATTTTCGTTAAGTTATAAGCTTTTAGAACCTTTAAACTCATATTAAACAACGATTGAAACTTGAGGGGCCAGTTTTGAAAATATGTATTGCATATAAAAAGGAAAAATACCTAAACCTAACTCATATTTACACAGCCGCCACACCCTCTTTCTCTCTTGATTTTCCGGCAGCCGGAGCGGTTTTCCGGCGAACCTCCTTTCCGGCGAGAAGCCACCTCCGGCCACCACCTCCTCTGCGATATCCAACTAAGCCAACTCCCTCTTCCCCCTGGTCCGCAAAACCGACGCCGAACTACACCCCTTTTCCCCTCCCGAACTTCCGGCAGCCCCTTTCCCCTTGTGGTTCTTTTTTCTGGCATGAGCTCCGGCGGTCGGAACCTGCCCCAACCTCTCTCTTTATCTCCGTCTCTCTCTCTCTCTCTCTTCGACACCCTCTCTCTCTCTCTCTCTCTCTGCCTCTCTCCCTCTATCAATCTCTCTCTTTCCCGTATCTCTCTTTCTCTCTCTCGGACTCCCTCTCTCTCACAGTAAGTCTCTCTCTCTCTGTTTCTGTTTTCCGGCGCCTTTCCGGTGGCCGGAATCAATTCCGGCAAACCATGTTTATTATCCATATGATTATTATTATTATTATCATTATTATTATTATTATTAACTAGATTATTACTATTATTATCATTATTATTATTACCTAGATTATTACTATTATTATTAACAAGATTATTATTACTATTATTATTATTGTGATTATTATTATTATTATTATTATTATTATTATCTTTTAACAAAACTATTATTATTATTATTATTATCATTTTTATTATAAGTATTAAATTTGTTATTATTATTATTATTATCTATTAAAATCATATTATTATCATTAATTATTAACAATAATATCATTATAGTTATTTTGTGAACGCGTTTAGAAATCGAACCAACATCGTATATGGTAACATTATTTACTATCAACATTATTTATTGTTATTACTATTTTTATCAACAACACTTTAACTAATACCAAGACTTTTATTCTATAACTATTATTATTAGTATTATTAATAATAATTATGGTTAAAATTATTATACTATATTAGTAGTATTAGAAATAACTATTGTTATTATTATTATCTTATATATCTATATAGGGTAAAGTTAAAATACAAAGTACAACAAAAATGAGAAGTGTGAGAAGGAATCATGTCCATTGATCTTATATTTGAATGACTGAGA
Organism: Bidens hawaiensis; assembly: GCF_021521415.1. Lineage (NCBI taxonomy): Eukaryota > Viridiplantae > Streptophyta > Magnoliopsida > Asterales > Asteraceae > Bidens > Bidens hawaiensis. The sequence continues at coordinate 481,228 of NW_027492879.1, forward strand.
TTAATTTAATAAATAAAAATTGATGAAAATGGTATTAAGGTAATAACTCACATTTGTTGACATTCTCTCTCCACATGCAAGGCACATGCCAATTCCCCATCATTTTAAAATGTCCATAACTTTTTCATACGACATTATTTTTTTAAAAAAAAATTCACCATAATAATAAGCGTTTTTTTTATCTTTAATATGAGTATCATATTGTTATATAAAATAATAAAAAAAATTAATGGGTTTTTAATTGTGTTTTTTTGTTGTTCATTGTGTCATAGTGTAATATGTTGTTTCCATCGTGTTTTACATTTCAAGTCATTGTGTTATATATATTCACCATTGTGTGTTACGTTTTAGGCCATTGTGTTATAAGTATTCGCCATTGTGTCTTACATTTTAGGTTATTGTTTATACGTATTCACCATTGTGTTTTACGTTTCAAGTTATTGTGTAACATGTATTAATGGTGAAAAAAGACGCAATGGTGTGCGAAAAGACACAATGGCGAAAAAAGACACAATGGTGTGCAAAAAGACACAATGACGAAAAAAGACACAATGATAAGCTAAAAGACACAATGGTGTGCGAAAAGACATAATGAAGAAAAAAGACACAATTACGAAAAAAGACACAATGATAAGCGAAAAGACACAATGGTGTGCGAAAAGACACAATGACGAAAAAAGACACAATGATATGCGAAAAGACACGATGGTGTGTGAAAAGACACGATGGTGTGTGAAAAGACACAATGACGAAAAAAGACACAATTATAAGCGAAAATACACAATGGTGTGCGAAAAGACACAATGACGAAAAAATACACAATGATAAGCAAAAAGACACAATGGTGTGCGAAATGACACAATGACCGAAAAAATACACAATGATAAGCGAAAAAACACAATGGTATGCGAAAAGACACAATTGTGTGCGAAAAAAGACACAATGGTGTGCGAAAAAACACAATGACGAAAAAAGACACAATGATAAGCGAAAAGACACAATGGTGTGTGAAAAGACACAATGACGAAAAAAGACAAAATGATAAGCGAAAAGACACAATTGTGTGCAAAAAGACACAATTATAAGCAAAAGACACAATGGTGTGCGAAAAGACACAATGATAAGCGAAATAGACACAATGATGTGCGGAAAGACACAATGACGTGATTTTTGTTTTAAATTTTATATAACAAAAATCATACTCATATTAAAGATAAAAAAACGCTTGTATTATGAAATTTTTTTTTAAAAAAAATATCATACGAAAAAGTTATAAACGTTCTAAAATGATGGGGGTATTAACATGTGTCTTGCATGTGGGGAGAGAAAATGTGTACAATTACCTTTATACCCTTTTTCCTTTGGTCCTCACTTGACACATGTCAATTATTTATGGCTTCTCACACTTCTCATTTTTATTACCCTTTGTAAAATAACTTGACCATATCTATATATGTATATATGTATATATATATAACATATCTTTTTAGAATTATTATCAATACTATCTTATCATTAATAATATTATTATAAACTTTATTATCTACTCATTTTTATAAAACCAAACTCTTAAATTTAGCCAGTCTAGTTTCTATTTGGATATTGGTTTAGTTATTTAAAAGCTCAATAAAATAATAATATTTCATCTTTAAATTATCAATTAAGTACGAGTCCCAAATCATTAACAAATTAACCGATAATCCGATTAATAACCGAACCTTCTCGTCCAATGTTTCAAATGTAGTTTCAACTAAGGTTCAAGTTCATTAATATATTTTATTATTCGTTTTCATTTAGCTTTCAAGTCGGATCTGTTAGTTTACCGTTCGAGCTTCATTTATGTTTCTATTTTGTTTCTCGGTTCATCAATCGAGGTGAGTACTTTCATACCCCGTTTTCCATCTTCCGTTTTGGGGTGACATTTCATACTTATTAAACTAAATGCTTTAATTACTTGAATCTTTAAACCCACAAACGTGATTGTATACTTTACCTGTAAAATTGCTTGATTTGGTGTCATATGCTTACATGCTTGTATGCTTATGTGTTTATCGCTTTTGGATGATGGAAATATAAATCCTATACCATTTGGCAACCCCTCATGTCAAGGTGTCGTTAACGTAATGCAATTAACGATAACTATAAAATCCTAGAATAGCTAGCTGGTGCAAATGTGTTTAGCAATTGTCATAAAATCCTAGATAGCTAGGTGGTGCTAATGTGTTTAGCAATTGTCATAAAATCCTAGATAGCTAGGTGGTGCTAATGTGTTTAGCAATTGTCAATTTATCCAACTCTAGTGCTTGTATTCATTGTTTTGTATACAAGTGTTGTGGCTTCTTATTACTATATATTTATATGCTCAAACTTATGAATTGCTCACCAACTTTTGTGTTGACAAACTTTATTTTATGAAATGTTACAGGTTTGACTTTTGTTGACTCGAGGACTTGACGAAAAACGTTACCAAGACCATTAGGGTATTAGTAAAACAAACAATATAAATGTTACTTGTTTTCAATTTGTTTGTGTGGACGAAATGTGTTGTTTATTGATTTGTTGAAATAAAATGAGTTAATTAAATATTGTCACTCTAATTAGTGTCTTGTGTATTTGTCCAATCACGTTGCACCCCGGCATGTTCCGCCGCCTTTGATCGGGGTGTGACAGATTGGTATCAAGATTATGATTACTATTATTATTAACAAGATTATGATTACTATTATTATTATTATTATTATCTTTTAACAAAACTATTATTATTATCATTATTATTATAAATATTAAAGTTGTTATTAATATTATTAAAGATCATATTATTATTATTATTATTATTATCTATTAAAATTATATTATTATCATTAATTATTAACAATAATATCATTATAGTTATTTTGTGAACTCGTTTAGAAATCGAACCAACATCGTATATAGTAACATTATTTACTATCAACATTACTTATTGTTATTACTATTTTTATCAACAACACTTTAACTAATACCAAGACTTTTATTCTATAACTATTATTATTAGTATTATTAATAATAATTATGGTTAAAATTATTATACTATATTAGTAGTATTAGAAATAGTTATTGTTATTATTATTATCTTATATATCTATATATGTATATATGTATATATATATATGACATATCTTTTTAGAATTATTATTATCAATACTATCTTATCATTAATAATATTATTATAAACTTTATTATATATTCATTTTTATAAAACGAAACTCTTAAATTAAGCCCGTCTAGTTTCTATTTGGATATTGGTTTAGTTATTTAAAGCTCAATAAAATAATAATATTTCATCTTTAAATTATCAATTAAGTACGAGTCTCAAATCATTAACAAATTAACCGATAATTCGATTAACAACCGAACCTTCTCGTCCAATATTTCAAATGTAGTTTCAACTAAGGTTCAAGTTCATTAATATATTTTATTATTCGTTTTCATTTAGCTTTCAAGTCAGATCTGTAAGTTTACCGTTCGAGCTTCATTTATGTTTCTATTTTGTTTCTCGGTTCATCAATCGAGGTGAGTACTTTCATACCCCGTTTTCCATCTTCCGTTTTGGGGTGACATTTCATACTTATTAAACTAAATGCTTTAATTACTTGAATCTTTAACCCACAAACGTGATTGTATACTTTACCTGAATAATTGCTTGATTTGGTGTCCTATGCTTACATGCTTGTATGCTTATGTGTTTATCGCTTTTGGATGGTGGAACTATAAATCCTATACCATTTGGCAACCCCTTATGGCAAGGTGTCTTTAACGTAATGCAATTAACGATAACTATAAAATCTTAGAATAGCTAGCTGGTGCTAATGTGTTTAGCAATTGTCATAAAATCCTAGATAGCTAGGTGGTGCTAATGTGTTTAGCAATTGTCATAAAATCCTAGATAGCTAGGTGGTGGTAATGTGTTTAGCAATTGTCAATTTATCCAACTCTAGTGATTTTATTCATTGTTTTGTATACAAGTGTTGTGGCTTCTTATTACTATATATTTATATGCCTCAAACTTATGAATTGCTCACCAACCTTTGTGTTGACAAACTTTATGTTATGAAATGTTACAGGTTTGACTTTGTTGACTCGAGGACTTGACGAAAAACGTTACCAAGACCATTAGGGTATTAGTAAAACGAACAATATAAATGTTACTTGTTTTCAATTTGTTTGTGTGGACGAAATGTGTTGTTTATTGATTTGTTGAAATAAAATGAGTTAATTAAATATTGTCACTCTAATTAGTGTATTGTGTATTTGTCCAATCACATTGCACCCCGGCATGTTCCGCCGCCTTTGGTCGGGGTGTGACATAAAACCATAAAACGTTGCAACCCCCGGCATCCAATCACGTTGCACCCCGGTTTCCGGCCACCTGAACCACCACTTCCGATTCTCGGCCACCTGAATCACCATCTCCTTTTTCCGGCCACCCGAACCACCACCATCTTTTTCCGGGTCAGATCTGAACACACCGTTCATCTTCCGAATTACCGTCTTTTTTCCGGCTACTAGTAGACACAAGCTTCGAAGATTCATCTTCCGAATTACCATCTCTCCTCTTCCTTCCACCACCACTCTGATCCGTCACTGAAGAATCTTCAATCTCATATTTATTATTATTATTATTATTATTATTATTATTATTATTACCGTTTTCCCCAAATCTACAGACCACTTTGAGCCTAACCCCTCATTCACGCCGCCATTAAACGGCCAAATCTTAGCCAAACTGTAAGCAGCTGGATTCGCAACTGAGAACGAACTCTCATTGATTATCGGTGGATCCATTAGGATGATACCAAGAATCATTTGAGGTCTAGGCAACAAGATCTGAACGAGGTGTTCGGATCTGAATGGTGTTCAAATTTGAACGGTGTGTTCAGATCTGGCCCGAAAGGAGAGGTGAGTCGGCGATGATGGCGGTGGAAGTGGATGAAGAGATGTCATCGGAACGGAGAGGTGAGTCGGCTCAGAGAGGTGAGTGGAACTCGTTGAGTTTGGAGTCGTCGTCGGAGATGGAGCGGTGGCTGGTGGCGGCGGTGGTGTTTGTGAGGGTTTCGAGGGGATTTGGGTATGGTGATAAATTTGGAAACCACCATAGTTTTGTTGTGGGTATGGTGACAAACTGTGCAGTTAGGATCGGAGGACATCATCGACGAATATCGTAAAAAGCTCTCCTAATCAAAGTTTTTGCTGTTTCATGTTAATCAATACAGAAATATTCATCAACTAACAGTGGAAAGTGGAACCAATTTCCTGTTATAGATATTTATTGATAAATAATTATCGGTGGTGCAATAGAGTGGTTGTGGTATGGTGATGGTGATGGTGATGGTGATGGTGGTGATATAAATTTGCAAGTATAGATGAAAAGACTAATATGCCCTCACATGCTTCTCACTTGAGGATATTTAACTGAGTTTTTCTAACCTAGTTAGCGTAAAGGACATAACGTGTAGGAAAAAATTTTTTAAAGGATACCGCCTGCAAAAGAAACTAAAAAAAGGACACGAACCGTAATTTGACTTTGTTTAAAAAACAAATTTGTAATTCTGTCTAAAGTTAATACAGGAATGTTAATAATATATAATACTGTCTATTTATGTTTTTCTAAACCTAAAGTGTTTAAGTTATTTTACAAACAACCAAATTAAAATTTAAACGAACTTTTACAATAAAAAAATATAAGAAATAAAAAGGAATTGAACAAGTGAGAAACCATTAATTGGTTAGAGCATTCCGCTCACCTTACGTACTACCACGCGGTATCATTAGACGTGATATTGATGTGACACGTATTCTTTCACGCTCACCTACCCATTACACATAGTCTAAAATTCATTTATATCTATCCATGATTCTGACTTTGTTACCTGCGTAATCTAAATAATAAAAAAAATCAACTTTCATGGCTCTTTATTAAAAAAGTGAAAGTTGGGTTAAGGCCAAACTTTATTACTTGTTTATGCAGAAAACCCACGTCCCCTACCACATAAACATTAAGAATTAGAGGGGTGAAGCTCCTCTCGATATTATGGGTATCAAGCCCCTATAGCAGGTTAGTGTAATTTAGTTTGGTATGTGATATTGTAATGAAGAGGAATTGTAATGAATGAGGGAATGAAATGAACAATGCAATGAAATGCGTCATTACCATATCATTGTTGCTTGGAAGGCAAGGAAAAAAACGAATGAATGCAATATAAATGACGAAAAATACATGTGGCTCAAAAATAAATAAAATTTACCTAAACAAAAAATTGGTAATGACACTGGTGGGGCAACGGCGATGGTGGTAGTGGTAGTGGCGTCGATGGTGATGGTGGTGCCAACGGTGGGGGTGATGGCGATGATGGCAGCAATGATGACGGTGATGGTTGTCAAGTAGTGGTGGTGGCATCGATGACAATGGTGGTCAAGTGGTGGTGGTGGTGATGGTCATGTGGTGGTGGTGTCGAGAATGAAAAGGGAATGCAATGAACGAGGGAATGAAATTGCAATGGAATTAAATGTGTCATTACCATTTCCTCGTAGCTTGGTAGGCAAGAAAATTACGAAATAATGATATAGAAATGACAAAAAAATACCTTTGGCTCAAAATAAATAAAATTTACCAAAAACAATGGTAATAACAGTGGTGGGGCAGCAACGACGATGGTAGTGGCGACAATGGTGATGGTGGTGGCGACAATAGAAGCGATGGTGAGGGTGGTGGTCAGGTAGTGGTGGCAGCGACGACGAGGTGGTGATCAAGTAATGGTGGTGGGCGTCGAGAAAGTAAGGTGAAGAAAGAATGAGGTAACAATGGTGATGTTGGTGGTTAGGCCTGTAAACGAACCGAACGTTCGGTGAACTGTTCGTGAACCGTTCGGCGGGAAGTTCGTTTATGTTCGTTTATTTAATAAACGAACGAACATGAACACAAAATTGTGTTCATTTAATTAAATGGAACGAACATGAAAAAATGTTCCGTTCGTTCATTTATGTTCATGAACGTTCGTTTATGTATTAATAGAAAATAATTAAATATTATCTGGATACGTCATCTGCTTACACGTTTTATATATGTTAATTTGTGTTCCTTTATATGTTTTCAGATTTAAGTTTGTTTATGTTTGTTTGTGTTCATTCACATTGGTTCATATATGTTTATTTATGTTCGTTTATATTTGTTTAGTTATGTTTGTTTAGATATTATACAAACGAACATAAACGAACACAAATATCCATTTTTAAATAAACGCACATGAAAATAAATATTTGTTCGATTAATTATAAAGTTAAATGAACGAACACGAATATGCCCTTGTTCATGTTCATTTGATTCATTTACGGGCTTTCAATAATCACGTTGATGAATACGTACGTCGGTCTTATTCTCTAGCCTCTACCGATTTTATTTGTGTTCGTTTGTGTTCGTGAACCGTTCGTAAACACATTAATTTTCTTAATGAACGAACACGAACATAAAATATCGTTCGGTAAGTGTTCGTGAACCGTTCGTGAACATAATATTTTCTTAACGAACGAACATGAACAAGGCCTTGTTCGTGTTCAATCGGTTCGTTTACAGCCCTATTGGTGGTGGTCAGGGTCGAAGGTTAGTGAGGGGCGGGGTCCCCCCCCCCTAGTTTTTTTGCGTATAGTGTAAATTTATTTGTTTTCGTCAGAAATTTTTTTTACGTTGTGTAAATTTTGCCGTTTTTGGCCGAAATTTGAGCCCGCCCCTCTCCATTTTTGAAATTCTTTATACATTTTGAATCCCCCCCTGGTGTCTTAGTCTAAGCTTCGCCACTGCAAGTGGATGTGGTGGTGATGGCCATGTGGTGGTGATGTCAAGAAAGTAGGGTGAATGAGTGAAAGAAAAAAAAACAAGTGGATATGAAATGAGATTCATTGTGTATTAGATGATTTCATTATATTTACTAACTAAACAACTTTTTTTTTTTGTTTTTCATGACCTCAAAAGTTATAATAGCTCATTCAATTTCGTTTTTCATTTATGCAATTATGCTTATTAAAGAGTAAAGACTGCTTAGAAAACAACTTCAGCATGGTTGAATAGTATATTAGTATGCAATCATAACCCTTCGATTGTGAGATGCATGGCTAGTTTTTTACCTCTAATCTCATTAGATAACTTATTAAAATATTTATATTATATATTTACTTTCTAATTGTTACTATAAGAAACTAATGTTATAGTTCCTATCATCACCTTAAAATAAAAAAATTAGTTCGCAATCATGACTGTTATTTATCTACTATATATAAAAAAACGAGAAACATTAAATAATAGATACATAATCTATATATACACAATATATAAAAAGTAAATGTTTTTTATAGAAAAATAATCGGGTCGATTAAAAATTCATGGGTTCAAATTCGAGTAAAAAACCAAATTTGGAATTTAGTTTGGGATCATAAGGATCCACTTCCAACATTCGAAACACGAATCCAAATTGGGGGTGAGCTCGGGACGATACTGGTATCACCGGTATCGATCCTAAAAATCCCCATCTTGAAATTTGAAAAAATTTGGTACCGGTACCATAATGTTCGGTTTGGTACCGGTATTTAATGCAAAATTCGGGAATACCTGTATCGTACTGTACCGGTACCGAAAACTCAAAACTTGGTATCGATTCGGTACTGATGATACCAAATAGGTACCAATCGATACCCGTAATGAATATGCTCATTCCTCCAAATTAACTATTCAACAATGATATTTTTTTTAAAAAAAATATCAAGTAAATAACTATTTAATGAATTGAAGTTATATATTTCTTTAGCAGCCCTTGAAACCATTTTCAATACCTTAGTGAATCTTTCTGAGACAGGATGTCAGCCATTCATATCATCACCCCCATGCCATTAGACTATAGGCGAGTTGCAATTGAAGTTATCTAAGAATAGAAGTGACACATCTTACCCAAAGGCCAAAACAATTTAACTAAGGTCAACAAAAACTTACCATAAATCCGATATAGCAGAATCTCGACATGCCTTTTGTTTCCAAAGTTCTTTTTCTTTGAACGGCAAATTTCTTTTACTTCTCGGGACTTGAACCTAAGACTGTTAGGTAATTAAGAGACTTTGTATCTGTCACTGGGGCAACAAACCCCTGTCACAAAATATATTTGAAGTTTCATGCAAAACAGCCAAAATATGTTACTTAAATGCTACCAACAAAAAAGAACCACCAAAGTATGAACTTATAAACAGTGCCATGCAGAATATCTGAAAGGATCATGCTCACTGCTGATTTGCTGAAGTCTACTATAAATAGACATAAGATGGAAGCATATTTCCATACAATTGAAACAAGTGTTACTTATTAATATCACTATGAGTAAGCAAGTAACGAGTGAGAGAATGAGTGAGTTTTTCCAAAAGGGAAAACCCTTTTTTGCATTTATTTTTCTGCAATTCGAGCTTGCGGGATTGAGTGTCGTTTCTAAAGTTGCGATGAACGAAGGAATGAGTAGCTATGTATTCGTTTTTTATCGTAACGTTATAGCCACTGTTGTCATGGCCCCTTTCGCCATCGTTCTAGACAAGTAAATTAATATTACTTTTGTAACAAGAAAATAATTATATATGTTTATGGTTATATTTCACTAATTATTCTCTGTCTCTCTCACCGGTTTAATATTTTAATATTTATTAACTTTTTTTAACAGGAAAATAAGACCGAAGATGAGCAAATCGATATTTGTAAAGCTTACGCTGTTAGCACTATTGGAGTAAGTTATAATAAGAGAAGCATGTGTTAAGTGTTACTATGTTGTGATAAAATGATTAACCTTATGGTTGTTGTTTGACAGGCCAGTTATTGATCAGAATCTTTTCTTTCTAGGAATGAAAGCCACAACAGCAACATTTGCAATTTCATTGTCAAATGTTCTTCCTGCTATAACTTTTATCATTGCATGCATTCTAAATTAAAATATTATTAAGTGGTCAAAGAAACAAAAAAAAATGTACTTTTTGACCAGTTGGGTTGTGCTTTATTGCTTATGTCAAACAAATCAAAATAAAACAAGATTTGACTTTTGGTTGACTCAGGCTTGAAGTGGTCAACTTAAAGAGTATTCGCAGTCAAGCGAAAGTAGTTGGAACAATTACAACTGTCGCAGGAGCCATGGTTATGACACTGGTTAAAGGCCCGGTTTTGGAGCTATTTTGGACAAAGGGACGATATAACGGAAATGTAACAAATAACGGTGTAGATTTACATCATTCTCTCAATGGTGCTATTATGATCATAACTGGAATCTTTAGTTGGGCTTGCTTCATGGTTTTGCAAGTAAGAATTTATATGTTTATAAGCTGGCAAAACATGTCTTATCGTGTTTAACATGTCAGAAATGACGCGATTAACACAAGCAAACATGAATACATTCTGTATGTTTCATGTACTAAGATGTTTAATGAAACATACAATTCGTTGTATGTTTCATTAAACATGTTTAATCGTGTCTTAAACAGGTCAGGAATTGCCAGCTAGTGAACCAAGTATTATTAACATTTAACAATTCCTAAACTTAATATGTTTTTTTTATTATTATAATATGTAGGCGATTACACTAAAGTCTTATCCTGCTGCGCTGTTATTAACCGCTTGGATATGCTTCTTGGGCACAATTGAGGGAGCAATAGTGGCATTAGTGATGGAGAGAAGTAACTTAGCAGTTTGGGCTATTAAGTGGGACATCTCACTTCTAACAACACTCTATAGTGTAAGGATCTCTTAACTAATTAATAATTTTTTTTATAAATAATTTGTGTAAATAATATTTAACCCAACTTTTATTTGTGTGTATGCAGGGCGTAATATGTTCGGGTCTTGCTTACTACATCCAAGGAATAGTAATGGAAGACAAGGGTCCGGTTTTCGTGACTGCGTTCAGTCCGCTGAGTATGATCATTGTAGCTATCACGGGCTCGATTATTCTAGCCGAGCAAACATATCTAGGAAGGTAAAAATTATTTTTTTTTATAAAAGTAAAAAATCCTAGTTTTTTTTTAATTAATTCATTTAATTCTTACAGGGTTCTTGGAGCTATAGTGATAGTTGCAGGGCTCTATATGGTTGTTTGGGGTAAAAGTAAGGATAATGAGCTTTCGACTGGCAATCGAATATTACCAGAAGAATTACTGGAGAAGGAATCCGAAGAGAACGGTGGTCACAAGGTTTATTATTATTATCAAGTCATCAGACGAAAAATGTGATAAACAAGATAAGACAGTTGATGTAATAGTAAATGTTGAGCCGAGCATTCCATCCGTCAATTAAGCAAAATAAGATATCATCAGGTTTAATATAAGATAAAAAAAATGAACCTTCCTTAGAAATGATAGGTTTAATGTTCCAATGTAATTAGCCTACTTATGTAACTATAGTATTACAAAAATGATATATAGAACTATGTTTGAAACGTGTCGTACCTTGACCAAGTCAACTCTCTATGGCACATGTTCCTTCTTCTTTCGCATATATCCGTTGAAGCTCAAGATTAGCAGCTAGAAGTGATTCTGAAGAATGAAGAAAGTTATAAGGTTAAGAATACATTAAAAAGGTAAATAATATACAACAGAACAGAAGTAGGATTTTTAAAATGTTGGCAGATGGACCCACAGAAAATTATCAACATCTTTGACTTTACTGACTTTGACTTTTCTAGTCTCACCATAACTAAAACCTCTAAATGTAGAATCAATCTCACATAAGTTAGTTGTCCATGGTGGTTCATTGTCAAATAACCATCACTAAATTGCCCCGTTACATATAATTAGACGAATTTTCACAATAAATATACGAGTTAAAAAGTCAAAACGATATAATTCATATTTCCCAAAAAGCGCAGAAGAGTTAATCTGTATATCTAGTCAATAAATTTGCTAAATGTCACTAGAATTATTTGCATGATTGCTAAACACTATCAAGTTTTCAAACATAAGTTCTGTATGCATTTGGTTATTTGTTATTCTTATGTCAATGCAATACTTCACCAGCACATAAAACACTTTTGCATACTTATGTTAAAAATACCTCATTACTGGCCAAAAAAAAAATCATTTGGACTATATTTATATACAAAATACATAAAGCACTGCAAATTTTAATATGTCAACAAAGACAGGTCCTTTCTAATATGTTACAATGGCAAGATTCTAACCAGTTTATGCTGCTTAGCTTACATCAGTCTGCAGAATTAGACTTTATTGTTGTAAAACCTTTTGAGGTTTATAATAAAGTTTACTACGTGTTAACGAACAACATTTCGTGTTTATGGAGTGTTGTAGTAAGTTATAATTTGGGGAAACATAATCTATTGATATCAAGGTGTAGGAAATGGACAAATAACAGGAGTGTATTCACTCAGTTGATGCAAAAACTTGTAATCAAACTGAATGTTCCAAAGGCACATAGTTACAAACTGAGTGAAGTGATACAAAAAGCAAAAGTAAAACCATTATAACAGGATTATAGGCTTAGCTTTATGACTATTTTTTATTTATGTTTCGTAGATTTGACCGATGGAACACATTGGATTTTGATCAACTTTTTGGAAGGGTGCTCCATTCCATTTTTACTAAAATGGAATATTCAAATATTCTTGATTTTTTTTGTCATTTTGTTATTTTTATTATTATTCTCTTTAAAACACATTTTTTAAGAATATTTTTTACTATTTTTTTTATATTTTTAAACAACTATTTGTTTTTTTTAGATAACAAAAAACATTTGTATAATTTAAAAATACATTTTTTTTTTCTAAAATTGTTTTTTATTGTTTAGAGTGTTTTTTAAAAGTTTTTGGAGATAGTTTACATTTTTTAAACAAATATTTTAATGTTTGTTAATAAATAAATAGTGGGTTTATGTAATAAACTGCACAAATTTTGTACTATAGAATAAAAAAGTTGTTAGTGCATTAAAAATTGTTAAATGAATTAAAAATTTATGGGAGGGGTATGGCAAGTAGAAGAGATAGGTACATTTAGCCTCGCCATATTGGAAATTGTTAGTGCATCGTTTTGGTCGTCTCGAGTCTTTATATTTAATGTAATTTATTATAACTAATGTAAATGGCATTTTGGTAATTTATCTAGTCCCATT